>NC_053491.1:430437738-430759238 GCF_905171775.1 Rana temporaria | reverse complement strand
TGGTCTCGTGAAGAGGCAGCCAGGTTGGCTAGCATTTTCTGCAGTGGTAGAGTTGGGACCAGGGTCTACAGGAAAGTTGGAGGTACTCCATGATGCAGTTCACAACACATGCGCTACTTTAAAGGGACTGAGAGTTCCTAGCCTATAATGGGCTGTTGCTACTCTGAGGCCCTGTACACACGACCGGTTCATCTGATGAGAACGGTCTGACGGACCATTTTCATCAGTCCACCGCTGAAGTTGCCTGATGGTCTGATGTGTGTACACACCATTAGTTCAAAATCCGATCGGGTCAGAACGCGGTGACGTAAAACACAGGACGTGCTGAAAAAAACGAAGTTCAATGCTTCCAAGCATGCGTCGACTTGATTCTGAGCATGCGCGGGTTTTGAACCAATGCTTTTGTGTACTAACCATCGGTTTGGACCTATCGGTCAGCGGGCCATCGGGTCGATTTTAAAGCAAGTTCTATAATTTTTGTCCGACGGACAAAAGACCGATGGGCCGTACACACGGTCGGTTTGGACCGAAGAAACTGAACTTAGGTCCGTTTTCATCGGTTTGGTCCGACCGTGTGTACGCAGCCTAACAGAGACTTTGGTCCAGATCCACAAAGCAGTTACGCTGGCGTATCTATTGATACGCCGCGTAACTGCTAGGTTGCTCCGGCGTATCTTTGTTTTGTTTCCACAAAACAAGATACGCCTAAAGCTGGGCTAGATCCGACTGGTGTACGTCTTAGTACGCCGTCGGATCTAAGGTGCATATTTACGCTGGCCGCTAGGTGGCGCTTCCATCGATTTCCGCATTGAGTATGCAAATTAGCTAGATACGCGAATCCACAAACGTACGTCTGGCCGGCGCATTTTTTTTACGTCGTTTCCGTAAGGCTTTTTTCGGCGTAAAGTTACCCCTGCTATATGAGGCATACTCAATGTTAAGTATGGACGTCGTTCCCGCGTCGAATTTTGAAAATTTTACGTTGTTTGCGTAAGTCGTTCGCGAATAGGGCTTTGCGTAGAATTACGTTCACGTCGAAAGCATTGGCTTGTTGCGGGTTAATTTGGAGCATGCGCACTGGGATACCCCCACGGACGGCGCATGCGCCGTTAAAAAAAAAACGTCATTTACGTTGGGTCAAGACGTATTAACATAAAACACGCCCCCATCTCTTCAATTTGAATTGCGCGCCCTTACGCCGACAAAGTTACACTACGCTGCAAATTCTTTCAGGATACAGAAAATACGCTGTAAGTTACGGCGGCGTAGTGTATCAGAGATACACTACGCCGGACGGAAAGATGCGCTGAGGTACGTGGATCTGGCCCTTTGTTTCTAAAGGAATAAATAAAGCGGAGCTGTGCAGAGGATTAAGTCAAGTTGTGCAGGAGGATCAAGAGGAGCTGTATATAGGGAGGAAGTTGTCCCTGCATTTTGTTACTGTCAAGTTGGGCATCCCATAATTCCCATCCCCACCCAAGTTACCCCCGAATAAACACAAAAACAAAGCTCAAGGACTGTTCACTGTGTCTGGATAAAAGTTAACTTCTACAGGGGTAGTGCTACACTAGCTTGCGATCTATAGACTCGTCTTTTTCACTTATAAAACGGGTTGGTGTCTATATGTATCTGCTAATGCCTAGCAAAAGAATATGTGAAACAATGTTCATATGTTTGAATCATTTTCACTTTAAAAAGGATTTCCCTTCCTATCCAGGCGTTGTTTGAGTATAAATCTAACCCAACATTACTCAGAGTCCCCAAACATTATACATATTTTTTTTAGCAGAGACCCTAGAGAATAAAATGGTGGTCATTGCAATTGTTTGTCAAACGGTATTTGCGCAGTAATTTTTCAAGTGGAATTTTTTTTGCAGAAAATATACTTTAATTAATTTTAATGCAAAAAAACACAATATAAAACCCACATTTTCGGTAAAATGTAGAAGATGATGTTATGCTGAGTAAATAGATACCTAACATGCCATTCTTTACAATTGCACACACTACAGTACCTAAAAATCCCCACAGGTGACGATTTTACTTTTTTATAGGTTACAAATTTTAGAATTTCAGAGGAGGTTTAGTGCTAGAATTATTGCTCTCGCTATAACATTCCTGGCGATTACATCACGTTTTGCGAATGTTGTTTCCAAATCCTTGTAATGTTTTCACTGCATTAAAACTTTTGGACGTTTTATACGATCCGTGGTGTGCTGGCGAATATGTTCATATGTTGTTTCCAAAAGGCGAGCTCAACCTACATATGCGTTTGCTTTTGCGTGCAAGCACGAGGGGACGGGGCGCTTTCATTTTTTTTATTTTTTACACTGTCTCTTAAAAAAAATATGTATTACTTGTATTCCTATTACAAGAAATGTAAACATCCCTTGCAATAGAAATATGGCATGACATGTGCTCTTTATGGAGACATATGGGATTAATAGGAACCTAGGTATCTCCTCTTCCCTGGAAAGCATGAGATTAAAAAAATGATCTCTGCTTTCCAGGGGGGAAAAAATTGCAGTGTTTACATCTGCCAGAGCCGAACGTGACATTGCTTCTGTCCTTCCAAGATCATAGAGATGGCTGGGGACTAGGGATGTCCCGAAACCGACATTAGTATTGGTATCGGTACCAATACCGAGCATTTCCCGAGTACTTGTACTCGGCTGAAATGCTCCGATGCTTCACCCGATACCTGGGCAGTCAGGAACCCTGTTTGTTATTTTAATGAAAATACTTTACAATCACTTTAAGGTGCGTTACCAGGCCATTCAAAATGAACAAGCTGCTTTTACAGAGAGTTCTTTTTCAGGTGCTGGCCATTAGATTAAAATTAGGTAAAGTGCTGGCTGTTAAAATGCATTTTTTATTTTTTTTTATTTAGATTAAGCCACTGTACTTATTTACTTAACAGATTATGTAGGTATATATTGTATGAATATACAGGGCCCCTGCATAATGGTCTCTGGAATTTTCATTTGTTTCAGGCAAAAAGATAATTGCTTTTTACAAGGAATTTAAATTATGAATGCTATCATTCTACTGTATTATTTCCTGATTAGGGCAAAATATTTTTGTATAACTGTATTAGTATGTGAAATAATATTTAATTTGAATGATTTATTTAGGAATACAGTACATTTTACTATGTAGGCGGGTGGACTCATTCCTCTCCTCTATTGATCAAAAGGAAATAAAGTTTGAAATAATATGATGTTCCTCTTATATCTTCTCTGTAATAAGATTTCGTAGTACCTGGATGACCACATACATTACAACACATTTGCACACATAGGGCTAGATTCATAAAGACTTACGGCGGCGTATCAGTAGATACGCCGTCGTAAGTCCGAATCCGCGCCGTCGTATCTTTAAGTGGTATGCTCAAATTGAGATACGCTTAAATGTTGCTAAGATACGACCGGCGTAAGTCTCCTACGCCGTCGTATCTTAGTTGCATATTTACGCTGGCCGCTAGGGGCGTGTACGTCGATTTACGCTGAGAATATGTAAATGACGTAGATACGCCTATTCACGAACGTACGCTCGCCTGTCACATGTAAGATACGCCGTTTACGTAAGGCGTTTTCAGGCGTAAAGATAAACCACCAAAAAGATGGCGCAGCCAATGTTAAGTATGGATGTCGGATCAGCGTTGAATATTCCACGTTTTACGTCGTTTGCGTAAGTCGTCCATGAATGGGGCTGGGCGTAAGTTACGTTCACGTCGAAAGCATTGAGTATTTGCGACGTTATACTGAGCATGCGCGCGCATGCACCGTACAATCGGCGCTTCATTTACATGCATGGTAATGAATCGTGAATTCATTACCATACAACACGCCCCCTACCTGCCTATTTTGAAATAGGCGGGTTTACGCCGGGCCATTTGCGCTACGCCGACGTAACTTAGGAGGCAAGTGCTTTGTGAATACAGTACTTGCCTCACTATCTTACGTCGGCGTAGTGCAAATGGAATGCGCAGAAAGATACGCCGCCATACCTGAATCTAGCCCATACTGTATATTGGCACACACAAAGAACCTATTGTTCTACAAATATTTTACCCTTTTTTTATTTGTATTATTGTACAGTATTTATTCTGTGATCATTTGCTATTAAATACTGTATTTATTGGCATATAACACACACTTTTTCTCCTGAGAATAGAGGGTAAACTGTGCCTGCGTGTTATACGCCAATATTTTTATTTATTTTTTACCAACGTGGGTGCTGGGATTGGACGGTCTGCCCGGGTGCCACCGATGGGGGGGTGTCAGGCCATCTGGCCTGCCTCTCATGGCTCTGGAAGCACACTGCCAGCATACTTTAATGTCAAGAAAACATTACTGCCAGTCCTTTCTCATACACCGCTCTTCCTGTGTCACCCTCAATGTAAATAGAAGCCTCTAAATACCTAAATTAACGCCGCTCTTTCTGGTCGCTCTTCTCCTCCCGCGAGTGTAGCTTTTGATTGGAGGAGACGAGCAGTCATGTGATCATTAATGAAACAGAGGAGAGCAGTCACAAGACCGGGTCCACGAAAAAGCGGCATTAATTGAGGTATTTAGAAGCTTCGATCCTTGACAAAGGAGGAGCGGTGTATGAGAAGGGGCTGACTGAGATGTTTTCTCAACTTCAGAGTATGCTGGCCGTGCTGTCCCAAGAGACTGGGGGGCTTTATAATGAAAGGGGGCTGTGTACCGTGCAAGGAAAGGGGGCTGTGTACCATGCAGGGAAAGGGGGCTGTGTACCATGCAGGGAAAGGGGGCTGTGAACCGTGCAGGAAAAGGGGGCTGTGAACTGTGCAGGGAAAGGGGGCTGTGATCTGTGCAGGGAAAGGGGGCTGTGGAAAGTTTTTTTTTTCCTTAAACTTCCCTCTTAAAGTTAGGGTGCATGTTATATGCCTGTGCGTGTTATACGCCAATAAATACAGTATGTTTTGTTTTATTTTAACCAGTAATAAAAGAAGAAGCTATATTACTGCCAAGTCCTCTAGGATTAGGTCCCCCCATGGTGAAATGTGTTGTAGGAGGAAGATCATGGTCTACTGGGTGGTATTGCATGTAGTACTCTGTCCACTGTGGAATAAAGTTTATTGAATGAAAAAAAAAAAAGGTTTGACTGTGATGTTGCTAATTCTTTCATTGCCAGCTTTTATCTTGGGGATTAGGATGGGCCCCTTGTAGTTACAGTACCCAAAGCTGGTGGTGGAGCTATAAGTCTTCCTTGAGTGGCACCATTTGTTACTACATTTTCTATTTTATGTAAGTACAGAAGTACATTTTATTTTTAAAGTGCTTCTCATTCTTAAAGACATTTCTTTAAAATGTAAGAAGTGCCAATAATAACATTTAAGGGAAAAAACATGACAGCCAAGAAATTAGCAATTTTTGGAGAAAGCAATGATAGCTTTTTTGTTTCTCTTATAACAGTTTAAAGAAGTTGTAACATTTGTTGGTGGAAAATTGGACAACAATTGTTAAAAGGAGCGTACTAATGGTAAGATTTTAGGACAACAGTCTGTCAACAGACAATCCCCTGCCAACAATCATATTGTGTACAAGGCTTTAGAGTGGGAGAGCCGTGTTTATTTCTGGGTCGATTGTTTCAGTGGAGGGCTTCTACCACTCATATTATTATATTTCCATCATATGTTCATAAAGAGATCTACCACAAAAGTTAAAGGGGTTGTAAAGGTAAAAAAAAAAATCCTAAATAGCTTCCTTTACCTTAGTGCAGTCCTCCTTCACTTACCTCATCCTTCCATTTTGCTTTTAAATGTCCTTATTTCTTCTGAGAAATCCTCACTTCATGTTCTTCTGTCTGTAACTCCACACAGTAATGTGAGGCTTTCTCCCTGGTGTGGAGTGTCGTGCTTGCCCCCTCCCTTGAGGGGGGAGAGGGCGAGCAGGAGAGTCAGGACACCCACTAACACACAGCTCCTTTCTCTATCTGCAATGTAGAGAGCGTCCTGATTCTCCTGCTCGCCCCTCCCCCCGTTAAGTAGGGATGAGCCGAACACCCCCCTGTTCGGTTCGCACCAGAACTTGCGAACACACCAAATGTTCGTGTGAACTTTAGAACCCCGTTAAAGTCTATGGGACTCGAACATTTGAAATCTAAAGTGCTAATTGTAAAGACTAATATGCAAGTTGGTAAAGTGGAATTATCGCGCCAAAAAATTAATTAATAAATGTGGAACAAATAATGTTAATAGATAAATATAAAATTGAAGCTGCTCCCCTGAAAAAAACGAATAGGTATACCTCGTGTTTTAGTGAATGATGAATGATAGGGGGCGCTAGTGAAATAGGAAAATTTGTATGACCTATTTTTTGAGTGTCAGAGGTGTATAATAAATATACATAAATATGAAAAAACAACTGACTGCTTCAGTAATAAGCAATTCCAAAAAATGTGATAGAAATAAAATAAAAATTGCATACGCTAGTGTCAGTACAAAAAACACTATAAGTAAATAAATTGAGAAAAATCTTGTGATATGAAAATATTCTCAAACAATGAATGGTGTGTTCCCAAAACCATACATGAGGAAATTAGTCCAATATTGAATAGATAACAATAATGTCCGTGTGTTCCCAAAGTGAGGGTAAGCCACTATATTGAAATAGTAAATCCTCTGTGTATTCCAAATAAAACATGCAATCTTCTTATTAAGTGCTTCAAATATCTCTTCCACCACTTAAGCGAACGACACCCAAATGTGCTGATAATAAAATGCGCTTACCAAAGCGATTGAACTCCTTTAGTTAAAAAGAGAGTCAAATTCGCTTGTGCAGATTAATGCCTGCAAACATATGATGCGTCTCCCAGTAATTGACATAGACAGGTCCTCTTCAAGGGGTATCACAGGTGGAACATAAAACAGAAAGACAGCTCCATAGTGCAACCGGTTTAATAAAAACTAATTAAAAAACAAAGCATGGGCCAAATGGCCACTTACATTAGAAGGTGCCCATCCCGTCACTGGGTCTGCAGGCTCACAAATGGGAGGCAAAAGCCTCAAATGACATGCAGCGTTTGTCCTCCTCTCGCCTCGCCGACTCGCAGAGCAGGGTGTTGGGGATTAGCTACAAGCGTGACCAGGCTGCGCCTCCAGGAGGATTTTTATTTTATTTCTATCACATTTTTTTTGTAATTGCTTATCACTGAAGCAGTCAGTTGTTTTTTCATATTTATGTATATTTATTATACACCTCTGACACTCAAAAAATAGGTCATACAAATTTTCCTATTTCACTAATATGCAAGTTATTGTCCTAAAAAGTGTTTGGGGACCCGGGTCCTGTCCCAGGGGACATGTATCAATGCAAAAAAAAGTTTTAAAAACAGCCGTTTTTTCGGGAGCAGTGAATTTAATAATGCTAAAAGTGAAACAATAAAAGTGAAATATTACTTTAGATTTCGTACCTAGGGGGGGTGTAAAGTTAGCATGTGAAATAGCGCATGTTTCCCGTACTTAGAACTGTCCCTGCACAAAGTGTAATTTCTGAAAGGAAAAAAAGTCTTTTAAAACCTGACTTGTGGCTATAATGAATTGTTGGCTCTGGCAATTCAGAGAGAATACATTCATAAAAATAAAAAAAATATCGTGGGGGTCCCCCCAAATTCCATTACCAGGCCCTTCAGGTCTGAAATGGATATTAAGGGGAACCCCACCGTCAATTTAAAAAAAATGACGTGGGGTTCCCCCAAAATATCAATTCCAGACCCTTCAGGTCTGGTGTGAATTTTAAGGGGAACTCCACCCCAAATAAAAAAAAATGGCGTGGAGTTCCCCCAAAAATTCACACCAGACCCTTATCCGAGCACGTTAACCTGTCCGGCCGCAGAAAAGAGGGGGGACAGAGTGCGGCCCACCCTCTCCTGAACCATACCAAGGCCACATGCCCTCAACATGGGGAGGATGTCCCCATGTTGATGGGGACAAGGGCCTCATCCCCACAACCCTTTTCCAGTGGTTGTGGGGGTCTGCGGGCGGGGGCTTATCAGAATCTGGAAGACCCCTTTAACAAAGGGGACCCCCAGATCCTGGCCCCCCCTATGTGAATTGGTAATGGGGTACATTGTACCCCTACCATTTCACGAAGGAAGTGTAAATATTTGGAAAAAACACACACACACCGTAGAAAAAAGTCCTTTATTAATAAAAAAAAGAAATTAAAAAAATCCAGCGGTGGTAATCTACTCGGTCCCAGCTCCCTGCTCCAATGTTGTCTGTATCCAGCGACGGGTGGGTGATCTCCGGTCCAGCGATGAGAAGATCCATCCATCCAGAGTGCAGCCACGCCGACCTCCTCTCTCCGATGAACACAGCCCAGCGAATGACGCGCTGTAGCTTTGACATTTCTTATATAGGGGAGGCGGGGCCACCCGTCACGTGACCCCGCCCCCTCTGACAGGTCATATTGTAAGAGGGAGAAGGAGGCAACACCCAGTGACGGACAAAGAGAAGACACCATTTTGGGGCCTTTTATTATCCGGGGTCTGGTGAGTGTTGAGTTTAACCATTGGTGATGGTGGCACATCTTTGTCAGGTGGAAGAGACAGTTGCACCTTTTTTTATATACAGCATTACCAGCATTGAACCCTTTTCCATTGTAATCTATTGTGTAAAAGCGAGATTGTCTGTCGTTGGACTTTTTTTCAACGCAGCTGGCGCACTTTACATTTGGGACTCTTTGCTTTGCTATTGGTTTTGTTGTTGTTTTTGTTTTTGTATATTATTTTTATTCTGTTTTGTTTTCACTATTGCTCGGCTTAGAGCAGCATGAGTAGCCATTTCTTCCTTCACAGGAGCACTATGGTGCATTGATGTGCATGCCGACAACAAATTTTGGGTCACATTTAAAGCATTGTGTTTATCGCAATACTTGTATAACACATATATTTTCTATTTTTCTATATATATTGTTCGTATTAAGATTAATTACACCGTCGGATCTTAGGCTGCAATTCCAGGCCGGCCGCTAGGTGGTGTTTCGGTTTATTTACGCGACGAATATGCAAATGACGATTTCCGCCAGATTCAGAAACGAACGACCGCCCGGCAATTTTTTTTTACGTTGTTTGCGTTCGTCTTTTTCCGGTGTATAGTTACCCCTGCTATGTGAGGGGTATCCTATGTTAAGTATGGCCGTCGTTCCCGTGCCGAGTTTTGAAATTTTACGTTGTTTGCGTAAGTCGATTCAGAAAAGAGCTGGACGTAAGTTACGCTCACGTCGAAACCAATGACGTCCTTGCGACGTCATTTGGAGCAATGCACGCTGGGAAAGTTTACGGACGGCGCATGCGCAGTTCGTTCGGCCCGGGGACGCGCCTGATTTAAATTTTACACGCCCCCTAGCCGCGGAATTTGAATTTCCACCGGGGGATTTACGATACGCCGCCGCAACTTTAGAGGCAAGTGCTTTCTGAATGAAGCACTTGCCTCAAAAACTTGCGCCGGTGTAACGTAAATCAGATAGGTTACGCGGATCTAAAGATCCGCTGACCTATCTGAATCTGGCCCACTGTGTGGATTTACAGACAGAAGAACAGGAAGTGAGGATTTCTCAGAAGAAATAAGGATATTTAAAAGCAAAATCGAAGGATGAGGTAAGTGAAGGAGGACTACACTAAGGTAAAGGAAGCTATTTAGGAAAACATTTTTTTACCTTTACAACCCCTTTAACTTTTGTGGTAGATCTCTTTATCAACATATAATGGAAATATAATAATATGAGTGGTAGAAACTAGGGGCCAGATTCACGTAGAATCGCGGCGGCGTAACGTATCGTAGATACGTTACACCGCCGCAAGTTTTCATCGCAAGTGCCTGATTCACAAAGCACTTGCGATGAAAACTACGCCGGCGGCCTCCGGCGCAAGGCGGGCCAATTCAAATGGGCGTGTGCCATTTAAATTAGGCGCGCTCCCGCGCCGGACCTACTGCGCATGCTCAGTTTCGCAATTTCCGTCGTGCCTTGCGTGCCGTGACATCATTTTTTCGAACGGCGACGCACGTAGCGTACTTCCGTATTCCCGGACGTGTTACGCAAACGACGTTAAATTTAAAATTTCGACGCGGGAACGACGGCCATACTTTAGACAGCAAGCGACGTAACTAGGTAATTTGCATATTCTACGCCGAAAAGAACGGAAGTGCCACCTAGCGTGAGAATGCACCCTAAGATACGACTGCGTATAGAATTACGCCAGTCGGATCTTAGGCTAATGTCGGCGTATCTAGCTTTCTGAATACAGAAAGTAGATACGCCAGCGCAGCTTTGAATTTACCGCGGCGTATCTATGGATACGCGGCGTAATTCTTTGCTGAATCTAGCCCAGTGTATGGAGGTGTGAGAATAACGTGTGCACATCAGAATACTGTCTGACAGCCCCTGTATCTGTTATCTGGAAGATGTTCCTAATGCCCCATACACACGATCAGGTTTGCAACAGGAAAAAAGTCCAGTTGGAAATTCAGAGGGAAAAATTGAGAAATCTGCTCTCAATCTATTGCTTTCGGAATTCTGATAAAATAAGTCCAATGGAGCATACACACGGTCAGAATTTCGGACCAAAAGCTCCCATCTGAGTTTTTCTGTCGGAAATTCGGACCGTGTGTACGGGCTTAAGACTGGGATATGTTACGTCATTCTTAAATTATTGGAAAAGCAGGATTTGACTGAATATCTTTTAATAGGGAAGTGGGCATCTGGATTACCATTGCAGAGCTTGGGCCTTGAGTGTATGTATGGAAACAAGATGGCAGAGCCTCCCTGAAGGCAGGAGAGTTGGTATACCCCAGTGCCCTAATGTTCCATATGGCAGCAGTAGAATGTACCTAGCCCAGCAATTGCTGACAAATACTAGGGAACTGCTTTCACACAGATCTGCAAAAAAATAATCTGACAGTTCTGCTGGTCTTCTGGATCAAATAGGGTGTAGCGGCCCTCAGAAGCTGGTAAATGCTAGAATTATAAACTGCCAATTTTGGCCTGGGGTTATCAAGTTGTATTCATTCTTTTTTACTGAACATCTAGTAATTGGAAGTTTGGGAGTGCTGGCATTACCAGATACATTTCTTTTTTTCTTCTGTATTAAAAATGTTTTTTTCCATGTCACTTACCGATTACGATTTTACGACATTTATGTTTCACCGCAGCTTCAAATGTAGCAATGTATGAAACTGTAATAAAAAAACATGTCAATGTGATTATATTTTAAAAGAGAACTTAAACAATAACCACACAATGTGGCATAGCACCTCACATAGCATGGGAAATCACAGAATAAAAAATTGCACTTATGATAGCACTTTACATTTCAGTGGATGTACATTAGAATAATTTAAACATGGAGCTGCGGTGGCTCAACGCGATTGGCACTGCGCTGACAAGCCATTCACCTCTGCAGCTAGGGGTTCGGATCCCGGTCTCGGCTACATGTGAATTGAGTTTGGTGGTCTCAGCCCGGCTCCCGGTGGGTGTGCTCTGCGAGGTAGGCCTGCGCTTAGTATGCCCACCCCCCTCCCACAAAAACCACCACACTTACACGCACTCGAAATTGGGTTAACATGCACGCCCTTTGACCACGTGGTCTCTAAAAAAGAGAGGCGAAGGACTAACGGGGCTGGTTGAGCGGGCTAGCTCCTCTCACTCCCTTATAGGGAGTCCCTCTGCCCCGTTGGGCTTCAAAGCGGAGCAGGTAGGGCGGGCTGTGTGGGAGGACCCCCTCACACACCCACCATTGCCACCCAGGGCATGGAGAAAGGTGGCAGATTGCCTCTGGGGGAGGCCTCCCAACTCCTGCAGTCCGGCTCCTCTCTTGAGTACACGCACAAAATACACTTAAAAAAAAATAATTTAAACATCAATTTAATTTATAAGTAGAAAATTGCTTGGTGTCAGCCTTGCCCAGTTTTCTTGTGCGAAACTACTTAAACTTTGCCTTTATAATATTCTCCACAATATAAAAAGCTAATTGTTCTTAGTCTTATATTCAAACTGGGAGATTTAATAAGCTGCTTGCGACTTCTTGGAATAACTAGCACAATTAACAACTGGTCAGCATAAAGAACATAACTAAAACTGTTTCTAACTACCTCATGGTTAGCATCAGAGGAACTGTACATTTTCAAATACCACTAACTGAAAACCTTCTACAGTATGCTCCCAGGGGCGACCCGTCCATTAAAGGCGCACGGGGGCCTCCTCCTCTCTCCACGCCACCCCCTAGATCATTAATAGATAGATCCATGCATAGCATAAATCTATCCATGGCCCCTATTAATGCGTCCCGCCCCTTTCAGGATGCCGGGCACCTGAATTAAAGCGGCAGGGGTATTTTTTTTTAAGCACCAGATTAGAGCCATAGGCTCTATTGCAGGCCATATTGCAGATAAGGGTTCTTTCAGTCGCTTTACGGGCTTTTTTTTAACGCCAAAGCGACTGAAAAACGCCCAAATAATGCCTGAAAAACGCCCAGTGTGAAAGGGGCCTTAATTCCTGGTATTGTGGATTTATACTATAATAATAATAGAATTAGGTACAGGGTATAGTTATGTCCTAACTTCAACACATTAAAATACTGCAAAACAATGTGTCCAGCGGGACTCTTCAGAGAGCCGTAAATCATGACCTGACCTCACTGATACAGATCTCAGAGATGTCGGTGGTACAATCACACTTTACCCATTACAACATTACCTGATACCACAAGGATCATCATTATGGAAATTCCAGGTTTCATCCAATTTTCCATTGCTTGTGTCAGGTTTAAGATAGTAATTATTATTTTGCCAAAATCTGTTCTAGATTTAGTCCTATAAATTAAGCTTGTGCTAAGAAAGCTATAGGCTCCAGCATTCCACTCTACGTTGCTATGATCCTTTGTAGTCTATAATGTTATTGCTGACACATAAGTCCCTGGCCTACAAAGTCATGCAGTTCAGTATTTCTCCTATGTCTCTATAGTCACCAAGGTTATTCTTCTATCACAGCAATTTTATGGATTAGTCTCTCTGTGTACCGTGGTCTGTACAGATTCTATTATAACTGTCTGACCTCAAACTTCCGCTTCTCTGTGCAGTTTATTTGCAGTGTAGGAGAAGTAACAGCAAGTGTGAGATCATAATCTGATAGAAGAGAAAAGGGAAGAAAAAACATAAGGGGGGGAAATACAAAAACATATTTTTAACAGAAAATACTGATGTGGATAGATAGCACTTTTAACAGAAAAAAAAAACATTTTTCAAGGAAACACATAAGGGCCTTTATCTACTGCATCAAACTGCTTCTCTCCCCATACAAGCCTATGGAAACACAAAAACAGAACAGAATTATGAATGTCAAAATCACACTGCATTTGTCCATCAACCAAGCACCAAAGTCCATCAAAACAGGCCCCAAGGCACTGTGTAAAAAACACTGTATATAAATTCTTCAAGTCCTGCACCAATCATAGTAAACTAGTCAGCAACCAGGAAAATAAATGTGACGTTTATTGGAGTATACAAAATGTCTACTTTACAACACAAATTCTCTCTCTCCAATTCCCCCTCTCAACACAAATCCACTTCCCCTCCCAGCATAAATCCTACCACCACTCCCAAATCCCCCCACCACAAGTCCTCCTTCCAGCCACCATTCCCAGAACAAATCCATCCGTCATCCCAGCTCAAGTGTCTCCATATCCTACCACAAATCCCCCCTCTTAGCACAAATCACCTCCCCAAACACACCATTTTTCCACCCCTAAATCCCCCTCCCTGCACACCTAAAACCACCCCTTCCAGCAGAAATCCCTCACCCCAAATCCCCCCTCCAGCATTATCAACATCATCTTCCAGCATACATCTCTTTCACTCCCACCACCCCTCCCAGCACAAATCTTCCTTCCAAAACCCCTCCAGCTACCACAAATCACCCCCAAATTTCCCCTTGCAGCACAAATCCTCTTCCCCTTCCAGCACAAATCCTCTCTGTACCCTTCCTAATTACCTATTACAGCACAAAACCTTTCCCCATTTCTAGCACTAATCCCCCATTAATCCTCCCTTCTAGCTCAAATCTCCCCTCCCAGCACAAATCCTTACTCCTCATTTAAGTCAAATTCTTCCCCCTCCCAAATCTCACCCAAGCACAAATTATCTTATGAACCCCCCAAATCATGCCTCCTAGCATATATCCTCCACCCTTAGCACAAGCCTTCCTTACCTGCCCTAGGTCAATGCAATTTTCCCTTCCTGAAACTTACAGATTTTAGCACTTCTTAACCACCTCCGTACCGTAGGACGTCATATGACGTCCTGGACTTCAGTGGGGGATATCTGAATGATGCCTGCAGCTACAGGCATTATTCAGATATCCTTTTTTTTTCAAGCGGCGATTCTGCGCACCGGTTCCGCCGCTTATTCGTTCTTACAGGAGGCGGGATGGGACATCCCCAGCTGGTGCAACGTTGGTGATTGCAGTGTTAGGGACCTGGTCACCCAGGCTGAGGAGCTGGTGTGGAAAGGAGGGGTTTGGATTCCTGAAGAACTGGACCAACTTCTCGGTCAGTTAGCAGCTCTTTAGCAGGGACAGACTGCAACAAAATGAGGAGAGTGCAGGTCTGCTGGGAGTCAAGATGGTCGACAAGTAAGAGGTGTTTTTAAACTAGGCGACGGGGGGAGGGTCCAGAGGAAGAGATAGAGTGCATGGCACTAATTACAGAGAGTAGTATTGGGGCCATTAGCGATAGATTGACTAAAGCACCTAAACCTTTGTGGTATGTATAATAACAAGTCCTAATTGGAACCTCAGAACACCCAATAAGGAGATAGTATGTGAATCTAAACTATGTGGCATGCTCACCAATGCCAGAAGTCTGGCGGACAAGATAGGAGAACTAGAGCTACTGTTGTATGAGAAGGATTTAGATTTTGTAGGAATTTCAGAGACTTGCATCAACAGCTCTCATGATTGGCTGGCAACCATTCAAGGGTATTCCCTATATCGCAGGAATAGAGAGGTCAAAAAAGGGGGAGGGATATGCCTGCATATCAAGAATGATGTACAAGTGAATGTGGGAGATGACATCACTAAGGGAGCAAGGGAGGAGGTAGAATCCTTATGGGTAGAGCTTCAAGGGGAGGAAACAAAGGGGAATGTAGTACTGGGAGTATGCTATAGGCTCCCTAACCAGAGGGAGGAGGCGGACCTCCTACCACAAGTCCCAAGCTGTGTGTGTGTTTTTTTTACCTTTTTTGTCACTTTTTTTGGGTGAAATGGTAGGGGTACAATGCACCCTGTTACCAATTCACATAGGGGGGCGGCGCATGGAGGTCCCTTTTGTTAAAGGGGGCTTCCAGATTCCGATAAGCCCCCCGTCCGCAGACCCCCACAACCACCGGGCAAGGGTTGTGGGGATGAGGCCCTTGTCCCCATCAACATGGGGACATCCTCCCAATGTTGTGGCCTGGTATGTTAAGGAGGGGGGCGCTCTCTCGTCCCCCCTCTTTTCCTGCGGCCTGCCAGGTTGCGTGGTCAGATAAGGGTATGGATTTTTGGGGGGAACCCCACGCAATTTTTTTTTCATGCAGTGTTCCCCTTAAAATCCATACCAGACCTGAAGGATCTGGTATGGATTTTTGGGGGGAACCTTACGCCATTTAAAAGAAAACAATGTCCAGTATTGGCATGGTTAAATACAATACAATACTTGGAACTTGTTGGTAATTTGTTAATTTGGTCTAAAAAAATAAGCAAATAATGAGCATAATCAAAAATTGCGTACTGTTCAAAAGATAGGCATAAGGGAGATAAAGCATCACAAGTAAGCAGAATTGGACAAAAGATGAATGATTACATCAAAGAACATATGCATTTTTCGTGTTTTGTTGCCTCACAACCAGGATCTAACATGGATTGTTTGAGGATTTGCATGATTTAATTTACAAAACATGCCCACAACTTTGAAGATGTTTTTTTTTATTGTGAAGCAAACAAGAAATAGGACAAAATAACAGAAAAAGTCAATGTGCATAACTATTCAGAGACCCAGAGGATGTAGAGCCGGGAGACTGAACAAGAAACAACAAGAAAAGAAGACTGAGGGATTACGACTAGGAGGCATTTTTAACTTAACCGATACGATTTTAACTGATAAAGAAACCAATATTTTAAATCTGGGTCTTAAATGTGGACTAAATCGTCCAATAAATAAATTCAATGTCTATATCGATATTCATAAATACACCAGGAAACTGAATATGAAGAAATATTTCCTGAACAAAAATCCAAGTGTTACGAATAGAATACCAGCACCGCCTACAGACAGTGGCTTGCGAAACAAATCAATCTTCAATCCCCTTGTAGGATCAAACCAACCTCTTGAAGTTTTTAAAGGCCTGTTACTTCGTGATCTAGAGCAGGTAAAACCTAAAAAGAATGTCAATCCAAGGCATATAAGAGACGGGATTGTACTATTGGAAAAAAGGAAAGACATTGTGATAAGACCAGCAGATAAAGGAGGAGGTGTGGTTATTTTAAGTAAAGAATTTTATCACACACAAATGATGGGCATGCTTACCGACACAGAGACATACTCTAAATTAAAGAAAGATCCTACACCACAGTATGAAAACAACCTACAGACCCTAGTACAAGCAGGATACCACACATATGCGATCTCTAACAAGGAAAGGAAGTACTTGGTACCAAGCAGTAGTCGGATACCAACCATCTATACATTGCCCAAGATCCATAAAGATGTGCGACACCCACCCGCAAGACCGATAGTGAACGGAATAGGCTCTATCACATCCCGTTTAGGCCAATTCCTAGACCAATACCTTCAAAAAAGTGTGACGGTCACTAAAGCCTATCTAAGAGACACGAAGGAACTTCTGATCCAATTACAAGAGATAGATCTGTCCGGCTTAAATGACGTTTACTTAGTAACGACTGATGTCTCATCACTGTACACGATAATTCAGCATGATGATTCCCTATTAGCACTTAACTGGGCCCTCTCTAAAAGATGCGACATGACACACACTTTAAAATTATTCCTTCGTAATTATCTGGACTTTTGCCTAGGACATAATTATTTTTGGTATAACGGGTGTTTTTATTCTCAGAGAAAGGGCGTTGCAATGGGGGCTAAATTTGCCCCCAGTATAGCAAATCTTTTTATGGCAGAGTGGGAGGATAAAACGATTTTTAATGTGCAGCGTAATGAGCTAATTTTTTACCGTCGCTATATAGATGATTTGTTTTTTATTTGGACAGGTCCATTTTAACGTTGGAATTGTTTTTAAAGGAGCTGAATCCAAATATTTGTAATATTCACTTAACAATACAACCAACAAAGCATTCATTTCTTAGATATTAATATATTTAGAAATGAGAACAAGTTGGGAACCAAGGTATATTTCAAGCCAACAGACTCCAACAGTTACCTACCCCTACGAAGTGGGCAACACCCCATGTGGTTGAAGAACATACCCAAGGGCCAACTGATGCGAGTGAAACGCAACTGCACTAACGACTTGGATTTTAAATCTCAGGCCCAGTTGCTTAAAGGGAAGTTCATGGAAAAGGGCTACAAGGACAATCATCTGGAAAGAATCATAGAAGAATTAGCACAATTACCTAGATCAAGCTGCCTATCCATTACAAAATCCTTGATTAAGAAAAATACGCATGAGTGGAGCTTCATCTCTGGATATCACAGCCAATATAAAGAAGTAGAAAAGATTTTCAAGAGTCATTGGCATATTTTATTCCTGGACAAAACTCTTAACACAGTCCTTCCAACCAAACCTGGTTTCATATATAGGAAGGCTATGAGCTTTGGTGACAAAGTTGTGAAAAAAGTACTTGACCCTCCAAAAAAACCTCCAACCATATGGGATAGGGATGGCTTCTTTCCTTGCAAGAAATGTCTCCCGTGTAGAGAAGCTGATAGGTCAAGAGGCTCTATCGACACCTTTACCTCCACATCCAATGCCACTCAGTTTCAAGTTAAAGCGTTTATCACCTGCAATACAACCCATGTGGTGTATATGCTCGAGTGTCCGTGCAAACTAATGTATATCGGACGAACTAAAAGAGCACTAAAAGTCAGGATAGCCGAACATGTGGCCAATATCAAATTAGGATACAAAAATCACAACGTATCACTACATTTTAAGTTACATCACCATTGCAATCCTGCCGGCCTTAAGTTCTGGGGGATAGACCATATCGGACCCACATGGAGAGGATGCAATTATGTGAGAGAACTATCCAAACGCGAAACCGAATGGATATACACGGCTGACACTTTGGTACCAAAAGGGTTAAATGTCGATCTCGACATAAATTGTTTTGTTAGTGACTATTAAACCATATCCCTAACCATATCCTTAAGCTGCCTCTTTGCCCTCACATAGCCTTACTACCAATTTCCTCCTCTCAACTTCCTGAGTATACATCATCCCCTTTGTGCCCCTAGCCAACTGTTGTGTTCACCATCCAGCTCTGTGACACACAGTAATGCCCCCCTTTTAAAAATAAATAAATAAAGTAACCACCTATAATGAATCAGTAGGTTGATCTCTCTGTTTCTTGTCTTGTGTTTCCTTAAGCACTGAAACATATTTACATATACGTTTTTATACATTTTTTATATTTTTATATAATTTTTTATATAATTTTTTATATAATTTTATATTATATATAATATATTTTATCTATATGCACATGTCACTATGGGGGGTGCTTTTATATATATATGGGTTTTAATACCACTTTATATATATATATATATATATATATATATATATATATATATATATAGTTTTTTAGCCTACCCTATTTTTGACAAATTTGACGTGCGTGACTGTACATTTTTGGCTTATCTACTTTTTATGACCATTGCGGTTATACACGCACATATACATATTTTTTATATTCGGTTTTTACAAAACTGTCACGACCTGAATACCGTCTAAATCATATAATCTATTCTGTATCTTGGGTGTTATGTAATGAAGCCAGCACACACCTATCTCCTGTATATCAAAATCCCTGTTCTCAGGATCTGATAAGTTTACCACTTATAGAAACACTAACTATATGAGAACTCAAAACACGCCCACACTATCTGTGATTGGGCGCAAGTCCGTATGTGTTTGTTACACAAAAAACACTATCAGTGTATTTTAAACATTCCTTATTAAAGTTATTTTTTTCACGCCATTGCTTGTATAGATCAAAGATCTTTCCCGTATTAGAGGACAAGCATAATGTTGGTTTATTTTGCTACGTTTTTTCGATTACATTAAAGTGCAGTAGTATTATCCGTTTCACATCCCCTTTTAAAACTCCATACAACAATGGCTGACGTCCATTTGCCCATCCGGTTCTAGTTGCACCAATCATAACCGGTGGACGGAATGCTCTCATCCAATAGCCTGCTGTTGTGCGAGTATAAAGGGAAAGTGACAGCGCTGTGTACAACGGCGCTACAAGGATCACAATCTGCGTTCCACTGACTACCAACCACAGCTAGGATTACCATACCAGCATCACAGCACGCGCGCGGCTCCTGTGCATGGGAAACAGCGGTGACAGTGGTGAAAACTTTTTGTGTACACGTTCATTCACAATTGTCATATTGTACGGGCATTACTAGTGGGTTTATACCTAACTTATCTGGGGTCACATTTAAGGCAATATCACACTATGTTTGGTCTGTTTATTTGTTTTATATGTACCTCTGCTGAGAGTTAATCCTGACAATATCTGGAGGACCATCGGATGGTGTGAGTGCAAAGAAACACTTGTTGTTCTTTGCTGTGGTAAGCCTGCACCCCAGAAGGGGGAGCAATCCACTTTTTTGAGGTGTATCTTTTATTTGGTGTATGGTGCACTAACACCCCGTTCTAGATCACCTATCACATCATCACTGACCTCTTGTATTACTTACACCTATTGAGATGGAAATACACCAACTCACAGTGCTGTTTTATCTTTTGAACACCAGTTCACAGAACACATAGATACTTTGTTTTATTCTTTTAAATGGTCCCCTCCATTTAATTTAAATAGCTGCTCTGAGGGCAATACCACCTTTCATTACTGGTATCTCCTTTACTTTTCTTGATTAGTATACAACATTTCACCTTTCACTTTGAAATAGTTGATACATTGTTCCTTGGCGCCGGAAGTGCAATATAGGCCCCGTTTTTTGCATCTCTCTTTTTTATAACTATTCACCCCCCTAGTCAATACTTTGTAGTCAATACTTTGTAGAGCCACCTTTTGCGGCTATCACAGCTCCAAGTCGCTTTGGATAAGTCTCTATGAGCTTGCCACATCTTACCACTGGGATTTTTGCCCATTCCTCCTTGCAAAACTGCTCCAGCTCCTTCATCCTTGGATGGTTTGTGCTTGTGAACAGCAATCTTTAAGTCTGACCACAGATTTTCTATTGGATTGAGGTCTGGGCTTTGACTAGGCCATTCCAACACATTTACATGCTTCCCCTTAAACCACTCAAGTGTTGCTTTAGCAGTGTGTTTGTGGTCATTGTCCTGCTGGAAGGTGAACCTCCATCCTAGCCTCAAATTACACACATAGTGGTACAGGTTTTGCTCAAGAATATCCCTGTATTTAGCACCATCCATCTTTCCCTCAACCCTGACCAATTTCCCAGTCCCGACTGCTGAATGGGATGGTGTTCTTTGGGTGATGTGTTGGGTTTTCCCCCAGACATAGAGTTTTCTTTGATGGCCAAAAAGTTAAATTTTAGTCTCATCAGACCAGAGCACTTTTCTCCATACATTTTGGAAGTCTCAAAAGTTTAAGACCACTTGAAAAATGGCAAAAAATCATATTTTACATTGTTGGATTTTAACAAGGTTCCAAGTAGAGCTTCAACATGCAACAAGAAGAAATGAGAGTGAGACAAAACATTTTTTGAGCATTTAATTTAATGAAAACAACGAATAAACTGAAACAGGCTGTTTTTCAGCTGATCAA
Source organism: Rana temporaria (assembly GCF_905171775.1). Lineage (NCBI taxonomy): Eukaryota > Metazoa > Chordata > Amphibia > Anura > Ranidae > Rana > Rana temporaria. The sequence continues at coordinate 430,738,212 of NC_053491.1, read as the reverse complement.
AAGTTTAGGACCACACCTCCAAAAAAAAACTAAACCCCCCCAAAACAGAAATCGAACTTCCAAACATGAACTCAGTAATGAGTAGCTCCGCCGTTATTGTTGATCACTTCAAAAATTTGTTTCGGCATGCTTGATGCAAGCGTTTCCATGAGGTGAGTGGAAACATTTCTCCAAGTGGTGAAGACAGCCGCACGAAGGCCATCTACTGTCTGGAACTGTTGTCCATTTTTGTAAACTTCCCTTGCATCCATCCCAAAGGTTCTCCATTGGATTTAGATCAGGGCAACACGCAGGATGGGTCAAAAGAGTGATGTTATTCTCCTGGAAGAAGTCCCTTGTCCTGCAGGCATTGTGTACTGTAGAGTTGTCCTGTTGAAAAACCCAATCGTTACCACACAGACGAGGGCCCTCAGTCATGAGGAATGCTCTCTGCAACATCTGGACATAGCCAGTGGCCGTTTGACGCCCCTGCACTTACTGAAGCTCTATTGTTCCACTGAAGGAAAAAGCACCCCAGACCATTATGGCGCCTCTCCACTGTGGCGCGTAGAAAACATCTCAGGTGGGATCTGCTTGTCATGCCAGTAACGTTGGAAACCATCAGGATCATCAAGGTTAATTTTTTTCTCATCAGAGAATAAAACTTTCTTCCACCTTTGAATGTCCCATGTTTGGTGCTCTCTTGCAAAGTCCAAACGAGCAGTTTTGTGGCGTTCAAGGAGACAAGGTTTTTGAAGACGTTTTTTGTTTTTGAAGCCCTTCAGTCTCAGATGCCGTCTGATGGTTATGGGACTGCAGTCAGCACCAGTAAGGGCCTTAATTTGAGTCGAGGATCGTCCAGTGTCTTGATGAGAGACTCTGCTTATGCAGTTCAGCAACCCGACCACGTTCAAAAAGGGAGAGTTTTTTTGCCTTTGCCATCACAACGTGTGACTACCTGACAGAAAATGACAATGAATCCACATCTTTGCACAGATTTGGCCTTTTAACCACTTAACCCCCGGACCATATTGCTGGTCAAAGACCAGAGCACTTTTTGCGATTTGTCACTGCCTCGCTTTAACCGACAATTGCGCGGTCGTGCGACGTGGCTCCCAAACAAAATTGGCGTCATTTTTTCCCCACATATAGAGCTTTCTTTTGGTGGTATTAGATCACCTCTGCGGTTTTTCGTTTTTGTGTTATAAACTAAAATATAGCGACACCCCGTGCCACTGCCGAACCCCACCCCCGCCACCGCTGGTAACTCCCCCCCACCACTGTGCAAGAAAGCCGCCCCCCGCACAAAAAATTCCCCCCATGTATTCCCGACGGCCGCACAGAGTCCTCCATTATACCGCATGCAGTAAATGTCCTGGGGCGGTCCCATTTACCTGGGCTCGGCTTTCCTCGGACAGGAGGGGGTGGTCCCTGCTCAGCTGGGCTCGGAAATGCTGCTCGGAAAGAGGGGCGGTCCCTGCTCAGCTGGGCTCGGCCATACTCAGGGGGAAGGGGGCGGTCCCCGCTCTGTTCACTTCGGCTGTGCTCTTCCCTGCTCAGCTCACTTCGGCTGTTCTCGGCTATGCTCGGGTGGTCGGTCTTGACGTCGGAGGTACAGTCACAGGCTCAGTGAAATAACAAGTAAGCAGCAAGCACTGACCGGCAAATGTATTAGAAGAAGGATGCTCACTATGTCCATAGCCCCTGTCCCTGTCCATAGCCCCTGTCCCTGTCCATGTCTGCAGCCCCTGTCCCTGTCCATGTCTGCAGCCCCTGTCCCTGTCCATGTCTGCAGCCCCTGTCCCTGTCCATGTCTGCAGTTCCTGTCCCTGTCCCTGTCTGCAGCCCCTGTCCCTGTCCAAGTCCGCAGCCCCCGTCTATGTCCACAGCCCCTGTCCATTTCCGCAGCCCCTGTCTGTGTCCACAGCCCCTGTCCATGTCCGCAGCCCCTGTCCCTGTCCATGTCCGCAGCCCCTGTCCCTGTCCGCAGCCCCTGTCCATGTCCGCAGCCCCTGTCCCTGTCCATGTCCGCAGCCCATGTCCGCAGCCGCAGTCCCTGTCCATGTCTGCAGCCCCGTCCATGTCCGCAGCCCCTGTCCATGTCTGCAGCCCATGTCCATGTCCGCAGCCCCTGTCCATGTCCGCAGCCCCTGTCCCTGTCCATGTCCGCAGCCCCTGTCCATGTCCGCAGTCCCTGTCCATGTCCGCAGCCCCTGTCCATGTCCGCAGCCCCTGTCCATGTCCGCAGCCCCTGTCCCTGTCCATGTCCGCAGCCCCTGTCCATGTCCGCAGCCGCAGTCCCTGTCCATGTCCGCAGCCCCGTCCATGTCCGCAGCCCCTGTCCATGTCTGCAGCCCATGTCCATGTCCGCAGCCCCTGTCCCTGTCCATGTCCGCAGCCCCTGTCCCTGTCCATGTCCGCAGCCCCTGTCCATGTCCGCAGCCCCTGTCCATGTCCGCAGCCCCTGTCAATGTCCGCAGCCCCTGTCCATGTCTGCAGCCCCTGTCCATGCCCACAGCCCCTGTCCATGTCCGCAGCCCCTGTCCCTGTCCATGTCCGCAGCCTCTGTCCCTGTCCATGTCTGCAGCCCCTGTCCCTGTCCATGTCTGCAGCCCCTGTCCCTGTACATGTCCACAGCCCCTGTCCCTGTCCGCAGCCCCTGTCCCTGTCCATGTCCGCAGCCCCTGTCCCTGTCCGCAGCCCCTGTCCATGTCCGCAGCCCCTGTCCATGTCCGCAGCCCCTGTCCCTGTCCGCAGCCCCTGTCCATGTCCATGTCCACAGCAAATATTTTAGTACACCATTTGGTTCAGAATATATTTTTCTTGTTTTCCTCCTCTAAAAGGTGCGTCTTATGGTCAGGTGCGTCTTATAGAGCGAAAAATACGGTAACTATTATGTCTCCATACCCTGTAAACAGTAATTTCAGACATTTTTTTTTTCCTTTACAACTCCTTTAAGTATGTTCCCTGGGTGTGTTCTAACTGTAGGGGGGGGGGGTGGACTGACATGGGGAAATGGCTGATCTTCTGTTCATACATTGTATGAACAAAAGATCAGCATTTCTCTCCCTGACAGGACCGGGAGCTGTGTGTTTACACACACAGCTCCCGGTACTCGCTCTGTAACGAGCGATCGCGTGTGCCCGGTGGCGATCGCGCCTGCCGGGAATGCACACGCGCCCCTAGTGGCCTGCGGGAGAGCCAATGTATAGCTACGGGCTCTCGCGCAGGGGAGCCGACCTGCCACCGTATAACTGCGGCGGCTGGTCGGCAAGCAGTTAAAGGCAAGTGGTCCTAAACTTTTGATCAGCTGAAAAACAGCCTGTTTCAGTTTAATCGTTATTTTCAATTAATTGAATGCTCAAAAAATGTTTTGTCTCACTCTCATTTCTTCTTGTTGCATGTTGAAGCTCTACTTGGAACCTTGTTAAGATCCAACAATGTAAAATACATTTTTTTGCCATTTTTCGAGTGGTCTTAAACTTTTGATCAGGACTATATAAAATTCAGATTAAAAAAACATTGAACTAAAGGCTGCAATGTAACAAAATAGGTAAAAAGCCAAGGGGGAGAATACTTTTGCAAGGCACTGTATATAGGCAATCAATTATAGAGGTCGACCGAAATGGGTTTTTCTCTGGCCGATATTTAGAAATCGGGCGGCCGATATATGATGCCCTGGCTGGCACCAATTGGCCCTGGCAGGTGGCACTGGCAGATGGCACTGATTGGCTCTGGCAGGTGGCACTGACAGGTGGCACTGACAGGTGGCACTGGTTGGCAGGTGTCACTAATTGGCACTGGCAAGTGTCACTAATTGGCACTGGCAGGTGGTACTGGCTGGCTCTAATTGGTACTGGCAGGTGGCACTGGCAGATGGCACTGATTGGCACTGGCAGGTGGCACTGACAGGTGGCACTGATTGGCACTGGTAGGTGACACTGATAGGTGACACTGACAGGTGGCACTGGTTGGCAGGTGGCACTAATTGACACTGGCAAGTGGCACTAATTGGCACTGGCTGGCACTAATTGGCACTGGCAGGTGGCACTTACAGGTTGCACTGATTGGCACTGGCAGGTGGCACTGATTGGCACTGGCAGGTGGATTTGACAGGTGTCACTGGTTGACACTGACAGGTTTCACAGCCATAACTGTGTGAAACGGAATGCTCTCTGCAGTGCCGCGGTGTGTGAAACTGTATGGAGAGAGAGAGACGAGCTGACAAATTCAGCGTGATGTCGGAGGTGGGTGGGACCCAGGGTGAGCGGGACCCAGCAGCTATCCAGCCAATGATTGGGCTGTTTAAGAAGGGGGTGGGCCACATACACCTAGCGGCTTGCCCATATCCCATCACATTGGCTTGTGATGGATAGCATGGTCCCACCCACCCGGGTCCCGCCCACATCCAACCTCAATTTTGACAGCTCCTCTATCTCTCCATACAGTTTCACACACCGCGGCGCTGCTCTGCCAACAGAGTGTGGAGAAGAGAGGAGGAACCCCACGTTCCTCCTCCCTCCTCCACACTCTGCTGGCAGAGGTGCGGCCAGTGTTCAATATCGGCCTAATTGGATAATAATCAGCAGATGCCTATTTCTCCAAAATGGCCAAATATCAGCCGTTATATCGGCCGGCTGATATATCGGTCGACCTCTAATCAATTAGCTTTAAAAATAAACTTCCCAAACTCTGTCTTACAGGTAGCCTGTGACATTGTTTCCCCGTACATCTATGAATATCATATACAGTACATGCGTAAAAAAAAAAGTACTTATATTAACCCCAAATAAGTTTTCTCCGCTGGAGTAAAAACACTTTTTAGCTAAATTTTTCTCATGAGAAAGGAATAGACTGGGTGTGGCCAGCTTTAAAATGGGGTATACATCCAAATCCCCACCCACCAGACCCCACGGGCTCCCAACAAACACTGCTGCAACCGCAGAACTTGGGTGTTCTTTCCCAGAAGCTACCTAGTTGGAGGTTGTTACCACTGGGCTTGCTGGACGAGGGTACTTAAGGGGCGGACGCCATTCTTTTCTCTCTCTCACCTTGTGGCCACTCTGGCCTAAAGTATGTGACAGCTCGCTCGAGGCTTCGTTACTGGTGGTAAGCCCAGAAGCTATTTGGGGCCTACTGGTTTGAGGGTGGTCCTGTGCTGTCTGTCCTGCGGGAAGAAGCTGAGCAATTGAAGGAATCAGGGGGGGACTCATCTTGGAGAGGACACAGCGGAAGGCTGGTATCTCGAGAGGAGCCTGGTGCCTTAATTGGAGGATGCATCCTAACCAATTCACCTCACAGCATTGCCGGGTCGGCTTAAAGGACTTCATTATACTGTGCAGTTGTGTTCGCTTTGGGAAATTCTGATTGCTAAATCCTGTGGCAGAGGATTGTTCAACAGTTACTATCACTACCAAGTCTGTGGCAGAGACTTCTCTTTTTTTTGTTGTTCGTGAATCATCCCGGCTGCTAGGCCGGTGAGAGAGGCTTATCTGGGTGAGCAAGATCCAGTGACAGCAAGTGTACCTGTATCCAGGATCTAAAGTTTTTCAGTGATCTGCACAAGGTACCTGAATTCTCTTAATCCTCCATCCCTCTTCTGCTAACGTTGTGTTTAATAAAAAGCATTGGAAAAGACTCAGTGACAAGCCACCGTGTTCTATGTAATTTCTTAACCCTAGACTTTGAGCCAACATGGTGAACAGTGGGGTAGCGGCAGACCCAAAAACTAACCAGCAGCTCCTACAGTGGTGGTGCTACATAAAAATACAGACAGTAGAGGGAATAAGCTCCCTACTAGGGACGAGCTTCGAGTTCGAGTCTAACTCATGTTCCACTCCAACATTGCCTGTTCGCCTGTTCGGCGAACAACGAACAATTTGGGGTGTTCGTGGGAAATAGAAAAGCCACAGGAACACCCTGTTAAAGTCTATTGGAGAAATCTAAAGTGCTAATTTTAAAGGCTAATATGCAAGTTATTGTCCTAAAAAGTGTTTGTGGACCTGGGACCTGCCCCAGGGGACATGTATCAATGCAAAAAAAAAGTTTGAAAAATGGCCGTTTTTTCGGGAGCAGTGAATTTATTAATGCTTAAAGTGAAACAATAAAAGTGAAATATTCCTTTAAATTTCATACCTGGGGGGGTGTAAAGTATGCCTGTGAAATAGCACATGCTTCCCGTACTTAGAACTGTCTCTGCACAAGTGTCATTTCTGAAGGAAAAAAAGTCATTTAAAAATGACTCGCGGCTATAATGAATTGTCGGCTCCCGGCAATTCAAAGACAATTCATTCATAAAAAATAAAAAAAAAGCGTGGGGCTCCTCCCAAATTTAATTCAGGTCTGGATATTAAGGGGAACTCCAGCGTCAATTTAAAAAAAAAAATGACATGGGGTTCCCCCCCAAGTGTCAATTCCAGACCCTTCAGGTCTGGTGTGGATTTTAAGGTGAACTCCACTCCAAATAAAAAAAAAAATGGCGTGGAGTTCTCCCAAAAATCCACACCAGACCCCTTATTCGAGCATGTAACCTGGCCGGCCGCAGAACAGAGGGGGGGACGAGAGAGCACCCCCCCTCCTGAACCATACCAGGCCACATGCCCTCAACATGGGGAGGATGTCCCCATGTTGATGGGGACAAGGGCCTCATCCCCACAACCCTGGCCGTTGGTTGTGGGGGTCTGCGAGCGGGGGGCTTATCAGAATCTGGAACAAAGGGGACCCCCAGATCCTGGCCCACCCCTATGTGAATTGGTAATAGGGTACATTGTACCTCTACCATTTCACTAAGGAAGTGTAAAGAATTGTAAAAACACACACAGATACACACACACTGTCATGGACTTGGTAGACCACTAGGTGGCGCTAATCGCGCACCGGCGCGCAATAGCGGCAATAGCGCATTAGCACGCACGGGAGCGCGCGTTCGCGGCACGTCGGCGCGCACGGGTGCGCGCAATAGCGGCGCGCGCGGGCACGCGCAATAGCGGTAGCGGCGCGCGGGCACATGCTGACGCCATTTTGGCGCCACTTAGGCTATTTAATGGGGCTCTTCCCATAGCCCCTTGCTGCTCAGTCAACAGCGTTCCTGCTTACCCTACCTGATACCTGTTACCTGATTGGCTTCTGTTTCCTGTGACCTTGGCTTGCCATTGACCCTGCTGTTCTCCGCCTGCCCTGACCTTCGGCTCGTCTGACTTTGCTTCCGCCTCCTCCTTCCAAACGGTCTGCTGCCCGCCTGTTACTGATCCGGCTTGGACTACGACTCTGCTTTGGCTTCCCCTCTGTACCTGATCCGCCTGCCTGTGTTTGACCCGGCCTGCCTGACTCTGCCAGCATCTGTACTACAGTGCACCTCCCACCTGCTGCCTGTTCCAGCCATCTGCACCAAGCTCCTGTTGTCTGCTGTCTTACCCTCCAGCATCTCTGCAGTTCCTGCACAGCATCTTTGGAGTCTTCAGGAGACCACCGCAGACCTGCACGGCACCTTCCTGGCGCTTGTGCGACTCTGAACTCTAGCGCTCCCTGTCTGCTCTACCAGGGGTTCCGGAGTCAGAGGAGCAAGAGTTGCCATTCCCTGCACGCCAGGCTCTGCTCTGTACCAGGTACACCGTGGAAAAAAGTCCTTTATTAAAAATAAAATAAAAAAAATCCAGCGGTGGTAATCCACTCTCGATCCCCGCTCCAATGTTGTCGGTATCCAGCGACGGGTGATCTCCTCTCTGCCGGTGGCCCCGCCTCACCTATATAAGAAATGTCATTAGCTCCAGCCGCGTCATTCGCCAGGCTGTCTCCGGTGGAGACAGGCGGCCGGCGATGCTGCGCTCTGGATCCCGGACCTGGATGATCTTCTCATCGCTGGACAGGAGATCACCCGTCTCTGGATACCGACAACGTTGGAGCGGGGATCGAGAGTGGATTACCACTGCTGTTTTTTTTTTTTTTTTATAAATTACTTTTTTCCACGGTGCGTGTGTTTTTTTACAATGCTTTACACTTCCTTAGTGAAATGGTAGGGGTACTATGTACCCCATTACCAATTCACATGGGGGGCAGGATCTGGGGGTCCCCTTTGTTAAAGGGGTCTTACAGATTCTGATAAGCCCCCCCGCCCGCAGACCCCCACAACCACCGGCCAGGGTTGTGGGGATGAGGCCCTTGTCCCCATCAACATGGGGACATCCTCCCCATGTTGAGGGCATGTGGCCTGGTATGGTTCAGGAGGGGACCCCCACGTTTTTTTTTTTTTCTTATGAATGAATTCTCTCTGAATTGCCGGGAGCCGACAATTCATTATTGCCGCGAGTCATTTTTTAATGACTTTTTTTCCTTCAGAAATGACACTTTGTGCAGAGACAGTTCTAAGTACGGGAAACATGCACTATTTCACAGGCATACTTTACACCCCCCTAGGTACGAAATTTAAAGGAATATTTCACTTTTAATGTTTCACTTTAAGCATTATTAAATTCACTGCCCCCCCAAAAAAATGACTTTTTTTGTCATTGATACATGTCCCCTAGGGCAGGACCCAGGTCCCCAAACCCTTTTTAGGACAATAACTTGCATATTAGCCTTTAAAATTAGCACTTTAGATTTCAAACGTTCAAGTCCCATAGACTTTAATGGGGTTCTAAAGTTCACACGAACATTTGATGTGTTCGCAGGTTCTGGTGCGAACCGAACAGGGGGGTGTTCGGCTCATCCCTACTCCCTACACACCTTTGGACAGCGGCATTGTCAACATGTGGAAAAAGTAGCATAAGATACACTAGAAGATTTAGATGGACTTGTTTAACACATTAAAGCTGAACTCCTGCTAACACTTTTAAGCAGTTACACAGACATTTTTTTTTTCCTTTAGGATAAAGGTATTACATAAATGAATAAAAGCCACCACATCTAAGAATTGGTAAACTGCAAAAATATAAGCAGGGTCACAAAATTTGCCCAGTTTTGCTACGCACAAAGAATTCCAGAGTATGGTCCGCGCCTCTCATTGCTGAGAATTAATTTATTAACTCAAACAAATGCACAAAAATTACAGCTATCGAGATGAGCAGGTGGTATCTAGACTTCTGTTTTTTTTTTTTTTTTAAATCCTAACAACAAATCTTGTTTGTTGCCAAAAGCCTGTTCCTTAAAGAGTTTAATAGCTCAAAAGTTGAAGTTTTACACACAGGTGGATGAGTCAAAGCAATGATTCCTCCCTCCTTTTTTTTGTTCCTGGATGAAGATTAAATCAGAGAGAGAGTTTAAAGGCAAACAGCTTCTGCTAAATTCTTTCTGTAGAAAACCAGTAATGCTATGGTCACAAATGCATTGTAATAAATGTTTATTTGTGAAACAAAGTTTTTATATACAGTAGGAAACAGATATCAAACATAAATGTGAAAATGTGAATAAAATTTACTGAAAACCAATATAGTTCTCATTATATAAGATCCTTTAAACCAAAAGGTGACTTCACAATTAAAGCAGGACTAAACTCTCTCAATCAACATGAACAATTTTTATTCCTTATGATACTAGCATTAGTAAATAGATAGGAAGGTATAATAAATGTACTTATTTTATAAAGTTTTCTTCTCTGGAAGGAAAATTATAAATGGTTTTCAATTTTTTAACAAATAAATATCTGAAAAGTGTTGCGTGCATTTGTATTCAGCCCCCTGAGTCAATATTACCATTTTCAGTTTGTGATGCTCAAATACAGTTAAAGTGGAGTTCCACCCATAAATATAACATTACATCAGTAGTTTTAAAAAAATGTCATTAGTCCGAATTTTTTTTTATTTTTTAGATGCCTTCAAAGTGTTGTTGCTAGGCAGAATAGTTAATCTTCCCACTTCCTGCACCTAGGTGCTTAATGCTTCCTAACCTACACCGCACAGACTCCTGGGAATGTAGTGGGTGTAACTTTCCAGGAGTCTGTGCACTCCCCAGTCTCAAAGAATCATGTGACTTGGACAGCACAGGTGCTGAAACCTGATCTGACACTGCTTGTGCAGCACTGAGCATGTTCGAGATCTGCAAGGTTGAAATCCAGGAAGTCATACAGTCTGTCTTCATGATGCCCACACTTAAGATGGCCCCAGTCAATTTCTATTTTATAAAGTGTCTAAATGCTGTAACAACCTAACAAAACGGACCTTAGTTTACAGACTAACTTTACTAGAATACATTAAGCTTGTGTATTACAGGGGTATTTATATATAAAAAGTGAAATTGTGGCCGGGACTCCGCTTTAAGTTCTGCTTTAGGAACGCACATTGAACAAATCCTGAGAAGAATATGAGCAAAAATACTGCAACAGCAGATATATTGGCATTGATTAATGAAGCAACCAAGCGTATTCTTTGTTTCTTTTATATAGTATATAGACTGTAGAATGAAAGCTGGAACATAAACAGCCCTGTTTTGCCTTTGCATCTCTTTTCATACATATCCGTTTTCTTTCCTCAGATTATCACAACCGTCACCTCTGGACAACATTATTTTCCATTGGGTATTACACACTTTGTTCTTTCATCGCCCTTGAAGAATTTTCTGTACTGATTGCAGTCCTTTTAAAGTCCGACATACTTGTCTGTAGGAAGTGAGAAGGACAGTCAGTGAGTGCACTGAGGAACACTCTTTAATACAGGATGACCTCTCTTATTTAATTTTTACTTACATCTTTAGAGCCTGATGGAAGGGTACCTGTGGTGGATATATCCAGTTTTTGTTTTCTTTGACCACAAATGCTATAGAACAATCTATAGTACGCTTCTCTGACCTAAAAAAATAAGTCAAATACTGTGATTATAAGGAAAAAGAGCATGAATAAATCTTTACACTAACCAGTATATACAGTATATATACAGTATATCTCCACAGTATCTGAATCAAAAGTGAGTACACCCCCTCACAATTTTTTTAATATTTTATTCTATCATTTCATGTGACAACACTGAAGAAATTACACTTTGCTTCAATGTAAAGTAGTGAGTGTACAGCTTGTACAATAGTATAAATTTGCCGTTTGCTCAAAATAACTAAACACACAGCCGTTAATGTCTAAACCACTGGCAACAAAAGTGAGTACACCCCTAAGTGAAAATGTCCAAATTGGGCCAATTAGCCATTTTTCATATGACTCGCCAGTGTTACAAGGTTTCAGGTGTGAATGGGGAGCAGGCGTGTTAAATTTGGAGTTGTCGCTCTCACTCTCTCATACTGGTCACTGGTCATGTACATAAGAGAAATACAAATCGAATAAATATTTGGTGTGACCAACCTTTGCCTTCAAACAGCATAAATGTTTCTAGGTACACTTGCTCACAGTTTGTGAAAGAACTCAGCAGGTAGGTTGTTCCAACCATCTTGGAGAACTAACCACAGATCTTCTGTGGATGTAGGCTGCCTCAAATCCTTCTATCTCTTTTAAGTCTCCCACACAACTGTTTCTCTTTCAGGTAATGAATGTGTTTCTAGTCTTGAGGGGGGGGGCATGCTTTGGGCCGGGGCTTGGGTGCTAAAGAGATCCTGCCAAAGACACATTGGAGGAATATTTCCTGGAGGCACAGGAGCAAGGAGATGACAGAATGAGTGGTTCAACACTGGTGGGGACCAACAAATGGGGGAGACTGCCACATGTAGCCAGTCTCCCTTAAAGACATGATGGGCTTAAGTCTTTAGTCCTTTCCCTGAGAGATCTCCTGAGAGTCAGCCTGGTGTGAAGAGGAAGCCAGGAGGGCTGGTGAAAGAGGCAGATGCAGCCAGTGGGCTGGCAGGGCCTGAAGAGGTGGTGCTGGGATCAGTGACCACAAAGGAAACAAAAGGAAAAGTTACTCCATGTGGGCTACTGTTAAGGCACTGTGAGTTCCTGCCTGTAATGGGCCGTTACTCAGCTGACAAGGAGACTGTCAAGTTCCCCCTGGAGTGTACCAGCAGAGGTTGAGCAAGAGAGAGTCCAAGGGTGTGTAATAGAAAAGTTAAGAGAAGGTTGTATATAGAAAATGTTAGCTTTGCACATCATGTTTTATTAATATAAGCATACCTGTTGATTGAGAAGACAGTGTACAAGGAAGATGTATGCTCCCTGGAGGCTGTTACAGATAGTGAAGAGGTAGGAAAAGATCAGAGCTTGACGTCCAAACTGGAAGTAGCCAATACCCCAGGTACAGCCAAGGATGAAGAGCTGAGCAACGGCTTTGAAAGTCAGCAACCTGTAAGTGGGAGAGATAGTTAGGTGGGAATATGACCAACAATCTTCCATACAGTTCAGAGCTGGTATTTATGAAGCAGTCAGAAAGGCTGCTTATAGGAGTTTGCGCCCCCTATTACTTCCTCCTCTTATTTCCAATGATTTCAGAAGCCTGTGTAGGCAGTTATGGCAATATCAAATATACCATATTATGTATATAAAGGTTGCCAGGTGCTTAGCTGGCCAGGAAGAAGCAACTACAGAGACACCATGCTACAGTTGCTCCATGTGTTTACACAGGACTTCTATGCTGATCTAGCCAGTGCCATTCTGCTTCCATCTGTACAAATACTAGAGAGACTTTGACGCATAACAGTGACGGATTTTGGGAAACTAAGTTCACTGGAGGGACTTGACTATTGTAGCAGATGGTGAAAGACTTAAATTTCAAGGAGGGGAGGTAACAAGGGAGGAATCAGAGGTAGTTTTTGCTGGGCAGAATAAGGAAGGACAGTCTCTTTCTGTGGAAGGACCATGGCAGTACACATCTCAACCTTGCTGTGTGCAGTAAAAGGAGAGAGCCATCATCCTTGAGCCAGAGACCGTGACCTAGCCTATTGAGAGCCGGTTACACAGATAGGAGACCCGCATTGCATTGAGGATACTGCCAGAGAAGTCCCCTGTTGCCAAATATCTGGACTGGAGTTCGCTGTGCACACAGAACTGGTGAGTGGCCGTTGGTTGGCTTTACACTACTGCTGCTAGCAGAGTGAGGCCCCGTACACACGAGAGGATCGATCCGCTGAAATTGATCCGCGGAACGGTTTCAGCGGATAGATCCGCTGGTGTGTACGATCCAGCGGATATTTATCCGCGGATATATTTCGGGCCGACCGATTTCCAGCGGATAAAAATTTCTTAGCATGCTAAGAAATCTATCCGCTGGAATCGGCTCCAGCGGATCGATCCGGTGGTCTGTACAGACTCACCGGATCGATCCGTCCGAACCCATCCCTCGCATGCGTCGTAATGATTCGACGCATGCGTGGATATCCTTATATGACAGCGTCGCGCACGTCGCCACTTCATCATCGCGGCGACGGCACGACACGTCACCGCGGTGTGAATTCGGCGCGGATTTCGATCCGATGGTGAGTACAATCCAGCGGATCGAAATCCTCAGAGGATTTATCCGCGGAAACGGTACGGAGGACCGTATCCGCGGATAAATCCTCTCGTGTGTACCCGGCATCATAGTAATTTCACAACACTGTACCACTGTATACAGACTCCTTAAAGGGGTTGTAAAGGTAAAATAGCTTCCTTTACCTTAGTACAGTCCTCCTTCACGGGCCACCCTGGAACATCGAGTTCCCTGGACCCACGAGCACACTCGGCGGCGTGCGTACCCACTGGGCAGCAAATTTAAAGGGACGTACAGGTACGCCCATTTGCCTGCCCGTGCCATGTTGTCGATGTATATGTGTGTGCGGCGGTGGGCAAGTCAGCATTGTTGGACACTGTTTACTGCTTCTGCCAATTGTGTGTTGTTAAAGCCTGGTGCTTTCTAACTGTTTATTAAGAGCCTTTCCACCAATTTGTTCACTGCTGCTTTGCAACTGAAGTCTAAATTTATGTTAAATCGTGGATGATCCGGTAGAATGAATAAGACTCGTCCTGGTAGGTGACCCTCATGCTGGATCCAATATGGTATGTTGTGGGTGATCCAACATTTGTGCTAGCACAAACCCTTAGATATGTCACGTGTCCTGGATGGAGTCAGCCTCAAAGACCAGGAAAACAAATTCATCAATCATTCACCATTCATTCATTCTACTATCTACTTACCGGGTGTTCTTCAGAGTGGACACATTTGTATTTACAGATGCCAGCCTCTTTCTCAGGAGATGAACAGTGAAGACCAACAGAACTGTGTTTGTCTATTGAAGATAAAGTTAATAACATAAAGATTACATGATATACTAAGAGATCATAAGATCAATATTGAAAAGACTCTGAAGTTGCATGTTATTAAATACTAATAACCATCATTAGTAGCACTCACGGTTTTCTTTAGTGTTCACTAGGTAACTGTTAAATGGCCAATTGCATTGATACCTCGTACACACAATTGTTTTTTCTGATGGGAAAACTGCTATGAGAGCTTTTCATCGGGAATCCTGGCCGTCTGTATGCTCCATCGCAGTTTTTCCAACGGTAAAACTGCCGGACAAAAAAGAGAGCAGGATCTCTTTTTTCCTGGCAGGAAAACCGTTCATCTGTATGGTTTTCCGGCGGGCAAAAAACTGTGCATGCTCAGAATCAAGTATGAGACGGGTGCGCTCTTTATGGTAAAACTAGCGTTCGTAATGGAGATATCACATTCGTCACGCTGCAAATTATTGCATCGTTTAATGCAGCACATGAAAAGCGCGAATCGTCTCTCACCAAACTTTTACTAACACAAGGATCAGCAAAAGCAGCCCAAAGGGTGGTGCCGTTGGAATGGAACTTCCCCATTATAGTGCTGTCGTACGTGTTGTACGTCACTGCGCTTTGGACAGGCGGACTTTTGTCTGAGCGTGTGTATGCAAGGCAGGATGAGAGGAATTCTGTCTGGAAAACCGTTGTTTTTTTATCCCTCAAAAAAAACGGTTGTGTGTACTAGGCATCACAAGACAGGTGTAAATAACTTAGTGAGAACATGGTTGATTGTAAGCAAATTAACCATTTCCAAAATTATGTAGTCAAATAACTTTATATTTTTTTTCTTTGGCTTATATTGGCATAAATCACTAGAATAGAGGACAATGACAATTGGAAGTGCAAATGATGAGGGGGAAATAACTATTCCACCATTCTTCCAAAGAATACAGTAGGAAAATCAAGGGTGCAATCAGTGCAAAAATAAACCCAATAAAACCCCTCCCCAATAATGGAAGCTGAACACTGACAAGATGTATATATATATATAAGGTTATATAAGTGAAAAATATATATAAGTGAAAATATATATAAAGTCCAAAATATGTGAAACGAATTCCAAAAAATGTGCCAAAGAAAGTCAGATTACAAGAATCTTCACCAGGTGATGATTAAAATCCAAACTCAAAGTGATTCCTCCACCAGTAAGAATAGCTACTCTCACCTCCTATAATGGTTGATAACATTTTTTTAGGCATGTACAAAGTATCATGTTTTAATCAGCATTTACTTGCTGCTGATCAAGAAAAATACTACTAGGTGTTAAAAGGCAACTGTCTTGGAGATATACATGTATGGCAAATTCAAATAGTAAAAAGTATGCAGGCTGTTATACTTACAATGATAAAAACAAAGACTGGACCAAGGAAACTCCAAACAATGCCAAGACTGAGCCAGCAACTAGATTGCAAAGAGGAGACCGTTCAGGTATAAGGTAAAATGAACTATGTGGACATAAAAAACAATACAGTACAATACACAAACAAAAACAAAAAAAACAATTAAGGAGATACTCTATTAAACCAAATCGTAAAAAACATAGAATAAAGTTTAAAAGTTGAATTTCACTCTCCAAATTAACATTGATTTTTTTTAATCCTCATGCGGCTAGCATTAGTAAATAGATAGAAAAGTATATCATATTTACTTGTTTCAAACTTTTTGTTTTACATTTCAGGTACTTCCTGGATTCTTGCGAATGAAAATGAGGGGTATGGCGCCAATTAAATACCACTCTGTGTACCAATGCTACTCCTAAAATTAGTGTAAACTAAGAAAGCATGAAAAAGTGTGTGTAAAGAGCGCTAGCTGGACAACCATAATGGAAATAAATTAAATGAATAAAACCAATAATCAATCAATAAACAATGAAACAATACTGCGAATCAATTCATAAGTAGATCAATCGACATATCATGAAAATGAGCATAATTAAGCAATAATCCTAAAAAACTATTGATTAATCAATCTTCAGTATAATCTCCAAACACTGTGCTCCTGAATTAATATGTGCTCCAATACTCCAAAACAATGGTGCTCCACCTGAAGTGAGTATAAAATGTGCTTACCAGATGTACCCGGCCAACAAGTGACCATAAAGCATGATTATCAGAGATAACAAACTCCTTGGCTCAAAGGTCAGTCTCCATTTCCATCAGATTTCCCATCTAATGCCTGGTTCACTCGATTGGAATTTCCGATGGAAAAAGTTAGACAGAATTTTTTCATCGGATATTCCGACCGTTTGTGGGCCCCATCGGACTTTTTTCCGTCGGAGTTTAGAAATAGAACATGTTTTATTAATTTTCCGATGAAAAAAATCCTATCGGAAATTCTGATCGTCTGTGTGGAACTCCGACGGAGAAAAAAACATGCATGTTCAGAATCAAGTCGACGCATGCTCGGGAGAATTAAACTTCATTTTTCTCAGCTCGTCGCAGTGTTTTACGTCACCGCGTTTTGGACGGTTGGAATTTGGTCTTTCCTCCAAACTCGGGTAGGTATGATCACAATCCAATATTGATGCAGGGGTATGTGAAATAGAAAAAAATTCTCCAGTATCATATATCTTTCACAATATTCATCTGTCTCCTTCTCCCATCACAGATTGCTGTTTCAGCAGCCTTGCCAAACTCCAGACACCCACAATAGGCAGAGCAGGGCACCTCAGCAGTTCAACTATTTCTCTGTTTTTAAATTGAGGAAAATTAAAAAACTGTTTCAGGTGGAGCACCATTGTTTTGGAATATTGGAGCACATATTAATTCAGGAGCACTGTGTTTGGAGATTATACTGAAGATTGATTAATTACAGCAATATATGAACTTTTACGTTTTTTATGATTATTGATTTACAATGCACAATTTGATTATGTATTGATTGATCTATTTATGAATTGATTCACAGTATTGTTTCATTGTTTATTGATTGATTCATTTATGTTTTTTTTTTTTTTTTTATCATATTATGGTTTAATTGTCCAGCTAGTGCCCTTTACACACACTTTTCTCACTTCCTGGATTCTTGCCTAGGCAAATTATGTCATACATCCCAGGAGTCTTCAGGAGAGGAAGAGGGGTTTTCTTAGCTAAGCACACTCTCCTGTATGGATTCCAGGAAGTAAATGAATCATCTGCCCTCCAGGTGGCCATGGCCAGAAATGCTAGGAGGTGTTTTTCAAAGTGATTTCTCAGCAAAATAAAGCATGGAGAAGTAAATGGATGGGGCAGTTTGCTTTGAATACAAAAAATTAACTAAAAAGTGTTTTTGGGTGCAGTGAAGATCTACTTTAACCTATGGATCTTTACGGAAATGCATACAGTACTGTGCACATTTTTGCAAAAGTTTTGTTATTTTCACACCACCTATGGTGTGGGGTTAAAATATTTTGACCAGACACAACCATAAAAAAAACTAATTATATCCCATTGTCTTGTTCAACCCTGTGTTTGACCCCTACATTGAAAACCCCAGCTGATTCGGGGAAAGCAAAGCCCTTTCTGTTCCTTAAAAAGTTGATCTTCCTATTTTTTTACTGAATATATACTGTATATATTGGTGCTGCAGGGATTATGAGGAGATAGGGCCAGGGCCGGCCTTTGGGGTGTGCGAGCTGTGCGGCCGCACAGGGCGCCATGGGCAACAGGGGCGCCGTTTGGCCATCACAGCTCGCAGAATGTAAGTCGCAGTCAGTTGCTCACATGATCACATAGGACCCAATGGCACCAATGTACCAGGCGGCACTTTCAGGGGGGAGGCAAATTGCACAATGTCTTGTGCAATTTGGGGGGCGAGGGGTGAAGATGGGGGGGGCGCCACAGGATTAGCTCGCACAGGGCGCCTGAACACCTAAGGCCAGCCCTGGATAGGGCGAGTGTCAGGTGTTCCTTCATACCTATAGGTACTCGGTATGTCTAAGAGCTCCAGTGGAGGGGAAGCATGGAAAAAGTAAATCCCATTTTCCTATGGTGTATGCTTTGCAGCAAATCTGTCATTTTACCCATTAGAAGCAAATTACAAGCTCACTTTGAGATCACAGCTTTCTAGTATTTATTTCCTTAGCAATTTCTGCAATCTTTGAAAGCTGCTGATTCTTAATATCTGTGGGGATACCAGGATCAAGATTTAGTTGGCAGCTCTGTTCAGTATGTCTTGGTCCTACTGACAGGTGAAAAAAGCTTGAATATCATAGTTCTCATAGATCATATAGAAGAGAAGACGAGAACTTACTACAAATCTGTCCCGTAGTCATGTGGACGAACAGCTGCTGAAATCCCCACAATCACAGATGGGATGCCAAACCCCAGAAGACACATAACTGGAAAGTTTGATTTTCGGGAAGCCATATAATTGACAGCCCTCAGGTTTCGGACAGTCATGAAGAGCAAAAAACTTTCAATAGACATCCAGCAGAAAGCACAGAGGAACGAGAATTGGAGTGAACCAGCAATGATTGCACACACAATCTGAGGATGAATAGAGAAAAAAATAAATAGGCTCAGAGACTTTCCAGCACACTAAACGAGACTAGGAATTTAGCAGGAATTATGGGCCAGATCCACGTACAGCGGGCGCAACTTAAATATTCGGATTTAAGTTACACCGCCGCAAAATTTCTACCTAAGTGCCCGATCCACAAAGCACTTACCTAGAAATTTGCAGCGGTGTAACTTAAATCCATCCGGCGGGCCCAATCTAATGGGGCGAGTCCCATTTAAATTAGGCGCGCTCCCGCGCCGGACGTACAGTACTGCGCATGCTCCCGACGTGATTTTCCCGACGTGCTTTGCGCTAAGTTACGTTGCGCCGAGTTTTGAGAATCGCGACGGGTGTAAAAGAAAAAAAAAGAGTTGCGGCGAAAATAAAATGTAAATAAATTTGACAGTGACGCGGGAAAGAAGGGTCTACTTTTACATGGTGTACTAAGTTTACACTTTGTAAAAGCAGCCCTAATTTTGCGACGGCAAACTAACACTTACGGGGAAAAAAAACGAAGGGAAAAAGCTTTGTGGATCTCCGTAAGTGCTAATTTGCATACCCGACGCGGAATTTCGATGAGAAATGCCCCCAGCGGCGGCCGCGGTACTGCATTCTAAGATCCGACAGTGTAAAACTATTACACCTGCCGGATCTTAGGAATATCTATGCGTAACTGATTCTATGAATCAGCCGCATAGATAGAAACAGGGATACGACGGCGTATCAGTAGATACGCCTGCGTATCCCTTTTGTGGATCTGGCCCTATGTAACTTATATTGTGTTTATGTGTGCAAATAAGGATTTTAGTGTTTTTCTTGCGCAAAAATCACGGGGCCTTAAAAATCAAAAGCACCTTCTTTTTGTTCTACTGGTCATGTGCTTTCTGAAAATATATGGTTTGGGGGAGTCTTTTACTAACTCTGAAAGCTGTAAGTTAAAAATGAAAAACAGATTTTTTGAGAAATTCTTGGGTACGTTTGATTTTCACCATTTTGCAAAAAAATTTAAATTTACAATTATTTGTTATTTATTAACTTAACACAGGATAAGCTTTTATATTTTGTAGGAATTTAGCAGGAATTTTGTAAAATTAGCTGTGTTTTTATCTGCTAATAATGGTTTTAATGTATTTTTTAGCACAAAATTGTTTTGATAAACATTTGCGCAAATACCGCAGGGCCTAAATAATTAATAGCACCTTCTTCTTATTCTAGAGGTCATATACTTTCAGATAATATATGGTTGGGGGGAGGGGGTCTTAAACAAATTCTGAAAGCTGTAAGGGAAAGCTTAAAACCTTCAGATTTTAAGAAAAAAATGGATATTTACATTTTTGCACACGTTCAATTTTCACCATTATGCAAAAAGGTGCAATGTAAAAATGACAAATATTTGTTATTTATTAACTCCGTACAGTTTAAGCTTTTATATTTAGTAGGAATTTAGCAGGTGTTTTTTAAAGTTATCTGCTAATAACGGTTTCAATATATTTTTAGCAAAAATATTGTTTTGATAAACATTTTTTATTCTAGAGGTCATATGCTTTCAGAAAATATATGGTTTTGGGGGTCTTTTACAAATTCTGAAAGCTGTAAGGGAAAAATGGAAACCTTGAGATTTAAAAAAAAATATATAGCTATTTACACTTTTGCTTCTGTTTGGTTTTCACCATTTCGCAAAAAAGCGCAATTTAAAAGTTACAAATATTTGTTATTTATTAACTCAATACAGGTAAGTCTTTTATATTTCGTAGGAGTTTTGTAACATTTAGTCTTTGTTTTTATCTGCTAATAATGATTTTAGCGGATTGTTAGCAAACATATTATTTTGATAAAAATTTGCGCAAATATCGTGAGACCCTAAAAATCTGTAGAAACGTATTTTTATTCTACTGGCTTTCAGAAAATATATGGTTTGGGGGGTCTTTTACAAACTCTGAAAGCTATAAGTGAAAATAAAAAAGCAAAGGAAAAACTGCAAAAATGGTCTGGCCAGCTGAGTTTGAAAGTGGAGCACAGGGCCAGGCAACGAAAGGGTTAAATCAATGAAAACCATTTATCCAGCATAGGAAATAGCCTATTAACATTTTTTGCCCCATTTGCACAGAGTGAATGTACTGCACTTGTAATGCACTTAAACTTAGTGAATTTCTATAAAATATTTTTATACATAAACCCCAATGTGTTTAAGTCTGATTCAATTTTGAGATATTTGATTACGAATTCCCTTGGGTGGTAATCAACACCCAATTGTACAATTGTGCCACGTCCCAAATAGTTGAATTAAACGTATAAAGAAAGAAAATGGACTTTGTAGGCACATGAAAAAATAATAACGATTATTAAAAATTTACAAAGTAGTACACAAATTTTGTTTCATATAATGCATCCAATGGAATATGTATTAGTATTCTCTTTGGTCAATCACGTGGTTCTTTTTGTTTCAACATTGTCATTGTGTATTCCATTGGATGCATTATATGAAACAATTTTTTTCGTACTACTTTATAAATATTAAATAATCTTTATTACTTTTTCATGTGCCTACAAAGTCCTTTTTCTTTCTTCATACGTTTAATAAGTCTGATTTAACACTTTGCTATTTTTGAATATGGTTATACATGCAGTCAGTTACCTTAATCCTAGTTTGATGGATTCCCACCAGAAACAAAAGTTGTCCCAGGAAGAGACATCCACAGAGAGCTGTTAGGATGGAGGTGTGAGCGCTCCTCAGAGTCCGACACAGGATGAATGTAAGGAGACACAGAGACAGGCAAAGAAGAGACACACCCAGGCCAATGTAGGAGAGAAGGGTAAGAGTAAAATCGCCCTGTAAAAATAGAAACAGCAAGTGATCATCTTATAAATCACTAAAAAAGTAACCTGTGGTTCCTTCCTATTCCCCTCCCTTCTATACTTTCACTTACACTCACCGGCCACTTTAATAGGTACGCCTGTTCAATTGCTTGCCAACAGAAACTAATAATCAGCCAATCACATGGCAGCAACTCAATGCATTTAGGCATCTAGACATGGCGAAGACGAGTTGATGAAGTTCAAACCGAGCAACAGAATGGGGAAGAAAGGTACTTTAAGTGATTTTGAACGTGGCATTATTGTTGATGCTAGACGGCCTGAGTATTACAAAAACTGCTGATCTACTGGGATTTTAACGCACAACCATCTCTACGGTTTACAGAGAATGGTCCGAACAAGAGAAAATATCCAGTGAGCGGCTGCTGTGTGATCAAAAATGCCTTGTTGATTTCAGAGGTCAGGGGAGAATGGGCAGACTGGTTTGAGAAGATAGAAAGGTATCAGTAACTCAAATAAGCACCAACCAAGGTATGCAGAATACTATCTCTGAACACACAACACATCGAACCTTGAAGAAGATGGGCTACAGCAGCAGGAGACCACACCAGGTGCCACTTCTGTCAGCTAAGAACAGGAAATTGAGGCTACAATTTGCAAAGGCTCACCAAAATTGGACAATAGAAGATTGTAAAATGTTGCCTGGTCGATTTCAGCTGCAATGGGACGGGAGATTCGCATCATGGATGTGTAGACGTCAAATCTGCAGCAACTGTGTGATGCTATCATGTCAAAATAGACAAAAATCTCTGAGGAATGTTTGCAATACCTTGGTGAATCTATGCCACAAAGTATTAAGGCAGTTCTGAAGGCAAAAGGGGGTCCAACCAAGTACTAGCAAAGTGTACCTAATAGGGCTGTGCAAATTAACTTTTAATTAATCGATTAATCTTTAATTTTTTTGATCGATTAAAATCTTTTTGATCGATTAAAATCTTTTTGATCGATTAAAATCTTTTTGATCGATTAAAATTCTTTTGATTGGTACCTCTCCGCCGGCTTCTGGGCCTTCAGGGAGTTCCGTTGGAGATCCAGTAATGTCACGGACACCGGCGGGGCTTGCCATGTCTATCTGAAGGGCTCCTTTGCTGTGCCTTCATATATGCATGCCGGCGGGACCTTACTATCTGCCACACGCAAGGGCTGTTACACTTCCCTTTATCAATCTGGGATTCTACAACCATCCAGAGCCATGTACGGAGAGACAAAACAAAAGTCTGAAGACTTGAAAATGCCGTCAGCATCTGCAATGAGGAGGGAAACCCAAAGTAGAGGCTTCCTTAAGAGAGATTTATGTAGTCCCTGCTCTATCCCTACTCCTCTGGAACCTTTCTCTACCTCTAAGCACTGTCCCTGTCAGACAGGGACCCTGTCCCTATGTTAGCAACTAAATTGACTCTGCCTGATCCAAGATGGCCATTGGAGTCACATGGGGTCCTCACAACTTCCTTCCCCTGCTGCATTGTCACTTAGATCGAGCGCCACCTGCCATGGGGAGTACAGACTGCACCTGCTTACAAGCCCCTTCAACATGCAAATGTTGTACAATACTTAATATATGACAACATGCCACAAATATCACATCCCCAGTGACATGCTAACAGGGGCAATATCTTTGTTCGATGGAGGAAGGGTGAGGAGCGAGCTTACCCCCTCACTAGAGGGAGACTCACCCAAATCCAGCATCCCAAATGTAAATACTAAAAAAGACACAAAAGATTACATACAGAAATATAATCTATTAGCCTTGAAATAAAATGACAGAACAACAGAAATAACATTAATGTTTGGGCACTACGGTATATCCTGTTTGTAGGAGCACATCAGAAGGTTCGGCAACTGTTGTGTTTTGAACTTCTCTGGCTGAATAACCATATTGGGTTGCAGGCTACCTAAGTTAGAGAAGATAGATGTAGGACAGACTCTTTCCCTTTTGCCATTCACCTTTGGAGGGTGTATCACATCTGTGTGAGGAAAAACTTGCCTCTTGAACCCTCCATAGGTTATATGGACCATCCGGTTCTGATTTTAGGTTGCCTGACACCAGCCCATCACCATAATCGCAGTGAGTCCAAGCAAAGACATGGCTGCCATATGTAGAGTATCTAAAACCCTTTCCCTAGGTTGTTCTATAAGGCCAGGACTTACGATTTTGCTTTTGCATGCAGCTCATAGTGCATACTTTTAGAAGGAATATATCTCATCTCCTCGTGACTAATATTTTAGATCTTCTAAGAGATAAAACATATTCACTCTAATCTAAGAACAATGTCAACCGATTGAAAACAGTTTGGAGCCTTATGCCGCATACACACGATCAGGCTTTTGCCCGGCCAAATTCTGACGGAATTCCATCGGAGAAAAATAGAACATGTTCTATATCTTAACTCCGATGGAATTAATCGGAATTTCCAAAGAAAAAACTCTGATGGGGCTACACACGATCAGAATATCCATCGGAAATTCCGGCTGTGTGTACAAGGCATAAGTGTGTAAAAACCTCTCCTTCCCTGTTGAGTTGCAGTCACAAAGGTTCTTTAATGGTTTGTGAGGTGATGATGAAATAACGTTTCCCTTGGTCACAAGGCTACAAGGTGTTATCCAAGACTCAGTGTTAATTCAGATCTGCAGGCCAAAGTTGTCTATTCAGATTGTACATTTTGAACATTTGGCCATACCACTGAAAATTGTATCATGAACATATTTGTGGTATTATCTTCTCTGCCTATGTTTAATGTTATACAACACTATAATAGTGTAGCACCTGTGTACTTTTCAGTACAGGTGCTATATTAAATTTAGTTGGGGGATGAGAGACTTATTTGCTCTCATCCATGTTGATTTATTTAAATTTGTCTGTCACCAGCCCTGAACTGTCCTGTGGGTCATTCTGTGCTCCAGAGATGCGGTTCCATCTCTGGATGGCAGGTGGCGCCAGAGGGGTCCAGGCGGAGCCGCTTCTTCCCAGCAGCCAATTAGAGGAGTTTTCCCTCGCAGAGCATGCTGGGGAGGGGTATTTCTGTGGCGGAGGCCATTGCTCGGGGTTCTTCGCGGGTTCCTGGTTCCAGGTGCGGCACCCACCTTTAGGGTGTGCGCACATCACAGGCCCCGGCGATATGGCCTACCAGGCCGGGGCGCACGTGCTATGTGGAGTTCCTGACTCTGGGCCCTCATGAACCGGAGAAACTGATGCTGCTAAGGGGCCCCAGTGACTTACTGGGTCCTCCATCTCTATTGAGAAGATCCCAAGCGAGTTGTGCTGTTCGGTGGGGGATCGGTCTGAGGAGAACCCAGAGGCAGGTGATCCAATAGGGTTTGAATGAACCATCGGGGATCTGGGTGACCGGACACTGACAGGTTGTATGTTGCAAACTGTCAGTCGGTAACCCCAAGCTGAGAAGTCCACCTGAGGAAGATTCAGGCGAGTTATAGTCTGGGAGGATTCGCTCTACTATATCATGTTCCAGAGTACTGGGCCTGTGGCAGAGGTCTCACTACCAATCCAAATCCTATTAGAGCCATGTCGGTGTCAGAGACTTGTTCCTTCCCAGAAGTTCTAAGTGACGCTCTGGCTGCCAGGCCTGTGAGAGAGGCCTGTCCAGGGGCACTTTACCCACTGCGGCTGGAGTGGCGACGTGACAAGTGTAATTGTTGGAGGCAGGACTGCTTCTTCTATCCATAGCCTGAATCTGCAAAGTTTATTCTCCTTTCACCAACCTATACTGTCTACCTCAAGTTGACTGTTGGTCGTGTTGGACCAGAAATAAAGGCATTGAAAACGTCATCCAACTGCCTGGACATTCCATCACTGCTCTCACCACCATCATCACCCCTAGACACATCACAGAGGTAACTTAATTATGCCGTCCCAAATCTAACCAGCGGCTCCTCCGGGGGTAGCGCTACAATAGTTTATTCAACATTCTTATTTGTTTTGCGGGAGTATAGTCATGGAGTAGTAAACCATATATTACATCTAAGTTGGATGGAGGAAGATATAACATGGTTATTTTTTCCAGGGGTTAAAATCTGAATAGTCTAGTGTACCACCATATTTTTCCTTATAATATATAAGTCTATTTATTGGTAAATGTACTCTACTTAGTCCTTGTTTTCCTTTTGGGTAGGGGTCTCTGCAGGGTGTATGCATATGTCTATATGTAATATAATATGTAATATGTTTTATGTTCTGTACATTTCTGTAATGCGGTGTGCTTTTTATTATTGCCTATGGTATGTGCATAATGTCTTTTGTTATATAAATTTGTATAAATTTAAAAAAAGTTAGAATTCACAAACATTCTTTTTTGTTGAAATCACCTGTATTTCATGAGGTGCCATGAGGAGTGCAAAGCTGGAGAGATGGGTACAAGAGCAGATGGTGTGTGTGCTATCAGATTGTCCTGTCTCACATCCTTCTTTCGACCAGTTATTCTTTTCAGGGTCCCAAAATACACAGATGAACTTATTTAAGGGTCTTATTGGCTGCAATGGAAAGATGTATACATTTCAGTAAATCTACAATGCCACTCATCTATACCCCCAAATGTGTCTTTTTTTGGAATTGTGAGCCTGGGCAACATTTAGTTATGATCAACCAGGTATTTTAGATGATAGAAAGGAACAAATTACACAGCACAAGCACTGTGCTGTCATTCATACTTTAATGTAACAGGATAATTTTTTTTCTAGGGTGGTAGCGACTTTAAGGAGTTAGCTTGTATGTCAAACTTCAAGTATACTCAGGTCAGAGATATCTGGCTTATAAAATGCACTTCAATTTGTGGCTGGAAAAACATCCCAAGTGTCACCTTCTTAAAGTGGTTGTAAACACTTACAGACCACTTTGACCTACAGGTAACCCTATTTGCAAGAAAGACGGCATCGATGTCTACGACGAATGCGCGCCATAGACATCGGCGGAGGCGCACTGAGCGTGCCGTTACTGAAGGCGATCATGCCGTCACTGCCAGCTCCTGCACGTATGCACGGGAGTGATGTCATCGCTGCTCTTGCCAATCACAGCCCCGGAGCAGCGATACCCGGAAATCACTCTGGGTATCATAGCGGTGATGGAGGAGGTGACCAAAGATCACTGCGGGGGCTTCGATCTCAGATAAGTAATTTATAATGAGCTAGTATGCTATGCATACTAGCTCATTATGGCTTTGTATTGCAGGGCTTTTTTTTTGTTATTTTTTAGAGAGGGTTTACTTCCTCTTTAACTGTCAATCATAGGTAGGGGCTCGTTTGGAACCAAATCCCTCTTTCTCCCTTACTTATAGCTCATGTTTGGTCCTACATATACTGTAGACCTCCATAAATAAAATGTAATTACCAAAAGTGTTATGCTGCACTAAGCCTATTATTCCACCTCTAAATGATTGTAGAAAATTTTGGGAGAAAATAGACAGCCGCACTCCAGAAGAACTTTGTAAAGTTGTCTTTATTCCGTAAAAGTAAGCATACACAGCAAGACACAGCCACAGAAAGGGACAGCCGACATGTTTCGCACTACATTAGTGCTTAGTCATGGCTGATACTGGAGGCCATTCAAGTCTGAATTCGCAAATAGCAGACAAATGTTTGACTTCAAAAGTTGAGTTCAACAGTTGACTTGACTTTAACCCTGCTCTGTTGTGATTATACGCTTACCAGTAGAAAAAAAATTAAATAAATGAAAAAAGTGTGTGTGTGTGTATACCTGTATACATTTAAAAAATATATTTTTTTTATACTATTTTTGTATCAGACAATTACAGTTTTAAACAGAGGCACACTTCTATCCACAGGCAGCAGATAAAACCATTTTTTTCTCGAGATCACATAATCACATAATCAAGAATCACTGTAAATCCTAAATGTTAAAACAGAACTTTTCCCATGACAACTTGATAAAAAATGATGTTCTTTAGCAAGGAACATACATTCCACATTAATAGTTATGCTACCAAAATTAGTGTGTGCTTTTAAATTGCATCCTGTACTGTTCCTGTTACTTCTTGCTGGAGGCTGCCACTTTGCTGAAGCCCAGAGGCCATGAGCAGCGGTAAATATTTAGGATGTCAGCTGTTTTATCTCTAGTGGTTCTGATTTTTAGACAACTGCACATGTGCAGAGAAGGGTGAGGCAGTGTATTACTGCATTTTAAACAGTATATGTTCTTATTGTTTTACATAGCTACATATGCAGAAGGGGCCAGCATGAAGGAATCTAGAAGGACCTCATTTTTAATTTGTGTGGACTAAAGATGCTTATGACATCTGGGTTTAAAAACTATAAGCAGAGCATTGACAGGTATTGTGCAGGGGATTGTTAATCTAAATGCTGTAGGTATGAAGAGGTTAATCATATGTTTTCTGCATATTAATTCTTTGTGGTCCACCTAACTAAAATCATGGTAGGGTTGTGTTGACTGTTTTTATGTTAAAATACTGACCTGCAGATGGGAAAGTTTAAAGATGACAGGGGAAGTCAGATTTTTACTGTTAGGGTTTGTGATGGTTCCAGTCACCACCTGTGAGTTGATCACTGTCTTGCCATCCCATTCAGAAACTTGCGGTGTAAATAACATACTTCCATTGAACCTTTTGTAGGTAAGAAAAACAGCACCTCCTGGATACAAAAAGAAATGATATTTCTGAGATATAAATAAAACATATAACGCTTTTGTACAAAACCCCAAATTTGTAACGCAGTCACTCTGACATACACTATATTGTGAAAAGGTTTAGGAGTTTGTCTATGGGAATGTTTGACCATTCTTTCAAAAGTGCATTTGTGAGGTCAGGCACTGATGTTGGACAAGAAGGCCTGGCTCGCAGTCTCTGCTCAAATTCATCCCAAAGGTGTTCTATTGGGTTGAGGTCAGGACTCTGTGCAGGCCAGTCAGGTTCCTCCACCCCAAACTCGCTTATCCATGTCTTTATGGACCTTGCTTTGTGCACTGGTGTGCAGTCGTGTTGAACCAGGAAGGGGCCACCCCCAAACTGTTCCCACAGAGTTGGGAGCAGGAAATTGTAAGTGCAAAGTTCAAAAATGGGCAGAAAAACACTTCATAGTGTTATATGTTCGATAATCAATTTATTAAAAGCCAGCAAACACACTCACCGAAAAGTAGAGTAAAATCTTGCATGTACATCAATGATCGTGAGAGAATGTTTCCAACAATCAAGATGGCCAACCTTAGTGTGTGGCGACATTACATGATCTAGCTCCTCCCAACACGTTTTGTCATATAGATGTAATCAGGGCATGGCCTAACGTGCGCTCAATGTCTTATATATAGCAGGAGCCAGATATGAATACTCCATGTCCTGTGCGCTCCAATGACCAAAACGAATCGTATGGCTGGAAACCGGAAGTGACACCTTGTCTGACTGAACAAACAGACCTGTGGGAATCATGAAGCGGGACCTAAAACAAAGGTTCCGAACCTGTAAAAGACTCCAGGCCCCACACAATCCATAGAATCACCCAAAATGGAACTCAAAACAAAAGTTACGGTCAACCTAAAAATATTTTACCCACAACAAAATGCAGAGGTGGCTAGTTGGAAAACACTAAAATAAATATTATGCAAGGAAATCATAAATAGTTAAGCAAAGCAAAAACTATTATGTTTTAAAAATTATTCATTTCTATATCGTCCTACACGATAACCATACATGGTTGGCGCCATCTTGTGGTTGAAAACACTCAATACAACCTTATTAAAAATACATTCAATATGAATCAATCACATAGTATCGCATATACATAAGATACAAAAAAAACTAAAAGCAAAATACCTAATAATAGATACCAATTAAAAACAAGTCTATAATAAACAAGCCCTATACAAACTCCTATAATACAGCACAATAAATCCATCCATTATATATAAAAGCATTCATGTCCCACTCTATATTAAGGTCGTGGGGTCTAAATGATTTTTAATAATAGATCCATATAATTTCTAACCAGGAGATTTCTCTCCTAATGTGACTTCCTCTCCAATTGGCATTGAATTGATCTATGGCTATAAAGAATGTGCCCTTAGGATACCCATTGTGGTACTGATCGTAATGCTTTGACAAACTATGGTTAGGAAAGCCTTTTCGAATATTGGCAAGATGTTCCTTCATTCCTGTTTATAAGGTGCGAACAGTGAGACCTACATGTGATTGATTCATATTGAATGTATTTTTAATAAGGCTGTGTTGAGTGATTTCAACCACAAGATGGCACCAACCATGTATGGTTATCGGTGTAGGCGATAAAAATTAATAATTTTTAAAATGTAAAAGTTTTTACTTTGCTTAAAGGGGTCGTAAAGGTTCATGTTTTTATCACCTTAATGCATTCTATGCAATAAAAAATCTAAGGAATGTGACACCCGCTTTGTTAAAATAGCTGAACCATTCTTCCAAATCGGTGTCTCCCTTTTGGGGGGTAATTTGCCATCTAAGGCTCCTAGGGACTATTGAGTTCTTAATATAGGTCTCTAGATAGGCTATGTGTGGGTTTCAAATATCAATAGATTTTTTAATCTCATGAACACCCCCCCCCCCCCCCAGGTCACCTTTCCTCTTCTCTATAGTGAACCACCACCGCACTAAGAGTCTCCTTACCAGACAATAGATATTGGACAACAGTAAGATCAAAACAGGTGAAATAACACCCAAATCCACCGCAATGTGAACCGCCACCATACAGGGAATCTAATTACTAGATTTAAGCAGCTGTAAGCATAATTAAATACAGACA
The DNA here is from genome assembly GCF_905171775.1 of Rana temporaria. Lineage (NCBI taxonomy): Eukaryota > Metazoa > Chordata > Amphibia > Anura > Ranidae > Rana > Rana temporaria. The sequence goes on along the minus strand of NC_053491.1, from coordinate 430,707,962 downwards.
AGGATCTTCAAAATCAACTGCAGGCTAATGAATGACTGGATGGATGCAAACTCTCACTGCTAGGACCGTGATCTCTGTAAGACTCATGGATGAGATTAGTACCCAGGAAGAAATTAAAGGACTAGATAGTGTAATACCATCAAAGCATTTAATATAAAAAAGGAAATACACAATAAACATACATATACACAATAAACATAAATATACAATAAAATGAAGCCGGCCGGCTACAATGCAAAACTCCTGTCCTGCATGCGTGGTGACATCAGCACGTACCCCCTCAGACGCGTTTCGTCATCAAAGACATTTTCAATAAGGGACAGGTAGCGTGCTGAATCACCACAGTAAATATTACCATGCCTTGTTTTGAGTTCAGGACATGAATGAATGGCCGCCATTTTGGCAAACACAATAATACAGATAGAACTAAATTCGGTAACGCCTACTCCCAATCCAAACAATGGGAACTTACAACCAAAAGGATATAGTGATGGTTAACCTCAGTCTGAGTCCCAGACACGACTCCTTAGCCACCATTTAGACTATTGGCAAACCTCTTAAGTTGATATAAATATTGCCCTTTACAGCAAAACATTTTTTTACTCAAGAATGTAAAAATAAATGCTAAAACGAGGACAAAGAGCACACGTGTCCACCACAATTGCGGTAGCATGTGTATAAAGAGAACAAAAAATAAAACTCTGTGAATATTACTGGTGTGAGCCACTAAATAATTTGTGTTTAGATATTAGTGAATAATCTACTGTGAAATTAAACTAATCAAGAGAATATGTATCTAATTCATAATCTACATATTAGGGTAAGTGAAAAATCACATAAAGGGAATATATCACCCAAAGTGAATCTATGTATAAATAAATAAAGTGTAAATTATGACTACTAATTGAGGAATAAAACAACTCCTCTATAATAGTCGCAAAAACAAATAGCATGTTAATATTATATGTTTAAATATTATTAACCGGTTAAGACCCGGACCATTATGCAGGTTAAGGACCTTGCCCCTTTTTGCGATTCGGCACTGCGTCGCTTTAACTGAAAATTGCGCGGTCGTGTGACGTGGCTCCCAAACAAAAGGTACAAAAAAAAAAAATCCTCAGTTTAGGCCGATACGCATTCTACCTATTTTTGGTAAAAAAAAACCCGCAATAAGCGTTTATCGATTGGTTTGCGCAAGATTTATAGCGTTTACAAAATAGGGGATAGTTTTATGGCATTTTTATTAATATTTTTTTTTACTACTAATGGCGGCGATCAGCAATTTTTTTCATGACTGCGACATTATGGCGGACACATCAAACACTTTTGACACATTTTTGGGACCATTGTAATTTTTCACAGCGAAAAATGCTGTAAAATGCACTGATTACTGTGAAAATGACAATGGCAGTGAAGGGGTTAACCACTAGGGGGCGCTGTAGGGGTTAAGTGTGACCTCATGTGTGTTTCTTACTGTGTAGGGGGGCGGGGCTGGACGTGTGACATCAGTGATCGTCGTTCCCTATATCAGGGAACAGACGATCACTGACACTGCCACAGAGAAGAACGGGGAAGGTGTTTTTACACTCACCTCTCCCCGTTCTTAAGCTCCTGTGACCCGATCGGTTCCACGGGTCCCGCGGGAGCGGTCACGGAGCTTCGGAACTGGGTCGCGAGCACGCCGCCAGCGTGCCCAGCCGTGCCATTCTGTCGACGTATATAGTCGTGCGGCGGCCGTTAAGTGGTTAAATGAAAATATGTGTGCTTAATTATAAATGTAAATAAATAATTAAAAACTTTTTTTGAAAAACATTCAATACTCCATAGTGAATACCGACTAAGTAAATGAATTAAACTCAATAAATATAATATATCGATTATATTATAATATAATTGACTAGGTGCAAAAATTGATATGCGAAATAAAACTAAAAATATTAAATTAATTAATTAATTAATTTATTATTAAAAAATGTATTCAACAAAGAACCAATTAATTAATTAAACAAAATCAATGAATATAATATATATAACAATGGGGCTATTACACCCCATTCGACCACTAGGGTCAGAAACTAAACAAAACAAAAACCAAGGCAAGAAAAAAACAAAAAACTAAAAAATAGGATGACAGAACAATTACGTGACTCAGACCAAGTTTACAATAAAAACAGCTACGAATTATCGATAAAAGCATTAACATCTACATCAAATTTTTAATCCATGAGGTACATAAGTCTTGGCCTTGAATATCCAAGACATCTCCAGCTTGGAAATTTCCCTCACTAGAGAACTTCCTCTCCAATAAGGACTAAATTTGTCAATGCCTAAAAACAAGGTATTTGAAGGGTCTCTATTGTGCACCAATCGATGGTGTTTTGATACAGAATGGTTTTTAAATCTGATTTCATATTTGTAATGTGTTCATGTAATCTAACCTGTAAGGGGCGTTTAGTTCTCCCTATGTACTGTAACCCACAGGGACATTGAAGTAAATAGACCACACCTATTGTGGAACATGTAATTAAAGATTTGATGTCATGCCTAGTTTGTGTGCTAGTGGACAAAAAACTATTAGTCCTCCTGTGGGTACAGCTATTAAGAGAACATACTCTAAATCTCCGACATTGGTAGTAACCCGTTAATTGACTAAAGAAATTAACTCTAGAAGGAGGGTAAAGAATATTGGAAGACACCCTATTCCTCAAAGAGGGGGCACCTCTAAAAACAACCTGAGGCCTCTCAGGCAAGATGTTTCTTAATATTCGGTCGTTTTTAACAATGTGACAATGTCGAGACAACATTTGTTTGATTTTTTTGTGCTGTAAGGGATAGGTGGTTATAAATGGGACCCCTTGTGAGAAAGCCCCCCCCCCCCCCCTGCTGGCGAGGTCTCTCAACAAGAAGATCATCTCTATTCAGTTGTTTAACTGACTCAAGGTTAGTCTCCAAACAAGATTCAGTAAAACCTTTTTCCAAAAACCTCTGGGTGAGTAATTGTGCCTGTTGTATAAATTCATCCTGGTTGGAGCAGTTTCCTTTGAGTCTTATATATTGACTTTTCGGGACTGATCCAAGCCAGGGCCTATGATGGCAACTAGTTACTGGTATAAACAAATTTCTATCCATACATTTAAAATATGTTGAGGTAGTCAATTTGCTACCATCAACCTTCATTTTCAAATCTAATACATTTATTTCTAACTGGCTCATCTCATATTTTAATTCTATACCTATTTGGTTATTATTGAGGGAGGTCATGAAGGATTGGAGCGATAGAGAATCACCATCCCACAGGAGGAGGATGTCAACTATGTACCTAGCCCATAAGATCAACTAAGGTGTATCTCGGGCATAGATGACATCCTCCTCCCATCTGGCCATAAACAAATTGGCCATGCTGGTGGCATATTTAACCCCCATGGCGACTCCACCAATCCTGTCTATAGAACTGATTGCAAAACCAAAAGTAATTATGAGTTGCTACAAATTCCAATAATTCCATCAAGAATAAAATCTAATCAGAATGGAGTCCTGAGTCTCTAGTAAGAAAACCACGAACCGCCTCAAGACCCAAACTATGGGGGATGATTGTGTAAAGTGACGTGACATCAGCTGTTACTAGAAGTATACCAGGCTTTACAGTTAATCCAGATAAAATGTTGACGACATGTCGTGAGTCTTTAACAAATGATGGCATCTGTTGTACAAGAGGCTGAAGATAAAAGTCAATGTATCTGCCCACCCGGGACGTCAGTGAATCAATTCCACTTACAATAGGATGTCCCGGGGGGAAAACAGGATCCTTATGGATCTTGGGTAGATAGTAAATTGTGGGTGTCCTAGGCGCCCGAGGAACCAAAAACAAGCTTTCCTTCTTGTTCAGAATGCCAATAGACAATACAATTCTAGTCAGATCACGCAAATACACAGTTTTAGGGTCTGCTGACAGGGGGGTATAGGTATTGACATCACCCAATATCTTATACATTTCGGTCATGTAATCCTTTTTATCAAGGACCACAATGCCCCCCCCTTATCGTCAGGCCTGATTCTACGCTCGCCCCCCCCCCCCCCCCCGGGATGCATGCTCAGATAAGGGTCTGGTATACGTTTTGGGGGGACCCCACACCAATGTCTTTGGTGTGGGGGTTCCCCTCAAAATTCATATCAGACACTTGGTATACTCTTGGCGGGGAACCTCATGCCATTTATTTTTTCCATTTTGGGTTCCCCTTTAAGTTTCTCAGCACACAAGCACACCACATGTCGGATCATCATGATTCGACTTGTGGTGTGACTTCTATTTAAATCAATGGGCTCTCTTAGGGAACCATTGATTTTGAATAGAGGAAAAGAAAAGCATCTAAAAGCTAGCGCGGCTAAAGGTGCAATAACACCAATGCAAAAAGCTACTAAAAGGACGTTTTTACAGCCGCTTTTTCCTGGCATTGGTAGTGGCTTTGCAGCTTGTTTTTTCAAACGCCCTGTGTGCATAAGGCTTAAGCTGTACTTTTATTTGCTTCATAAACTGATTCCACAGAGTTATTCCTTTTTGTATCACTTGACCCTTCTTTTTAGATTGTAAGCTCACATGATCAGGGCGCTCTGAACCCTCTTGTATTGAATTGTATTACAATTGTACCAAACTTTAACAAACTGATGATGCTATATAAATCCTGTATAACAATAATAATCTTGAAATAATTAAAAAAAAACACAATATTTTCTCTTTATATGACCCACTTGCTTCATACTATACTGTATGTACGTAAAAAAAAAATGTTAATGCTATTTTAAGTGCTGGGGAAAAAAAATATATAATAATAGCTAATTAACCAATCCATTTTTATATTACCTTTGACTATGGGCACCAGACTGCAGGGCACCTCCATATTGTTGTCAGCTGAGACCAGGGTGAAGGACTGGACACCAGGACTGCAGATGTCATGGGAAGACTTCATGGTAATGTCTGAGGGGAAAATGGCAATATGGAAACAAGTTCTTAAAGTTTGAATAGACAGCTTTGCCATAAAGAATGTACATGGATTCAGCCTAATAACATCTGAATATTTCTCAACATTTCCTTTATACTAAGTGAATGTATTACATGTACGGGGGTCTGTAGCCCTTTAGAGCCGGTTCACACAGGGGCGACCTGGGATCCGACTTGAAGTTGCCCCAAGTCGTCCCAAGTTGCGCGGTTGAGAAAATGAATGGAAGTGAATGGAGCCGTCTTAATACACACTACTGAAGTCGCTCCGACTTCAGAAAAGGTTCCTGTACTACTTCAATCCGACTTCTAGGCAACTTGTAGGCCACTTGTACCCATTGATTTCAATGGAAGTTGCCTCAGAAGTCGGATCACTGTCTTAACTGAAGCAACAATACAGGAAGAGAACATACATTTCTCAGGCAAACCCCTCCCTTCCCCTCCCTCCCACAGAGCTGATTGTTGTTTGATTGGCCACTGGAAAGCCTCCTGTCCTGGAGGCAATACTCAAGTCGTGTCCAAGTTGTCTCCCAAAGTCGTACTGGAAGTCGTGTTGCCCCTGTGTGAACCGACTCTTTACTGTCTGTATTTGTAAATAGCTTTTGCTTGTAATTACCAGTTTGTTGGTTACAGACAGGTACTTCCATAGTTGCCAACAGTCCTGAATTTCCCGGGACAATCCTGAATTTTGGACCCTTGTCCCGGATTATGCTTGTCCCGATTTTTTTCCCCAGGATTTTGCTTTTGTCCCGGGAAAATCGGGAATGTTTTGGCCTAAAAACGGCAGCGACTACACAAAAAAAGCTGCCGTCACGCTCACGAGTGTTGTTTTCCCCTTGTGTTCAGTGCAGTGGAGAGGGACAGACAATTCTATTGGCTACAGTGATTGTCGGCCCCTCCCCGCTCTCCACTGAACACAAGGATGTGATCATCCTCCACCCGCCGCTGGCCCGCCCGCACGTTTTCCACCTTCAGGGGCCCGCCCGCATATTCTCCACTTTCGGGGGCCCGCCCGCACGTCCGCTGTAAGGTTTGGCCACCCTCCCGTTCTCCTGACTATCAGGTGCCATCCCAGCGCTGAATGGGGGGGGATTGTTTAAAATAGTCAGTGCAACTGATACCAACCTCTGACCCCCCCTTACCACCACAGATCTTATCCCTATCCGATGGGATAGGGATGAGATCTGTGGTGGTGATGGGATGGATCAGTGGGGGGGTGGTGCCATCCTCCTCCACCACCACCACCTCTGCCTCTTACTGCCAACCCCACCACCACCGATCCCGCCACTGATCCCACCCACCACCACCGATCCCACCACCCCTACCACTGATCCCACCCACCACCACCTATCCAACCATCGATCTCGCCACTGATCCCAACCACCACCACCGATTCCACCAGCCCCGCCACTGATCCCACCCACCACCGATCCCACCCACCATCACTGATCCCACCCCCACCACGATCCCACCACCATTGATCCCACCACCTCCGTCACTGATCCCACCCACCACCACCATGATCCCACCACCCCTGCCACCGATCCCACCACCACTGATCCCATCCCCTCACCACCACTCATCCCACCACCCCAACACTGATTCTACCCACCACCACCGATCCCACCACCCCGCCACTGATCTCACCACCCCTTACCGTCACCACTGCCAGTGATCTAACCCCCCTTACAGCCACCACTGATCCCATCCCCCCACCACTGCTGCCACTCGTCCCATCCAACCCACCACCACTGCCGCCTTCTAAACCCATCCCATTCTCCCATCACTGCCACCACTGCTCGCATCCTCTCATCCCAGCCCCATGCTTCAGGGGACCCATGTCTCACCCCTGTACACCTGGATAGAAGGGGCAGCGGGCGGCACATAAAGGAACCAATACCCTCCATTTTCCTCCTGCAGTCACGACTGCAGGAAGAAAATGGAGGGGATCGGTTCCTCTATATGCTGCCCCCGCCGATCTTCCTATGCAGGTGTACAGGGGTGACATATGGCCCCTTGAAGCATGGGGCTGGGTCAGGGGGGCCTTCATGGTTTCTTGCACCGGGGCCCTGAAGGTTCTAGTTAGGCCTCTGGCAGGTACCATCTTCTGGACACTGCGTTCTGCTTGGTATTGCTGTGTAGTGGATAGTGTAGAGTATTAATTAGTGTAGTGTAGTATTTAGTGTAGTAATAATTAGTGTAGTGGGTGCTGTGGCAATTTAGTGTAGTGTAGTGGGTGCGTGTTGTAGTAATTAGTGTAGTGGTAATCAGTGTAGTGTAGTGTAGTGGGTGTTTTGATAATTAGTGTAGTGGGTGTTGTGGTAATTAGTGTAGTGGGTGTTGTGGTAATTAGTATAGTGGGTGTTGTGGTAATTAGTATAGTGGGTGTTGTGGTAATTAGTGTAGTGGGTGTTGTAGTAATCAGTGTAGTGTAGTGGTAATCAGTGTAGTGGGTGGTGTAGTGAACTGCGTAGTGTAGTGCGTGTTGTAGTAATCAGTGTAGTGCGTGTTGCACCTGATGCAAGGACGGACTCTGCTGGAGAGACACCTGATGCAAGGACGGACTCTGCTGGGGAGGCACCTGATGCAAGGACGGACTCTGCTGGGGAGGCATCTGGTGACAGGCGACGTGGCAGGTGACACCCTCAGGGCTTCCACTGATTCTGCAATATGGTGAGTTAAATGATTTAATTTTATATTACAATGTAATAATAGAAATAATGCGCTTCAATCATCCTGAAACCATAACAACCATGGTGCCGGGATGATTGAAGCGCTAACCCCAGGTGTTTTGGAGTATCTTTATCTGCCGATTTTGTTAAACTTTCTGGAATACACACATTTATTTTGTGGTGTAGGATCTGGCTTCTTTCTTTCTCCTTCCCTCATTCATCTCGGACTCTAACCACACCCCTTCCGAGCCACGCCTATTTAAGCTTTGCCCACCACTGCATGTAAACCACGCCCATTTTTTACAGCGACACATGTTTTGTTGGCCTAAGCCACGCCCACAAACGAATGCCACACCCCTTATTATAGCAAGGCTCCGCCCACATGCACAAAAGTGTCCCGGATTTTTTTTTTTGCAATGTTGGCAACTATGTACTTTCTGTCCCTACTAGTTGGGTCAGAAATGCAGATTGGAGGACTATAGAATTACTTTCTCTGTTACAGTTGAGGAATACAATAGTGTCTTATCCCCACTCCAGTCTGCTGACTTGGCCATCAAAGCGCAGTGAGATCATCATTAAAGCGGAGTTACGCCGAAAAAATAAATATTAAAAGTCAGAAGCTACTAATACTGCAGCTGGTAAATTTTAATATATGGACACTTACCAGTCCTGGGCGCCCGCGATGTCGGCACCCAAAGTCGATCTTTCCCTTGGCTCTCGGGTGGAGGCACCGCCATCTTCGGTAAGGGAATCTGGTTCCCTACTGCGCATGCACGAGTCGTGCTGCTTGATTCCACTGGTCTCTGCTGTCTTCTGGGAAGTTTCATTTTTGGGTGGAACTCCGCTTTAAGGATGAGGCTCTGGTTTGACGCTATCAAGGGTAAGCCCCCAGGTTTCACACATTTTGTGAAACTCCGATTTTTGGCCGAAATGGTCACAGGTTCGCACCCACAAAGAGTGAACCACCAATAATGCAGTAAATGGTATTTGCCCTGATCAGCTGAGTCACAAGAGCCAATAATTAGAAGTAATAGATAATCCAGTCTCCTGTTCTATAAATGGGTGGTTCACAGCAGTTGTATTTTCAGTTGAAGCTGTTAGAGAGAGAGTTGACAACCATGTGTAGAGAAGACCAGGGGCTGGAGAGTAAGACTTGACAGGCTGTGAGGCGGGCGGCGGCAGCAATGGGAAGAGAGTCGCTGATTGCCACCATTACTAGTAAAAAAAAAAAAATATGTCCCCGGATTTTATTTTAAAAATCCTTACCTTATGGGGTGGGTCCATGATGTCTTGAGTAGTGTTGAGCGGAATACGCCATATTCGATTTCGCGATATATCACGAATATATAGCCGAATATTCGTGAAATATTCGCTAAAATCGAATATTCGTGATATTTAAAAAAAAAAAAAAATTGCGAAATTTCGCTAATGCAAATTTATTGCGAACATTTAGCAAATTTTTTTTTTTTTTTCTGATTGGCTCTGATGCAAAAGAAGGGCGGAGAAAGTATTCTCGAATATTCGGAAATCGAATATTCGGGATATTTTATCAAAAAAAAAAAATGTTGTGAAATATTTTGACAACTGTGGTAGGAGAACTCTGATTGGCTCTGATGCAAAAGAAGGGTGGAGAAAGTATTTGCGAATATTCGGAAATCGAATATTCGCGAATACTTTCTCCACCCTTTTTTTGCATCAGAGCCAATCAGAGTTGTCAAAATCTCGCAATCAATTTTGCATTCGCATTAGCGAAATTTCGATAAAATATCACCAATATTCGATTTCAGAATATTCGCGAATACTTTCTCCGCCCTTCTTTTGCATCAGAGCCAATCAGAGTTCTCCTACCACAGTTGTCAAAATATTTCACAACATTTTTTTTTGATAAAATATTCCGAATATTCGATTTCCGAATATTCGAGAATACTTTCTCCGCCCTTCTTTTGCATCAGAGCCAATCAGAAAAAAAAAAATCGCAAAATGTTCGCAATAAATTCGCATTAGCGAAATTTCGCAATTTTTTTTTTTATATTCGGAATAGCGAATATTGGCCGCGAAATTCGAGATATTCGCGAATATTCGAATATGCCATATTCGAGCCGAATATTCGCAATACGAATATTCGTGAGCAACACTAGTCTTGAGGAGGAACTAATTATTTTGGGGAACAGTGCCAGAAGTTGCTTTTGCTTTGTTTGTTGTTTTTTTTAAACCAGCTGGGGGACAATTTAAAAAAAATCAGCCCAGATTGGGCTATAAAAAGAGTAAAGACTCCTTGTGTTAAGCCAGCATAAGTATTATACATATTATATTATATATGATCACCTAGAACAGTGGTGTTAATATTCTGAGTCCTTGGTGCCTGCAGAAAAGATATCAGGAAAGTTTGTTCCACATTTTGTAGAAGCCCTGTAATGAATTGTCCTTTCTGCACTTTGTTAGTGATGATGCTGAAATTGGAGAGAGACTGAGTGATCTCTTTGGTTATTTTCTTGAGTTCCTCCTTTGCTGTCTGTGATGGGAAAAAATTAGACAGAAGGTGAGAGGAAGGAAAGGAAAGCGAAGGGGAAAGGAAAAGGGAAGGCAAAAGATAAAGGTAAGGCAAAAGATAAAGGGAAGGGAAAAGATAAAGGGAAGGGGAAAGGGAAAGGGAAATAAAGATGGAAAAGGAAAAGAAAGGTAAGGAGAGGAGAGGGAAAGGCAAAGGATTGTGACACTAAAATCGAATGTAAACAAGACACATGCATAACTGAGCAGATGTGAAGATAAACTCCTCCACCAGACACCCACTTTTCATACTGGCTTTTCTTACCTGATCACTGATGTTATTTTTTTGACAAGATTCTTTCAGAGATTTAACTGACTGCTCAAGAACAGAGCAGAATGGATCCTACAAAAAAGAGAACTCAAAAGGGTTAGGTTTAGAGAACAGAAAAAATCTGCTAACCTTGTAAAGGCTGGCATACAGAATAGCTGTGATTTTGGCATTACTGTGTCCTAATCTCTCTATACATAGACCTACTATGGCATCCTGCGACATAATTCATTTTTCACTTTGTATATGTCCAGCATTGCAAAGTCATTTCCTTTTCCCCCCTAACTTTTCACTCTTGGGATCCCACAGAGGCTTTCTATGGGTAGTATGGGACCAGGTGTGAGGTTGACTTCCGGGTCTCCTCATTCCTGGTTCTCAGGCATCTGCCTATTTGGAAGCACACATGACACACAACGCACGTGCGTTCGTGATGACTCCAAGCCACTCTTTCTCCGCCGCCTTCTCTCTCCTATCCAGCCCTCTTGTCTCTCTGTCAGTGACTCAGGTATTGGCTGTCTGATTGGACACTGCAAATTCTGGTGACCTTTGGCAGCCATCTTAGTGTGGTAATACAGGCCCAAGCCTGGTGACACTGTAAATGACTGTTATTCAGCTTCATTTCAGTGCTACTCATTAGTGTCATTATTCATACTGCCACAATATACAAGGTACTAAAATCTCAATAACTGTGTCTTTCTCTCCTGTGGCGGGGCCTGGCCCCAGGTACCCAACCAAACTTCCTGTTATGAAGTGACAATTGTCTCCCAATGGTGCTTCTGCATTATCATCCATTCACATGCACCCCTGGTTAAGAGACCATACCTACACACCTTACCCAGGAATAGTCTACTGTTATCAGTAGCAAAGTCAGACCTGAGCAGTCATGTTGTCAATATATGAGTACATGAAGGGGCTGTAAGGAAGTGGTGAAGAAGAGCAGCACTGAGATCCAAAAAAAGGTTAAAGTAGAACTAAAGATACATTTTTTTTCATTTTGGATAGAGTAAGGGAGGGTTAAAACCCTGTAAGATTTATTTTTTTGCTGTATCCCATTGGGGAGATGTCCATTCGCTTCCTATCCCAAAGCCAAAACAAGAAGTGAGTGAAAATCCCTCCAAAGTGAGGGAATTCCCTCCCTGGTTGTCTTCAGGGTCACCAGAAGTAGTGTCCCATTTGGAAGATTTCCCTTCTATTGCGTGTGTTTTTTACATACTTGTATGTGAATAATAAAATTGTTCGATATTTTAAAGTAATGATTTGACCATTTATTTGGCTAGATCTCTCAAAAGTCCCAAAGGGCAATTTTTTTCTGCATTTTGAACAGTCAATTTTGGGACTGGATCAGGCCTGTTTATCTTTATCCTAGTCCACTTTCTTTATATAAGTGTAGAATTCCCACCCCTTTGTTATGTGTGGCTGCAGGGTGGGGAATTGCACAGCCACAGCCGATTGGACCAGCGGTCTGCTATCAAGTGACAGTTTCCCACAGTTTTCCACTCAGTTTGGCTTGAACCTTAGCTCACCCCTACTTATGAGTGGTTACAAGTCATCCTAAATTCAGCCTTGGTTCAAACTATTAACCGCACCGCATTCCTGTTCAATTCGCATGCGATTCAGTGCGGTGTGATTTGAGCCCATCCATTTTGAATGGACTCAAGATACACCGTATCACACCAAAGTCGTACATGCGCCAATTTTTAAACCACACTGCAATTGGATCGCAATTTTGAACCTAGGCTTATAAACTGCAATATGCTGCAGACATTTACACGACAATATACAAATGAAGAATTGAAAATACATGTAAAATTACCTCTTTCTTCTGATTGACGCAGGATTCCATATACCTTTGTTGTGTAGCATTAGGCAAACACTCTTCATACAGTTCATGGTAAACAATAAAATCAGTTAGTATCTTGTGTATAAGTCATCCTAATATCATTTAGGTATTCCCCCAACATGACAATGCTTGGTGATTGGTTGTCCACGCACCCAACATTGCTTTGTGGGAGGGGTGTGTGCTTATTTTCTAGTCTTGCCCTTCTCAACCTTTGTACCCTGAGAAACCCTTGAATAAATGTTTAGGTGTCAGAGAACCTCTACTTAAAATATTTATAACTACAGCTCATGGTACATTAGTCTGATCAGTAAGGTGTAGCCAGCTTTAAATTAAAGAATGAGGTGTGCCTATTCTGTAACCCCCCCCCGGGTAGATCATTCTATTCTACAAGCCATGCTATGTACCATAAATGTATTTTTGATAATAATCTTGAAATAAATAAATCATTTATCTAGAATACAGTAAAATAAGAAGTGGACGTATAATGTGAAAATGCAAGCACCCTTCAGTATTTGTCTGTGGTTTCTTAAAGAGGAAGGGTTAGAATCTATTTTTGATTTGTTCCAAGAACAGGAAGTGATTGGAAATCTTCCAGTTAACTGACTAGACATATCTTTCTGCTGCTACATCAAAATTAAACCCTTATTTGTCCACTTCCTTGCAAAGAATGCGCTCGCTAGCATTGATGGTAGACGATAGATAATCCTTGTAGACTCATAATATATCCATCGTAGATAGGGTAGTACTAATACTACTAATAATATTACAGAAACATAGAACACAGGGGAATTGTGTAGAAGAAAAAAGCTGAGGATTTGTATTTCTTTCCATTCAGTCCCTAAACCTGCACTGTTCGGCCAAACAGCAGAGTGCTGCTTTTATTAAAATGATGTATTAGTATTTATAGAGCTGCATTCATTTGTGACTTTCATATCTGCCTGCATATTTGCTAGACATGTGCACAACAAAAAATTTCATTTTTTTTTTGTTTAGTTTCGTCTCATTGCGTAGATTCGTAAAGATTTGTAATTTCATAAGACGCAAGTTTTCCTATTCGGACCCGTTCGTATTTCGTAAGACGTAAGTTTTCCAATTCGGACCCGTTCGTATTTTCGTAGCAGTTTAATTTTTGTTTATACTGAATGATTCATAATTCTGTCTAATTTATTTTCGTTGATTCGAAATTTGTTATTTTGTTAGATAATAATTTTCGTTTAATGGATTCGTAATTTTGTGCTTTTGTAAATACATCGCAACACGCGGCTAATCCATATTAAGATAGACTTTCTCTTAAGCCCCGTACACATGGTTGGACTTTTTGCCAACAAAAATGAGCGTTTTCCAAAAATCGGACAAACTTTTTCGGTTTCAAAAGTCAGGCCAACTCCCTTCGGACAAAAATCCACGGAAAAGTTTGTTTGAAGTCCGATTGTGTGTACGAGGCTTTAAACTGTCTAATGTGACTCAGTACAAAAGAGATAAGCTGATTGGCTAAGGCCCCGTACAGACGACCGAACATGTCTGCTGAAACTGGTCCGCGGACCAGTTTCAGCAGACATGTTCGGTCGTGTGTAGGCCCGAGCGTGCAGGATTCCAGCAAACATTTGCCCGCCGGGCCTTTTCCCAGCGGGCAAATATTTCTGGACTTGTTTTAAAACAGCCCGCTGGAATCCTGCCCGCTCGGACATGTTCGGTCGTCTGTACAGACCTACCGTACATGTTCGAGCGCCCACCATCCCTCGCATGCGTCGAATGACTTCGACGCATGCGTGGAAGCATTTAACTGGCAGGGCTGCCCACGTCGCCGCGTCACCTTAGTGGGCGTCCTGACACTCCTGCTCGCCCCCTCCCCCCTCAAGAGGCTTTCTCCACACCAGAGAGAAAGCCTTGCATTACGGTGGTGAGTTACACACAGAAGAACAGGAAGTGAGGATTTGTCAGAAGAAATAAGGACATTTAAAAGCAAAATCGAAGGATGAGGTAAGTGAAGGAGGACTGCACTAAGGGAAAGGAAGCTATTTAGGGAAAAACATTTTTTCCTTTACAACCCCTTTAAAGGTCCCTGCTCAGGCTGTCAAGGTTCGATAAGGTGAATGGCGCTGACTAGTGAGGGTGCAGGCTGAGGAGAGGCCTGTCCAAACCCAAAGCATGCTGCAGAAACCTCCTCCAGAGGTTGCTAGGGGTTCTACAAGCTATAATTGATTGGCCTTTCATCTTGATGGTCCCTGGATAATCTCATGTCCAATGCCACTCAGCAGAGCCAGCGGCTTGACACCAATGATCTTTATAAAAGTTGGTAAGGGTGGCACTGAAACCACCACTGTAAGGGGGAAATTCTTCCTACTAACCACCTACTGTATATATAGGAGATATTCCTCCATTGACCCCTAATAAATTGTTCTTAGCCGTGGTTTCTTGAGACTTAAAAATTATTTTGAGGGTTCCTATGGGGTAACAAGGATGAGAAAGGCTGCTACAGAAGATTACTTCTCAGTTAGTGGTGGGTGGAAATACAGTATATAGACTTCCGCTTGCTGACACGCCTGTAATCAAGCCATTGTTATTTCTTTATTTAAACATCTGGTAAAACATTTCCAAAATGTATGTTTAGCCAAAGCTTTTTTTGTTGTTGTTTTGGATTCAGTAGGGAAGAGTTAAAATAAAACTATGTCATGTTATTTTTAACCATCAGTATCTCATTGGGGAAATGCTCTTTACTGTTTGTCCCAAAGATGCAGCAGGAAGTGAGAGGAAATTTCCTTATAGTGGTAGTAAAGTCTTTTTTTGGACTTGTACCTACAAGTAAGCCTATAATAAGGCTTACCTGTAGGTTCACTAAATATCTCCTAAACTCGCAGGCCCGAATTCAGATACAACTTACGGCGGCGTATCTCCAGATACGCCGCCGTAATTTCAAATCTGCGCCGTTGTATCTTTACGCCGATTCTCGAAGGCAGATACGTTGAAAAAATAGGCTTCCTCCACCGACGTAACTAGCATACGCCGGCGTATAATTGTGTGCAATTTTATGCTGGCCGCTAGGTGACACTTCCGTTGATTTCCGCGTCGACTATGCAAATTAGCGAGATACGCAGATTCAGAAACGTACGTCCGCCCGGTGCATTGATTTACGTCGTTTACGTAAGGCTTTTTCCGGCGTAAAGTTACCCCTGCTATATGAGGCGTTGCCAATGTTAAGTATGGACGTCGGGCCAGCATCGAATTTTGCGTTGTTTATGTCGTTTGCGTAAGTTGTACGCGAATAGGGCTGTGCGTAATTTACGTTCACGTCTAAAGCAATGACTATTTGCGGCGTAATTTGGAGCATGCGCACTGGGATACTTTCACGGACGGCACATGCGCCGTTCGTTAGTAAAGTCAATTACGTGGGGTCACGACTATTTAGCATACAACACGCCCCCTACCAGCCTATTTTGAATTACGCGGGCTTACGCCGGCCCATATACGCTACGCCGCCGTAACTTCGGGCGCAAGTTCTTTCTGAATACGGGACTTGCCTCTCAAAGCTACGGTGGCGTAGTGTATATGAGATACACTACGCCCGCCTAAAGATAGGCATTTGTATCTGAATCCGGGCCGCAGTGTTTAGGGGATATTCCCAATGGATGCAGCTGGTGAGGTCACCGTCGCAGCGCTCTGAAGGTCTGCCATACTGTGCCAGACCTTCATGTGTGGGAGTTGCACGGTTGCAGCCACTCATACAGCCCGAGCCCGCAAACCCGGTTAAAGATGGAAGCCCTGTCAGCGCGTCACATTTGACACCGAAACATGTGTTTCCCTCTTGAAAGAATTCCCCTCACTTTAGAGAACTCAAGCATGTTGGATTTCCACTCACTTTCTGTTTAGACAATGGACATTTTAAAACTATACCACACTATTCTAAACACATAACATACAGTACTTTAAAAGGGTGTTTTAGAAAATATGATAAGTAATGTCACCAAATAAAAGTTACATTTTACATATTTTTTATTTAAATTAATTTCTACATTTATTTCTGACACTTGCCGTAAGCAATATATTATCTAATACTCACCTATACATGTATTGAAAATGGATGTGAAACCATCTAAGCACAAACATTCGTATGAGCCCACAGTATTTTTACAGTACATGTTGGTACCACATTTAGAAGTATTCTGTTTGCACTCATCGATTTCTGTAGAGGGAAGACATTTTTTTTAATGGTTAAATCTTCAGGAAATAGAGATCCCAAATAAAATTAAAAATTTCAGGCAAACACATTACTATTGGTCAGTGAGGCCACCCATTATATTGATGAGCCAGTAGGAATGTACAAGAGGCAGAAGAGTGGCAACCTCCACCATAACCAGAAATAAAAAGATTGGGTTGGTTGAGACCAATGTGTATAGTCAGCTTTTCATTTGAGTCTTATCGCAGCTCTAGGAGGATTTTGCAATTGCTTGCAAATAAATGGCTAACAATGATAGAACAGCATCCTGCCTAACCGTGCCTTGTGTTTCTTAGCAATATACACAATCTAACTTTCCATGATATCTATATAATGCTGGTAATATGTTTGTTTATTATTTATGTCAGTAAAATTAATATCCATCTTGGACAGTGTGTGTGTGCGCGAACTTAGTAAATATAGTGTAGCTGATGTCACCAACCCTTCTGTACTGGTTGAGGTGGCTGTGGTGAACTCCCTGGAAGCATTGAACTTCCTATTTTGTGGTCCCCACTCCCCATACTCGCTAACACCTTCTATACTCACCACTCTCCGAGCTTGGGGGGGCGGTCTCAAATGTGAGTATTATCCTAAGCACCTGTTTCCCTCAATGCCCCCCTGAAGCTCAACCCCAATTTACTCCAAATGTATAAATTGCCAGGTAGTTGTCAATCAATCCCTGGCATCCTTATCCCTATTGTCCTCCAACTTTAAGGCTCTGGTGTCTTATTTGTTTCCCCTTATTTTCAATTTCAACTCTCCCACGCCTTTTGGTAGCCAATTCTCCCACTCTGCCCCTCAAGTTGTACAGTCAGCACTGGAGGATGCAGACTGTGTAGAAAAATCTACCTCCTCTCATCTAGTCATGGTGTCACTGTCTGTCCTAGAGGGTCTTAGGGCCAGATGGCAACAGGATATTCCGGATCTTGGCAATCACGACTGGGACGATATATGGGACTTTCCCTTTTGGTCCCTAGTTTCTCTAACACCTCGTACAGACGACCGGATCTATCCGCTGGGATTGATCCGCGGATCAGTTCCAGCAGATAGATCCAGTCGTGTGTACGTCCGAGCGGACATTTCCCGGCGGATAAAAATCCAGCCGACGGATTCCCAGCGGATAAAAATTTCTTAGCATGCTAAGAAATCTATCCGCTGGAATCCAGTCCAGCGGACTGATCCGGTCATCTGTACAGACTCACCGGATCAGTCCCCTCCCTCGCATGCGTCGTAATGATTCGACGCATGCGTAGAAGTATTTACCTTCCAGCGTCGCGCACGTCGCCGCGTCATCGTCGCGGCGACGGCGCGACACGTCACAGCGGATTTCGATCTGATGGTGTGTACAGCCATCAGATCCAAATCCGCCAGAGGATTTATCCGCTGGAAACGGTCCGGCGGACCGTTTCCAGCGGATATCCTCTTGTGTGTACGGGGCCTAAGAGAACGTCAAATTCAGTTTTAATTGGTTCACCGTGCATACTTTACCGCTTACAGGTTGAATAAAATGAATTTCAGCTCCTCCCCGAGTGCATGTCTACAAATCTATCCGCTATCCGCTTGAATTGGCTCCCGCGGATCGATCCGGTGGTCTGTACAGACTCACCGGATCGATCCGTCCGAAGGGATCCCCCGCATGCGTCGTAATGATTCGACGCATGCGTGGAATTCCTTTTATGACAGCGTCGCGCACGTCGCCGCGTCATCATCGCGGCGACGGCGCGACACGTCATTGCGAGGGGATTTCGGCGTGGATTTCGATCCGATGGTGAGTACACTCCATCGGATCCAAATCCGTGAAAATCCTCGAGAGGATTTATCCGCGGATACGGTCCGGTGGACCGTATCCGCGGATAAATCCTCTCGTGTGTACTAGGCCTTAATCTTTTTTTGTCTGTTTGTTGGCTTTTTTTCTTTTCATTAAATGGACTTGTCAAAACAGTTTTTGTTTTTATTTACTTTTTTTATGTGAATGTGTAGGGGCACTATGTGCCCCCCTTACATAGTGGTAAGGTGGTATCTGGGTGCTCCCTTCTTAGTATAGGGGGCTTACAGATTCCAATAAGCTACCTGCTTGCAGATCCCTACAACCCCTTGGCTAGGGTTGAGAGGAATAGGCCCTTGTCCTTGTCACCCCTCCCCCCATGCTAAGGGCATAGGCCCTAGTATGGTTCAGGAGGGGGTTGCACACTGGAAATTAGGGGGGACCTCATATCCTCCTCAACATTTATACCAGTTCTAAATGTCGTTGTGTGAATTATAAGAGGGCCTCCAGAGATTTCAAGAACTATCCAGAATCAAATGTCTTTATGGCCAGGGATTCACAGCCATGTAAGTGAATAGGCCTGTGACGTCACTGGATGTTAAGGCCTCTGTAGTTCTTGAACGTACCAGTACCTTAATAACCATTGGCAGCCGGAAGCTGTCATGTATAATAGCGGAAGTAATACTGGCATTGTACATGATTTGGCTCCCACCTAAGGAGCAAATGCTCGAGTGATTGGCAAAATACGAAAAACAGTCAAAGTTTGGTCTAGACTTAGGCCTCGTACACACGGCCGAGGAACTCGACGTGCCAAACACGTCGAGTTCCTCGGCCAGTTCAGCCCTGAAGCCGCCGAGGACCTCGGCGGGGCGAGAGCTCCCATAGAACAACGAGGAAATAGAGAACATGTTCTCTATTTCCTCGCCGAGGTCCTCGTCGGCTTCCTCGGCCGAAAGTGTACACACGACCAGTTTCCTCGGCAGAATTCAGCCAGAAACTCGGTCGGAAGCTGAATTCTGCCGAGGAAACTGGTCGTGTGTACGGGGCCTCACTCCTAAAGTGTAGTTGTATATGTGTTAAAATGCATTCTGTACTGTACTGTCGTTTTTTTGTGTTTTATGTTCAACAGCACAGAGAGTGCTGAAAATTCACTGAAGTCTGACTGGCCCAATCCTCTGTGTCTGAAATATTTGCTTTGTTTTATGACCAATCAACTTTTATGATTAGGCTTTCTACATGCTAGGAAAATGTTATATTTATAAGAATTCATCTTGGCAAATACAAAAAAATACATTTTACAATTTAAAATTTTACATAGAAACTGTTAAAATCTTATTTCACTACCATTTAAAACTCACCACAACATTTTACTATGTATTGTGAGCCATTGACTCGTATTTCCTCATTATATTCTTCTGAACAACAACAATTGGGTGAGTTGGAACAGATGTCATCATTACCTGAATTGCACAGAGCCACATCTGTATGGGATCAAAAAGACACAATTACTATCTGATTGCTACATTATAATAGATCATAATTTTGTAAAGTTTATGCAGCATGGACTGTGACCAATATAGCTTTAAAGTGTATGTACTGTAAATTTAGAATCTGTTTTTCAGCATGTTTGGCATCATGTCTTGCTGTTCACACATTGGACAGGGGATAGCAAAACATGACTTTGGCACATATAAAAAAAAAGCATACAACTTTCCATAATAGCAATCCCTGGTGCTTACAAAATTCCTGTTTGGTTTAATAGATTCAATGCTTTTATATTTGAGGCTGTCAGCTGCAAAGCAAGGGTAATGGTGACAGCCCTTAAATACAACCTTTACCTTCAAAAACAGCTTAGCAATTGCTGCTTCAATATTCATTTTAACCTCAGTTCATTTTTTATTTTTTTATTTTTTATTTATAGCTACTTTAGTTTCTCGAAATACATAAGGAATGCTTAGGAAAATGGGTATTAAGGTGCCATTAGTCAAAGAACCCTTTATTCCAGAAAATGTTACAGATAAAGGACATCCTTTCTATTTTTTGTATAATCACTGACACATACAGTATTTTACAACCAATACCATAACATGTTATAACTGTTCTTGAGCATATATCAAGTTTCACCACAATAGGGTAAAATAACCTATGATGAACGGCCAGATTATATTACACATAGGTTAAGATGGTATATGGGTCTCCATTACAAGTCGTAGTAGGCTTTATCAGGAGGAAAGGAGGTGAAAAGATCTGCCATTTTCTTATAAAAAATAAATAAAAAAATCTGCCATTTTCAACTCCTTTCTTCCTCATGAAGCCTATCACGAAATATGTAGTACTGGAAATGGAGCGAGTACAAAGAAGGGCAACGAAGCTAATAAAGGGTCTGGAGGATATTAGTTATGAAGAAAGGTTGCGAGCACTGAACTTATTCTCTCTGAAGAAGAGACGCTTGAGAGGGGATATGATTTCAATTTACAAATACTGTACTGGTGACCCCACAATAGGGATACACCTTTTTTTTCAGAAGGGAGTTTAACAAGACACGTGGCCACTCATGAAAATTAGAAGAAAAGAGGTGTAGCACTACCCCGTAGGAGCTGCTGGTTTAGATTTTGGGTTTTGCACGTTACCTCTAAGTTCGCTGTCTAGGGAAGGAAGTCTGTAGAAATTGCAATGTCCACACAAGATGTAAAACCTTCAGCTGCTAGGTTTTATTTTTGCTGCATAAAACTTGTGAAGGAAGTAGAGAGAAGGTGAAGGTTCAGGTACATGGTACAGAATGCACAAAAAGTATCCAAAGTTCCACTCCTGAGTGGGTATTGCTCACCCGGATAGACTCCTCTCACATGGCCTAGCAGCTGGAATGATGCACGGACAGTATAGGGACCGTCTCTGCCACAGACTGTCTGAGAACACAGGATGGGTAGTCAGGGAATCCTCTGCCAAAGGATTTTAGTCCCGAACTTCCTGCCTTACAGCCAAAGAGCCTTTAAGCCAAACCGGCAGACTGTAAGACAAATTGAATGGTGGATCCCTTTAGTTAACGGGGTCACCAGGCCTATACCGAGACATCAGCTTGCCTTGCATGGTCTCCTCCAGGGCAGGTCCTCCCCCAGTTTCCTTTGTGAAGAAGCTTCCCCTGCTTGGATGGACAGCTTGGGATCCCTTCTAGAACCATAGGCCCCAGCCAGCATAGCTGGGTCTACATGACAGGAACACAGCCTCGGACCAAATTTATAATAGTGCCCACTCATTGGGAGACCATCGCTACAGAGGTTTAACCTTAAACTACGTAGAGGGTTCTTCACTGTAAGATTTTTTCTCACGGCACTGGGGTGGAGTTTAAAGGAAGGGAAAGAAAGGGGGGATAGGTAGATTTTGGGGAATGAGAGGGGGGGGGACATGGAATTAGGGTGGAAAGGGAGCCAGCTACCACCACCTTTTTATGTCTTTTAGCCAAATAAAGCTAAAGCAGGAGCTGCAACACACTAAAACATAAATAGTGATATATGTAAATAAAATTATTTTAAGTTAAAAGAAAACAGTTTACAGTAAACAATTACAGTGAACCTAAGTTGTAACAGAATGGGTAATTAACTAAATGATCAGACAAAGAGTAAAGCCCTGTACACACGATCGGATATCTGATGGAATCTAATCCGATGGATTTTTTCGTCAGATATCCAATGAAGCTGACTTTCATCAGTCTTGCCTACACACCATCAGTCAAAAATCCGACCGTGCCAAAATGCGGTGACGTAAAACACTACGACGTGTTGAAAAAAAATGAAGTTCAATGCTTCCGAGCATTCCGTTATTTAATGCGCTATTTTTAGCGCTAAAACGCCTAAAATACGCCTCAGTGTGAAAGGAGCCTAATGCCGGGTACACACAGTCGTTTTTGTGATGGAAAAAAACAACATTTTTAAAAACGTTGTTTAAAATGATCATGTGGGCAAAACTTTGTTTTATGTCTTCTGAAAAACGACAAAAAAAAATTCGAACATGCTTCAATTTTTTATGTCGTTCTTCAAAACGTCGTTTTTTGTGTCATAAAAAATGATCGTGTGTGGGCTAAAACGACGTTTTAAACAACGTTTTAAACCCGCGCATGCTCAGAAGCAAGTTATGAGACGGGAGCTTGAATGGAACAGAGTGCCGTCGTACGTGGTGTACGTAACCGCGCTTTGCTAGAGCATTTTGAAAAAACGATGGTGTGTGGGCAAAGTCATTTTTTAAAATGAAGTTTGAAAAACGTCGTTTTTTTTTCATGATAAAAAACAACGTTTTTTTTAACAAGACAAAAAACGACCGTGTGTACGCAGCATGAGGGTTTTGTCTGCGTTGTCCTGGATTAACTCTGGATTTATGATTCTAACTTTGCATGTTTTTTATTTGTATATTTTTATCTTTTAGTTGAATTTAATGGACATGTGCGTTTTTTAGGCCTCATGTACACTGCTGCTGTAAACGGACATTTAGGAGCAGTTGGACATTTTGTTTTCAGCTGCCCAGGGTTGTTTATTGTAGTTTCTAGGCAGTTGAGTTTAGAAGCATTTTTTGGAAAGCAAAAAAATGCATTCAGGACGGATGTTCAGAGGCATTTGAAACGCCAAATGCCTGTAACAGCTTGTATACGTGTTTAGCCACGTTTCCTTTACAGGCATTTTTAATTTTTTACTATTAAAATATATATATATATATATATATCGATTTTTTTTTTAAATGCTTCTAAACGCAAACACGGCGTGTAAACGCGGCAAAACTGACATTTTTAAACGTAGGTTACTATCTGCCAAGTTAAAGTTCAAGTGAGGTTGTAAAACATCCCATATACATAAAGCCTTAAGCCTCGTACACACGATTGCATTTTCCGCAGACAAAGCCTCTGACTTTTGTCCGAAGGGCATTGGCCAGGAACTTGTCTTGCATACAAACCGCACACAATTGTCGGCCAACAAACACAAAGTTACGTACTAGGTATTACGTGTTTTTTTTCAGCTTTTTAGCGCCACCCTTTGGTCACCTTCTGCTAATGCTGTGTTTGGTGAGCATTGCTTGCGAGCATGTGTGTTTGGACTTTGGACTTGTGTACACACGCTCGGAAAATCCGACAACAGACCATTGTTCACAGAAAATTGAAAAAGTCTGCCATCCAACATTTGTCCGTGGAAAATCCGACAACAGTCCGATGGAGCATACAAACGGTTGGATTTTCCGCCAACAGCCTGTGGTCACAC
This sequence comes from Rana temporaria, assembly GCF_905171775.1. Lineage (NCBI taxonomy): Eukaryota > Metazoa > Chordata > Amphibia > Anura > Ranidae > Rana > Rana temporaria. The sequence continues at coordinate 430,684,424 of NC_053491.1, read as the reverse complement.
AATTCCCGTCGGAAAATCTGATCGTGTGTGCGAGGCTTTAGGCTAACTATGTAAAAAAAAGTGACACACACAAGCGCTTTTTTTTTACCTGTGAGTGCACTTTGTTTTTGTTTTTTTGTTTTTTAGCTCTCAATACCACAAAATTAATTTCAGTACACAAACTCACTAAAACTTACCATTAGTCGTAATGGTGCAAGATGACTCAGCTGAGTATATCACAAAGATGTTATGACCTGAAACAACAACCAAAATACTTTGTCAATACCTAACAATACAAAATGAAGCACAAAGTAAATTTGCAGCATTGTAGTATACAACAAAGTATAAAGCAATAGTATTTTTACTGTCACCAACCAGTAAATGAATTTTGTATATTAAGTCTAAATGCATGAGAACCAAAAGTCATACAATTGGATGAGATGTACTGGGACTTGACACAGATATGTAAAGTTTTTAAATTGGGGGAGGGAAGGGGGGGATTTGTGAAACTAGTTAGTCAATGTGAATCAAGATTGCCCTCAGATTGTGCATATTCATGTAATTTATGTAATTGTGTGTTCACACTTTTGGTACTTGGTTGGCCATTATGCTTTAGGCGTTACAAGCTTTACACTCATTATAGCAGCCATTCAGCAGGGGTCAGGTGGTTGGCTACACCTCCTATATAGAACTGTGGGATGTACGTGAAACACCCTTTACAAGTAGCCTTGGAGAGATGAAAAAACAGAATGGCCCAGATTCAAGAAGCTATTGCGCCCGCGCAACCATAGGTTGCGCGGCGCAATAGCTGTTTTGCTCCCGCGTAGCGAATGCCCCTGATTCAGGAACATCGCTACGCGGACTGCAGCCTAGGATATGACAGACATAAGCCTCCTTATGCCTTCATATCTCAGGCTGCATTCTTGCATTGGCCGCTAGGGGGCGCGGCCATTGTGATCGGCGTATAGTATGCAAATTGCATACTACCACCGATTCACAAAAGTTGCGCAGGCCCTGCGCACGCAAGGTACGGAGTTTCCGTACGGCGACTTTAGCGTAAGGCTGCTCCTACTCATAGTAGGAGCAGCCAATGCTAAAGTATAGCCGCCCTTCCCGCTCGTGAAATTTAAATTTCACGTAGTTTACGTAAGTGATTCGTGAATGGCGCTGGACGCCATTCACGTTCACTTAGAAGCAAATGACGTCCTTGCGACGTCATCTGCCGCAATGCACGTCGGGAAAGTTTCCCGACGGAGCATGCGCTGTTCGCTCGGCGCGGGAGCGCGCCTAATTTAAATGATTCCCGCCCCCGGCGGGATCATTTACATTAGGTGCCCTTACGCAGGGCTAATTAGCATAGCGCCCGCGCAATTTACGGAGCTACTGCTCCGTGAATCGCGGGCAAATCTAAATATTTGCGTGGGCGCAGAGAAAAATCTTTGCTCTTTGCCCACGCAAATATTGCGCGGATCTACCTGAATCTGGGCCAATGATGACACAGAAAACGTATGTAGGCCTTGTTGTGCAAGAGAAAATCAAACTCAGTGTATAAAAAAATGTATAACCTTAAAGTATAACTAAAGATAAAACTAGTTTTTGGATAGAGTGGAAAGGGATTAGAACACCTGTCAGTTTTTTTGCTGTCTGTGTCCCCATTAAAGTGGAGTTCCACCCAAAAATTGAACTTCCACTTTTTGGAACCCTTCCCCCTTTTGGTGTCACATCTGGCACCTTTTTAGGGGGAGGGGGAGCAGATGCCTGTGTAAAACAGGTATTTGCTCCCACTTTCAGGCATAGATACCCGAGCCACCCGTGGGTATGTGCGCCACTTTCGGCAACTTCTCCGTCCCCCCAGCTGTCTTATGGGAGACACACAGGTGCGAGTTGTGCATGTGCAGTAGGGAACCAGGAAGTGAAGCTGCAAGGCTTCTCTTCCTGATTCCCTTACCGAAGATGGCAGCGGCAGCACCCGGGAGCCGAGCAATAGATCGCCTTCGGGTGCCGACATCACAGGCGCCCTGAAGAGGTAAGTGTCCTTATTTTAAAAGTCAGCAGCTGCAGTATTTGTAGCTGCTGACTTAAAAAAAAAAAAAAGCTTTAAGGAGATTCACCCTTTCTATTTCTCCTGTTTACCATTGTCATTGAAAGTGAAAGTAAAAAGAAAACTCAAATTTTGGGTTGTCCCCAGAAAAGTAATAGAGGAGAAATCTTCCAAAAGGGACACTAGTTCTGGTGACCTGAGGACCCCCAAAGAATTTCCAAGAATTTTCAGGGATTTCCTCTCACTTCCTGTTTAGTTATGGGACAGGAAGTGAAGGGAAATTTCCGCAATGGGACACAAGGGTTTTTACCCTTGCCTGCTATATCCAAATGGAAAAAGAAAATTTGACTATAGTTCTACTTTAAGATATTTTTTGTGAAAACTGCATGCTTCAATTTTTTCTCCAACAATTTTTATAATTTGACCTTTATGGTCTGTCATTGTAGGGTTCTGTGGTATTCACTACTGCAATCTCCAAAATTTACATATGTACAGTATCTTATTGGATGAGGCCCAAGTCTATATACTTTTTCCTTATTAGGTGTTTTGCATAGACGCAAGTACTGTACACAGTACATAGAAGGATATACTTAATTTTTCTTTTTAGCTTGGATATTGGATGAGGGAATCAGAGGGAGTATTTAAATCTTACCATATCAATATCCTTTTAAATAAACTCATGTAGAGCCAAATTCCTGTGAAAAATGGATTTCCAAATAATCAGTAGATTCAGAGATATAAGCAGAACCAAATTCCACATAGGGATAAATTGGATATTTATAATATGCAAAATTCAACACATATATAAAATCATTCCCACACTAAATGTATGTAGTGCTTCACATAATATATGTAGCACGCTCTAGTGTGCTACTAGTGTTAGCATAGGTAAATTTAAGATCATGAATCGTGGTAAGTTATGAGAGTTTGTAATTGGGTCAGGTTACTGCAGGTCAGGCTGGATGGCTCTACAGATGCAGGTCTCTGGTACCTCCCCCTGAATCTAATAGCTTGTAGAAGCTTCTGGAAGTTAGCGGGCGGAAGCCAGGAGGTTCTGTTCTGCATACTTGAGGGAACTTGGCCAATCCCCATGCAGAATGTCCTGGTAGGGTGGCTAGGTCAGCCCTTAAATATGGTGGAGTTATGTCATCAGGGGATTCGGATGGAAGATTGAGTGCTGAGGAGGCTGTCGGTGGCCTAGTAGGGGTCCCATAGGTCTAAGGGGGCAATGGAGGGCTTTGCCTCCAGGCTGGCTGGGAAGAATCCTTTCTGCATCCAGTTTGAGAAGAAAACTTACCTAAGAGCAGCAGGGAGCAAGGAGGACAAAGTGAGAACATCAGCGAGACTGGCACATGTTGCAAGATTTCAGGAGGACAGCGCTGTGCTTAACCATTCATCCCTTGTCCTGGGAGATCTTTAGAGCAGCCAGGTGGGCTGGTAGACAAGCAGCAAGGAGGGCTGGCAGGTCCTGAAGTTAGTGAAACTGGGAGCAGTTCTTCAGAGGAGAGGAGATACTCTTGCATGCAGTTTTGCAACATTTTGTGCTATTTTTTAAAGGGGACTAAGAGCTCCTAGTCCGCAAGGGAATTTTGCCACTGTTCCTTAAAGACTGATTGTGTCCAGCAAGGAAAACAGTCCAGGATCTTTTTTCTGTACATAGGAAGGAAGTTGTCCCCATCTGTTGTTTCAGTCAAGTGGGGCATCCATAAACCCTCTACCCCTTCCAAGTTGTAATCCCTTATAAAAACAACAAAAACAAGCCCATGAACTGATTTCTTGTGTCCGGATGCAAGTGGAAAATGTATGTTGCCTGGCTGTGCAGGAATAGGGGAGCCAGTTTCCAACAGCCCCTGCGGGGGTAGTGCTACATATACATTCACATCAGCCATGCCCCCAAGGAGCTTACAATCTAAGGAACAAATTGTATAAATAAACTGATATTGACAAAGCATAACTGTTTTTTCATTCAAACCCAGATGTTCTAAAAATGTCAACCTATATATCCTTTTACATGGATCTGAGTGTAACAATCACATTCTCCACCTCTTTTTGGCATGTTAATATGGCCCAATGTAGAGGATTTAGAGTTGCATGGATCATATACATAAGCAAAATTATGTGCTACTGGAAAACTTAAATCCCCATCTTTTATATCACAAACATTGTACTATATCCTTCTACGTAGATCTCTTTTTGTTTTGCTTACATAATAAGCAGTACATTAAATAATCTCCGTTATGAAGCAATGTTCAAAATTCTTTAGTATAAATAGTTCCCCATTTCGGTATCTAATTTGGTAGTTAAGTTTCCCAACGTGATGCTACAGTAAATAACTTCTAAAGACAACTTGCGGAAGTAATATTACTGAGGTAGTCGTAAACTGCTTTCAACAGGACTTATTATAATATAGAACAGTGGTCTCCAAATGGTGGCCCTTTGCTTGCATTTAACTTGCTGTGGGGTACCATTCCTTCCTTGCACAGAGTGGCCCCGATCGTCCTCTTCTGGGGTCCCGCGGTGGCTCTCGTGACTCCTCCCCACATTAGATAACCCCCTCTGGTAAGCTCTCTCCCGAGGGGGTTACCTTTGCGAGCACGCTCCTGTGTCATACACTTGGCGTCCATGTGACTCAGCCGCATCATTGGATTATATTGACAGCAGTAGGAGCCAATGGCTGCGCTACTATCAATCTATCCAATGAAGAGCCGAGGAGCCACGGAAATTCGGGGCTCAGGTAAGTAAAACGGGGGGGGGGGCAGGGGGGCCAGACACTGCAAGGTATTTTTTCACCTTAATGCATAGGATGCCCCTTTAAGACTGGGTTCACACTGGTGTAATCCCAGATATTGCATGTGATTCGCACTGTATTGCCGTGCACATCACATGAAATGTCTGTGCGATTCAAATTCAGCCATACAGTTTGTCGCGTTCACACCAAAATTGTGCAGGACACTTTTTTTTGGTCCGCACTGGAATTGGATTGCATACGTGTTCAGACCCACGTGGTCCGATTCCACAGTTTGCACTGCATTTTGCAAACTGATTTGGGGGTGTGATTAACTTTCCATTGACACCCGCAGCAGTTTGCAGGGAGCAGTGTGAGCTGCCTGCGAGTCAGATTCAATGCAGGAACCCGCACAGGAATTGTGGTGGTTCCTGCATCACACCAGTGTGAACCTAGACTTACAAAGATATTGGTCAGGGAACACAACTCCTGTTGCCAACTGCCCTAGGAGAGACAGGTCATAAACAAAAAGTGAGTGCTTGGAGAACCACTTGCCAAATGTAATAATACTGCACTTCACATACGGGTATAAAAGTTACACCAACAGGCTATAGTGTTGTGTGGGCCCATATAACAAAGTTATTAAAAGTAAAGATAAAACAGTTCATGTGAAAAAACAACACTACAGCCACAATATGCAGTAGATGTCCAGTGCAAAGTGGTAAATCGCTATAAAAATGACATCCAATATGCAATGCTTACTCAGCGCTTGAATTCCCAGTGAGATCTGATGGTGCTGCGGGGACAGAGAGACAGCTGTATCAGATGAAGATGATGGTAATATCCCAATGGTGTGGGGACCTGTGTCTAGATGCTGGCCCCCCGGGTGTGACATCATCCACTTGGGGATCGCAATGACCAGAACGTGACTAGTGAGGGATGATGAAAGCTGTCATCATAACAACGCGTTTCAGACATGGCCCTTGTCAGATGACTTCAATACCGGGCACTTTTACCACCTTCCTGCCCAGGCCAATTTTCAGTTTTTTTGCACTTTGAATGACTATTACACAGTCATGCAACACTGTACCCTTATGAAATTTCTATCATTTTTTCACAAAGATAGAGCTTTCTTTTTGTGGTATTTTTTTTTTTTTTTTAAAGATTCGTTTTTATTGGGTTTAAGAATAAGGACAAACAAGATGGAGAACAGATCTCCCAATAGCAATATTACAAGTAAGAAAAATTTAAATTATAAAATAAGAACAACAGTAAATATAACCCTAAGTTCCCTATGTTGTCCATAGATGGTCAAACTTGATTTAACCGCATAAAAGCACAATAAACAAAACCATACAAGAATTAGTCATCCTCAATAATTCCAAAACCTCCCACAGTGATGCTATACTCCTAGGACAAAATAACTAGTACAGACTCCAAATACTTAGCAATTCTATTAATCTCAATCAACACAAATTACTAAACAGACTGTAAGAGGACTCATTGATAGCATCTAGACAAAGAGTTACCACAGAATTCCCAAATTATCCAGCGTTTCAAAAACATAGCTAAATTATCATCCTTATAGGCCAACATTTTTTCGTATGCATAGGACTCATCAACCAATTTTATGACCTGCTTCAATGTTGGGGCCAGGGACGATTTCCATTTCCGAGCAATTGTTAATCTAGCTGCATAAAGAATATGCATCACTACAGTACGGCAAAAAATCGTATATATCTCCATATCTACACTCAAAAGAGCCTGTTCAACTTTTAGCTTGTTAAGAATGCCTGTAACATCAGCAATTAATCTAGTTATTGCAGCCCAGGAGCTATGGACGGACACACAAAACCAGAGCATGTGGGCTAAATTGCCCACTTGACCACAGCCCCTCCAGCACAAGTTAGATGAGTTATTTGCAAATTTTGCCAGCGTATATGGGGTTCTGTACCATCTCACTTGTTGTGGTATTTTATCACCACTGGGTGTTTTTTTTGCTAAATAATAAAAAATAAAAAAACATTTTGAAAAAAAAAATGTTTTAATTGTTTCTGTTATAAAATTTTGCAAATAAATATTTTTTCTTCATACATTTTTTCAAAATTGTATTCTGCTATATTTGTATGGTGAAAAATAATATAAATCAGTGTATATTATTTAGTCTGTAGGAAAGTTATAGAGTCTACAAACTATAGTATAGATCTGAAAATCGATCAAGCCTATTTAAATTCTTGAGGCACAAAAATGCCAGAACAGTACAGATACCCCCCCAAATGGAAAGTAGACAGTCTGAGGTAATTAGTAAGAGGCATGGCAAGTTTTTTGAAGATTGTTTTCACATTTTTTTTACATACTGTCACCAGTGCAGTACAGCATCATCTTATAACTGGTGTGGCGGTGACCAGGGACACTGGCTAGTGAAACAATAAATAATAATAAATCTATTTATTTAAAAAAAAAAAAATTCTCTTTTCTTTTTTTTACATACTTTGACAAGAGCAATAGATTGTCACCAAAGTAACAGCAAACGTTTTTTTTTTTTTTTAAAGAAAGTTGTACAAGATGAGACTACAAGAAGGCCAGCAAATGTGTGACCATGTGAAAACTATGCTAAAGATCATAGAGCAGCTGTTTGCCATCGGAAAGGACATCAAAGTTAACCATATTGTTGCCCTGCTCCTCTGCAGCCTTCCAGAGACATAAACTGCTCTTGTTAACGCGTTAAAAACCAAACCCGAGCAGGAACTAATGCTTGAATATGTCAAAGGGAAATTAATTGACGAATATGACAGAAGGAAGGAAAAATATACGCACCATGATGACACAGTTCTTAAGATGTACAAAGGCATAAAGCCAAACAAAGAAAGCAGAGCCTGTTTTCGCTGTAAAAAGACCGGTCACTTAAAAAAGGACTGTGCTATTTGGAAAGTCGAGCAGCGAAAGCTTAAGCTATCCACAAAAGAAAGAATCAAAGCAGCCACAAAGAAAACTGCAGACACATCATGGAGTGGCACCTTTAGAGTAACACAAAGCGGCAAGCCATGTGGCGGGTGCATAGACTCAGGAGCGTCAAACAACATGGCTAGCGATGAGACCTTCTTCGCAAACATTAAATACAGTGTAAAAGACAACGTTTTCCTAGTAAACAGGAAAATCATCACTGCCGAAGGTAAAAGCCGGCGCTTCCTGAACTGCATTACACCACAAGAAAAGCAGAGTATCCTTGTAAAGAAAGTGCTGTTATAGCCCCATACACACTATCAGTTTTCCTGCAGGTATTTCTCTTCAGGTTTACCAAAACCATCTAATATGAGGTAAAACCTTAAGAGTTTCCATTTGTATGCAATCAGGCAGGCCCTTTCACTACATGGTTTCGTTTTTGCATTCTGTTTCATGCTTCTGTGAAACATGAAACATAATGCAAAAACGAAACTGAAACTGTAGGTACATTATATGATTGATTTTTATCAATTTTAATCATTTTTAAAAGGAATCAGTTAACTATTAAGTCTCTATACCATGTAAACAGTCATTTCAGCAAAAAAAAATGTTTTCCTTTACAACTCCTTTAACAGTGAGACCATTGTTTGTAATAGAGACGAAGAGCCAATACAGGGCAGTGATGGTTTGGAAAACGAAACTGATTGGTGTTGAGGGGTTTTAGACACACAGTAATTACACTTCCTTGATTAGTGACCACAGAGAGAAAGCTCCCATGACTTTTTTCATCAGGAAACAGATTGTTCAGAATAGAGAAGGATTACAGCAACATCAGAGCAAAAACGAACAATGAGGACATTAAACCAGGACTGCAGTAAGGTAAAGGAAGCTATTTAGCTAAAAAAAAAAAATTCCTTTAGTGACCCTTTAAGTTACAAGGTGATGAATGCACAATTCACAGCAATAAGCTGAATGAATGAATTAATTTGATTGTTGCTGATATCAAAAGCTGCTGGCCTAATGGATCTGAGAGCAGACCTCCTTATCATGTCAGAGCAAATGGCTAAGGCCGCGTACACACGATCGGTCCATCCGATGAGAATGATCTGATGGACTGTTTTCATCGGTCCAAAACGATTGTGTGTGGGCCCCATCGGTTAATTATCCTTCGGTCAAAAAAATAGGAACTTGCTTTAAAATTGAACCGATGGACGCCTAACCGATAGGTCAAAACCGATCATTAGTATGCAAAAGCATTGGTTAAAAACCTGCGCATGCTCCGAATCAAGTCGACGCATGCTTGGAAGCATTGAACTTCGTTTTTTTCAGCCACGTCGTTGTGTTTTACGTCACCGCGTTCTGACACGATCAGTTCATTAACCGATGGTGTGTAGGCACATCAGACCATCAGTCAGCTTCATCGGTTAGCTTCATTCGGACCGTTATCATCGGATGGACTGAACGTGTGTAAGCGGCCTAACACAGAGCATCTTGGGAGGCAGAAGGAAAAGGCCATCTCCAGACTGGAGGATATAACCATGTCTTATTCTAAACAACTAATTGCCAGGAATAGACATTTGTAGGATCTTTTTTTTATAAATTCTTTATTTTTTACAATTTTCATATTCACATTATAATTTTCACACTCTTATGCCATCTTATTTTACCACTCTACGTATTTGTCATCTTATATTTTCTTATCTCCTAATCAATTCCTTAATTCACTGTGAATTGTCATTGTTTTTTCTCTCTTTACCTCCAACTTCTTTCTCCTTGCCACCCCCCTCCCTCCCTACTCCCAAAAAAACAAAAAAAAACAAGGAGAAAGGAAACATTAGACTCCTTTACATCCCCTTTCTCCTCTCCCTCCCCTCCGATCTAACTCAATTTTCCTCTCTTATCCCCTCCCTGTATTTGCATTAATACATGTCCCCTGGGGCAGGACCCGGGTCTCCAAACACTTTTTAGGACAATAACTTGCATATTAGACTTTAAAATTAGCACTTTTGATTTCAATTGTTCGAGTTCCATAGACTTTAACGGGGTTCTAAAGTTCACACAAACTTTTGGTCTGTTCGCAGGTTCTGGTGCAAACCGAACGGGGGGTGTTCGACTCATCCTTAGACCTGAACTTCAGTCATATTCCAGATCCAAATGCATTGAACCAAACCCGGGTACAGTATGTTCATCTCATCATGCCAAATAGTTTGCATTCACTCATCTCCATTTTATGCCTTTTATCCTCTCATTATGTCCCACATTATTCATTCACTTATTATCTTTCATCTTATCTCCTCCCTCATCATCCCTTATCTAATGACTAACTTATCTCCCATGTTGTGCTTTTACACGTTGTTATTTTTATGTCATGCCATCTGACATATTTCCACTATGGTTCTATTGCCGTAGACAACAACGCAGGCGCACTGATCATGCTGGGTCTTGAATGGGAAAGTGCCGGAAACTTGCGCATGCGCGGGGATCGCGCCGGATCCGCGTGCATGCACGGAAGTGACGTCATCGCCGCTCCGGCCAGTCACAGCGACGGAGCGGAGATACCCTGAAGTCACTCCGGGTATCATGGCGGCGGCGGAGGAGAGTAACGAGGGTCTTGCAGGTTTTTTTTTTTTTTTATGTGTTTTATGTGTTTATGTGTTTTTGGGTTTACAGCCGCTTTAAGAGGAAAGCTACCATTTCCACTTTTTATCTCTCCTCATCTGCTGCTCCTTTCTGCCATCCTGTTAACTAATTTCCAGTCTATTTGAGAATCATATTCAAGTTACAACATTATGCTATCAAATAAATTCACAAAACATATCCCATCTATATTTGTGATCGTATATCCAACTACTACCCAAGCTTCTCTTCTTTACAGTTTTTGTACATATTACGTGTAGTTTGCAACCCTTTATTTGTGACTGCACAGTGCTGCATAATACGTTATAAGGATGATAACAGTAAGTGTAACTAAAAAGGGTTTTTAACGTAGACTGCTTTTTGGATGCCTTGTGCTCTCCAGCAACAATCATATGTGACAGATCCCCTAGATACAAACAATGTATATTCATTGCTGTTATTTTATACAACATTTCTGTATTACCTTGCTTATGTATTCTATTTTATTCTTCTTAATAAAAAAATATTGTAACACAGACCCCCTAGATACAGTAGATTAGATAGCATTAGCATTTATACAAGACATAACTCACAGACACACATACATTATTACCAATTGTCAGCAGGAGGAGACTATAAAGTGTCAGATCCATTGAACCTCTCGAGTTGAGTAATCTTCAGGATGATCTTGGTTTGGTTATCTTCGTAGACTCAAGAATCTTGATTGGCACCTGTTTCTGATAACCCTATGAGATTATCAGTAACCTCGCTTTTTTGATCCCTGGCTTCACTTTGAAAGAACTGTTTTCTCGTCCTATTCAAATTCTAGTGTGCTGCATTTAAAATTTATCAGAAGTGGATTGTTCCTCTTTTTGTTTCTTATCTGATTATAACCTGCTTATGCCAAATTAAGAAGCTGCCAAACATGCTGCAATAATTGAAGGAGTTGTGGTCAATTTTGTGTTATTTAATTTTTTAACTGATGTTTTATATATATAAGCAATTTTTACAGGGTAAACTCATAACACTGGGATTAGAGAACTTTATGTGTTTTTTTTCCCCCAGAGAAAGCAGAGCAGCAGCTGTTTGCTTACAGACTGTCTCCTTCTGATTGAAATTTCATAGTACCTCCTTTAAAGCGGAGCTCCTCTGTAAAAAAAATATTAAAAGCCAGCAGCTACAAATACTGCAGCTGCTGACTTTTAATATTAGGACACTTACCTGTCCTGGAGTCCAGCGACGTCGGCAGCAGAAGATGAGCAATCACTCGTCACACTGCTGCCCCCACCTCCATCCTCGGTGAGGGAACCAGGAAGTGAAGCATTGCGGCTTCACTGCCCGTTTCCCTATGGCACATGCGCGAGTCACGCTGCGCCGTGCTAACTGGCCCCCGCTGTGTTCTGAGAGCCGAGTGTTTCCCAAAACACAACAGGGGGGGGGACATAACATTCTGTCCGCAGTTTACCCTAAGACTGTGTGGCCAGAAGTGGGTGCAAATACCTGTCTTAGACAGGTATCTGCACCCTTCTCCCCCTGTAAGGTGTCAAATGTGACACCGGAGGGTTCCGATGAGCGGAAGTTCCACTTTAGGGTGGATCTCCGTTTAAGCACAGCAGGCAGGGAGGGTTAGCGGGGAGGGCCACCCCTCTGATTCATTTAGTTGTGCATGTAAGTTGCATCTTGAGCTATTAGGCTTTGTTCACACAAGGCATACATAACCGTACGCCCGTGGAGGGCCATGTTTACCCATGTGGAGAAGCACAGGTGTTCTGTGCGTCGCCGTGCAGGCAGCCCCGTACCTGTCAATTGGGACGCATGGATGCACAGCCACTGCACCCAATGTGACATCCATGTGGGTGTAAGTGCATAGCCCTGAACATATCCAGGATCACAAATAGTGGGAGAAGCTCAATGTTCATGTTTTTTATCCACTGCTCATTGCTGAAAAAATGTCTTTCTAGTTTAACATGCAGTCACAGACACACAAACTGTGTTTTGTGCAAATGTATAGCAAATTAGAGAGACATTTGAAAGTTTTTCCAAGGACAGTTAGAAGCTGTGGCAGATAGCTGAAATAACAATGCAATACTCCCAACGCACATGTTCCTGCAGAAATTAGATTGGGTGCTGAAATGACCAACGGCTGGAACCGACTACAATAATGAGAAGGAAGTGTCACCAGCACACCAGGATCTCCAAAATTGGGTCCAAAACTTTAATCGCATAGTATTAAAAATAAAAGCAAACATTTATTTTTTGATACTATGTGATTAAAGTTTTGGACCCAATTTTGGAGATCCCGGCGTGCTGGTGACACTTCCTTCTCAAGATAGCTGAAAAAAACACGTCCCTATAATATCCATATTTGTATTGCACAGGTAAATCCTTTATTAAATGAAGCAAGGATCAAACAAAATATATTGTACTTGCATTGCCAATATAGACACCGCAGCCGTGGCAGGAGGGAAACTGAGCCGGCACACACTGAGGAGACAGAAATGACAGCTAATAGGCAAAGATGCAGTGTGCTGTTAGGTTGCCATGACAATGTATTTCGGGGGCATGTCTCTCTTTGTTGACTGTTTTGGTTTGATGACCATGTACATGACAGACAAAAAAGCATGCGCCGTTCGTTCGAAACGTCATTTACGTGAGGTCATGCTTTATTTACATAAAACACGCCCACCTCTTCACAATTTGAATTTGGCGCGCTTACGCCGGCACATTTACGCTACGCCGCCGTAACTTAGGACGCAAGTGCTTTGTGAATACAGCACTTGCCTCTCTAAGTTGCGGCGGCGTAGCGTAAATACGATACGCTACGCCCGCCCATACTTACGCCGCCCTACGTGAACCTAGGCCTATGTGGTCAATGACATCACCAAAGAGACCCCTTCTCCTTATTTATCACAGCTGGTGAATATGGTTATCTCACACCCTGCATAGCCAAGCACATTCATTTTTCATTCACTCCATAGTCAAGAAGCAGTCCTTGTAGCTTTGTTTTTGTTTTGTTTTTATTTAGGAGATTAAACTTGGATGGGATAAGGGTTCTTATGGTATGCCCATTTGATCAGTAGGAAACGCTTTAGGGACACAACCTATATACATCCGATATATACGCACTCCTCTTCTTCTTCCAGCACAGACTTGCTTGTAGAACTACAACTCCCAGGACCAGCTAATACTGACAGAATGGTCTGACAAGAGCGTAATCAGACCATAGCAAATGCCCTTTGCAAGCAGGGACCACAGGCTCATTTAGTGGTGCAGCAAAAATAATGATCTTTGGTGCTAGCTGTCCTCTCCTGTGGCTACTGCTCCCAGCACCGCCTCTTTAGGCACTGCCAGCCTGCCTGGCTGCAGCTGTCCTTCTCACTAGCCCTCCTGGCTTCTTCTCCACAGTCCTCCCAGACTGACGCTACATCCATCCCAGTTCAATCGGGCATGCCTCTAAGTCCTCTGACTGTAGCACTCACCAGTTCTCTTGACTGTTTTCCTCCCTGGAGTATTGCTCTCCTGCTGTCCTCTTCTTGCTCTCATGCCATGTCATGAGAGAAGGTCCCATCCACACCCGAGCCCAGGTCTGAGCAACTCTCAAGGGCCCTGACAGGCTAACACTCCATCTCCATCTTCGACCTGAACTTCACACTGCCCCAGCTGGGCTGACCCTGCCAACCCTACTGTTGTGGATTGGTCAGGGCCCTCAGAACACTCCAGCCAGCTCCTCCTAGACCCCTCCCAACTGATTCTGGAATCAACTCCAAGTTTCCAGATAGCAGGGGGAGTCACCAGAGAAGCTGCTAAAGAGACATCCAGCCTACCTAAGTCACTTAAACCCTGACCCGGAAAACACACTGGCTTGACTGCCAGCCAAGGCTGAACATTTACCTACACTAACACAAAACATCCTACTCTAGCACTCTAGTAAGGCTAGACGGTGCTACCCAGTCCTTGCCCTTAAAACCTATTAAGCATTCTTGCTACCTCATTATTGGGTGTTTGAAGTCCGCACAATCTCCTCTTAAAGTACACTCATGTCAATTGGTCTTAGCTTATTAATTTAGCAGAAACTGACCTTACTCCAAACATCATTATATGTAATAGGGTTGATTTGTGGACATTTACTGTGCACTTTTTGGAAGACAGGATTCAGTCAACTAAAAAATTGTCAAAGAAAATGTATTATATTCCAGAAAGAACTCTCTAACAGCAGGGAAGTCACTACACTTCACACTGATAAAAAACAAATGTTTAGTGTTGTATCACTGTGTCGCAACTGGCAACAGAGAAAATATCGTAAAGCCCCGTACACACGACCGGTTTTCCTGGCAGGAAACAGGGCCGGATTAACAATGGGGCTGATGGAGCTGCAGCTCCAGGCCCCTTTCTCAAGATAGGCCCATTTGCCCAAAAAAAAAAAAAAAAAATTTTTTTTTTTAAGAATTTTTTTTTTTTAAGATCGAATTTGGGGGGTTGTAGCTCGATGACCAGAGGTCACAGAAACCCCACATTTGGGGGTAGGCATGGGAAGAGCTACCCCACAACTGGTTAAAATATGGGACGGCTATCATTTATGGTTCCGGAGATACAGGCCTGCTTGCACAGCCTGTCAGAAGCTACATTCAGAGCGGCCAATATAAATACAAGCTGACACACTACAGTAGACTGATAGGATCACAGTGCTTATAATAATTATTTGTATATTACTCATGGTAATTAACCCCTTGCCACCCAGGCCAATTCTGACACTTCTCTACTACATGTAAAAATCATCATTTGTTTTTTGCTAGAAAATTACTCTATGGTGGTCTTTGCACTTTTTATGTTGCAGGGTACAGAGCTGCACGATTCTGGCTAAAATGAGAATTGCAATTTTTTTGCTTAGAAGATAGATCACGATTCTCTCACGATTGTTGCGGCGTAACATCATCTTTCACATTAAAACAAAAAAAATAAAAAAATGGGCTAACTTCACTGTTTTGTTTTTATGGTTTTTATTATTCATTGAAGTGGGAAAATGCAGTGTGACATAACATATTGCAGCAATAGCCATTGTATTCCCTAGAGTCTCTGCTAAAATATATATAATGTTTGGCAGTTCCAAGTAATTTTCTAGCAAATAATATTGCTTTCTAACTTAAGAAACAAGTGTTGGACTTTAAGTGGTTAAATTTAGTTACAATGTTAGTTAGTTACAATGTTTCATTTTGTTTACAAACTTCGCAGACTGCCCAGATTTGTTCTTTACACACAGAAGTGTATCCCTTTGATCTAAGAAGGAAGTGTCAGTTACAATGTTTCCTGTTAAAAACTTGGCAGACTGCCCAGATATTTTCTTTTGACAGCTGAAAGTCTCTCCACTTGTTATATGAAAGAATAAGCAAACTCTGCATTGAAGATTGTCAGGGGGGTTGAATCGAGATCACGATTTTTTTAACGATTAATTGTGCAGCTCTAGCACGGTATTTGCGCAGCAATTTTTCAAACATGTTTTTTTGGAAAAAAATGTTTCATTCATTAGAAAAACAGTTAGTTAGTTAAGTTAGCACAATTTTTTTTGGTATCCTAAGCGATGCTTTACATTTTTTTAGGTTACATGTTTAGAGTTACAGAGGAGGTCTAGTACTAGAATTAGTGGCGTATGTAACCTGTGTGTATCTGGCTCTGATACTACCAGTGCCTACCCAGCCACTGACTAGTATCTCTCCCCAGCCTGTCCCCACACACCCTATCACCTGCTGACCTGTGGATGGGGGAATCACTCCTGCAGTGTTAATTTGTTCTGCCAGTGCGTACAATGATCTAGTGTTGTTTGTAACAAGTGAAATATTTGCGCTGTAAAGTGTTATACAAATTAATGTGTGTGTGCATATAACCACATACATATACAAGTACAAAAAATGGGTGGGGAAAGTCCAAAAAAGGGGGAGTGACACTAATATACCAGTAAACAATATTGTTGAATAATCATTAATCGAGGGCACAGTGCTGAAGAGGTCCAGGTACAACAAAATCCAACCATGTAGGGGTGCAGTTCATCAATACTTTATCCAATCAATAACGTTGTGAAGTGAAAAATGTTGAAAAACACAACAATAAAAATAAAATATAAAAATAGAAATAAAAATAAATATAAAAATAAAAATAAAAATAAGAATAAGGGTCAAAGTATTTCAGAAGAAGGAGGCCTTGTATCCAAAAAGGGTGAAAGATAGAGAGTGAGCCGTAACCAAGATCTCATATATGCACCTCTAGTGATCCCAGCAGCTCACCTCTAATCTGGCAAGCTGGATTAAATCAGCCTGATCCTGATGGGTGTGGTCCGTTGTTGAATATCACATACGGGTCTCCATAAAGTGTATTACATGAAAAAGTAAAAGGAGTAGAAACCAAATGGTGTGATAACGTCACAGAGAGGGATAGCAATGTCTTCTGATTTAAACCAGTGGAGATGCACTCACATGTGGGTGAAAAAACTGGGGCTCTTATCCACGAACGCCGAGCTCGTCAGTCCCTCCTTCCTCTCCCTTACTGATTCTCCAGGGTTAGGAGTCCCGTGTCCCCAATGGTTCACGAGTCGGCTCTTGTTATGTATGAGGATCTCGGTGGTGTATGTGGGGTAAGAGAGAAGGACAAGCCTGATCGTGTGATATCATCAACAATAAACAAAAACCCCCCAGGAATGCCCAGGTAGTAATGCACTCACATGAACAATATAACATAAAAGACCTTCCTCCACGAGTGCGGACTCGCAATAAATCTGTGCCTCCAACACTTCCCCTCTATCTGTGGCTCAGTCCGGACACTCAGATGTGGCAGTCATACATGGGGGGAAGTGGAATAAACAACCACAGCGTAGCCCAGTCAGACGTGAAAAGTTTATTTTAAAAGCACTTAAAAACTCACATTTAAAATCGAAATTGCTGCATCAATCCGACGAGTGGCGAACTCGTATATCCAGTGGTCGGATGCTGGAGTGTGTCAAGCCCTCCGATCCCGACGCGTATCGTCAACATGTGACTTCATCAGGGGATGAAGTCACATGTTGATGATACGCGTCGGGATCGGAGGGCTTGACACACTCCAGCAACTTAAAATAAACTTTTCACGTCTGACTGGGCTACGCTGTGGTTGTTTATTCCACTTCCCCCCATGTATTACTGCCACATCTGAGTGTCCGGACTGAGCCACAGATAGAGGGGATGTGTTGGAGGCACAGATTTATTGCGAGTCCGCACTCGTGGAGGAAGGTCTTTTATGTTATATTGTTCATGTGAGTGCATTACTACCTGGGCATTCCTGGGGGTTTTTTGTTTATTGTTGATGATATCACACGATCAGGCTTGTCCTTCTCTCTTACCCCACATACACCACCGAGATCCTCATACATAACAAGAGCCGACTCGTGAACCATTGGGGACACAGGACTCCTAACCCTGGAGAATCAGTAAGGGAGAGGAAGGAGGGACTGACGAGCTCGGCGTTCGTGGATAAGAGCCCCAGTTTTTTCACCCACATGTGAGTGCATCTCCACTGGTTTAAATCAGAAGACATTGCTATCCCTCTCTGTGACGTTATCACACCATTTGGTTTCTACTCCTTTTACTTTTTCATGTAATACACTTTATGGAGACCCGTATGTGATATTCAACAACGGACCACACCCATCAGGATCAGGCTGATTTAATCCAGCTTGCCAGATTAGAGGTGAGCTGCTGGGATCACTAGAGGTGCATATATGAGATCTTGGTTACGGCTCACTCTCTATCTTTCACCCTTTTTGGATACAAGGCCTCCTTCTTCTGAAATACTTTGACCCTTATTCTTATTTTTATTTTTATATTTATTTTTATTTCTATTTTTATATTTTATTTTTATTGTTGTGTTTTTCAACATTTTTCACTTCACAACGTTATTGATTGGATAAAGTATTGATGAACTGCACCCCTACATGGTTGGATTTTGTTGTACCTGGACCTCTTCAGCACTGTGCCCTCGATTAATGATTATTCAACAATATTGTTTACTGGTATATTAGTGTCACTCCCCCTTTTTTGGACTTTCCCCACCCATTTTTTGTACTTGTATATGTATGTGGTTATATGCACACACACATTAATTTGTATAACACTTTACAGCGCAAATATTTCACTTGTTACAATTATCACTTTTTGTCTATCGAGGTAGACCTCTTTTTTATTTGCAGCAGTATCCCCACTTTTCACTTGTCCCCTCACTCTAGACAGCGCAGGAGTTCACTTCACTTATAATGATCTAGTGTTGCTAACTTAAGCTGGCAGCACTGATTGTTTTAAGAAAAAAAAAAACAGGCTGGTTGTACTCAAGTTGATTAATAGATTGACTTGTGTAAAACCAGCTAGCCCATACATAGATTGACTATGGCTGGTCTCTGCATAATTGGCGTAATTTCAATCCATGTATGACCCGCTTAACCACTACTCAGTCCCTAAATATCCTTCCACTCCTGTACATAGTGCTCACTGTCATACTCTCCACATTCCTCTCCTGTACATAGTGCCCACTGTCATACTCTCCACACTTCTCTCCTATAAATAGTACCCACTGTCATACCCTACACACTCCTCTCCTGTACATAGTGCCCACTGTCATACCCTCCACACTCCTCTCCTATACATAGCGCCCACTGTCATACCCTTCACACTCCTCTCCTGTACATAGTGCCTGCTGTCATACACTTCTCTCCTGTACTTAGTGCCCACTGTCGCACCCTCCACACTCCTCTCCTGTACATACTGCTCACTGTCATACCCTCCACACTCCTCTCCTATACATAGTGCCCACTGTCATACCCTCCACACTCCTCTCCTATACATAGTGTTCACTGTCATACCCTCCACACTCCTCTCCTATACATAGAGCCCACTATCATACTGTCTACATTCCTCTCCTGTACATACTGCCCCATCATACCCTCCACACTTCTCTCTGGTACGTACTACCCTCTGTCATACCCCCTCACTCTTCCTGTACATACTGCCCATTGTCATACCCTTCACACTCCTCTCCTGTACATAGTGCTTTTTTCCGTACCCTTTGTACTCCTCTCCTGTACATAGTGCCCACTGTTAGACCCTCCACATTCCTCTCCCTCACCTGCACATACTTCCCACTTATATACCGTCCATACTCCTCCCCTATGTCGCTTACCCACCAAAACAGTTCTTTAAAATTATACTGAATATCCTCAATGTTACCAGCTCTAAAATGGACACACTTTTGTTAGTTCAACTAAAGGAAATATCAGTTCTCATATTTGTTCTGCCCCATTATTAGTACTCATTTAATTTTGTGATTACTACTATGATGTATAGCGGAACATCGGGGATCTCAGCTACTCTAAATATAGCACTTATATAAAAAAGTGGCCCTGAAAATATTTTTTAAATGTTGGCAACTGTGCACTTAGGCACTGCCCAAGGGCCACCGTCCACCGGGTCAGTAGGGGGCCCCATGAGAGGCTCCTGGCATCCTGTGATAATAAAGCGGTAGTAAACTTTCCTGACATTACTACTTTTTAGAGGCCCTGGGGTAGGTTATGCCACAACGTACAAGTATGCACAGCATATTATCACATTAGTGTACACTTCAATTTTCAGACTGAGCCCTCCAGTGCTGCGATGAATCAGGCGGGGCCTGGACACTTCCATCTTCACCCGGTCTTCCTTCTGGGTTCTGTGCCTTTGGTTACTTGCCTTGGCTGGGCTGCGTTCATGTCATTCCCATGCATTTATTTATTATTTATTACACCCCATTCACACCTCCGCGACAAAACGCCCGACGCCGGCCGCTCGTGCCGCTGGAGGGGAGAATTCCCATTGCTGTCTATGAGATGGTTCACATCTCATAGACGCCGTACACCTGCGGCATTAAAAAAAAGTCCCGGACCCTTTTTTTCAGGCGGCATTGGCGTTCGGCCATACAAAGCAATAGGAAGGATTTGTAAAAAAAAAGTTACACTATTCGCGGCAAAATACGCCGCGTACGCGGCGTTACTTGTCGCGGAGGTGTGAATGCAGCCTAAAAGGCCCCACCAAAATCCTCAGCACCAGGCCCATGATGTTCTTAATCTGGCCCTGGCTTTTGGCTGGGAAAACCGCACGTGTGTATGCTTCATCACAGTTTTCCCGCCAGGAAAACAGCTGGGAATCCCAGTGGGAAAATAAAGAACCTGCTCTTTAATTTCCCGTCGGGATTCCCGGCGTTTTTTTTTTGCCAGATCTTCTACTTTCCTATGGGAAACACTGTGAGGCAGTGCCGATGGAGCATACACACGGCCGGGATTCCCGACCAAAGCTCCATGGCAGTTTTCCTGCCGGGTTCTCGGCTTTCCCCTTGGTTTTCTTGGCTGACATTTTACTGCCGAGAAAACCGAGCGTGTGTACAGGGCTTAAGAGATCTTAAAATATTACTTTTTTTTTCATTTTGGTTTGTTATTGCCCTGAGAAAGATGTTACCTAAGCCCTGAAAAGAGATGCCATGCATAAAGTTCTGTGAAATCTAAAATAACCAAACTAAACTAAAGTCACTTGTCGAATATATTTAAATTTATTTGTTGACTGCATTGAAACTGTGTCATGCAGACTTTAGTCTGCATGCCTGTAGTTCACAGAGCTAAGTACAATTCACTTGGCCCAATGAACAAGCTCTACTTGTATATTTTGAAAAGACAAAAGAGATGAACTTTAGACATAAACTTTAATTGGAACTAGAATATTTTTTTTTTTTTAAGATCAGCAACTCTACTCCTTTAAAATACACCCAGTAATAGAATAGATAAAATTGGATAGGCAAACCTTAATCCTTCAGCTGTAGTGAAGCTACAAACTCCATCATGCTTTTGCCTTTGTCAGTCATACCTGTTGCTGCCATAGTCCTGCAATGTCTCTTTGGATATGTAGTGCATCAACAGCTGGAGGGCTAAAGATTGGCTACCCCTGAAGCATTATTGAAAATGTCAAGCCACAATCAACAGAGAGTTAACAATGTATTTTATGTATATAATAAAAACAAATACAAAATAATAACATAGTACAAAATAAAGTATTATAAAACAATTTAATATCTAACTATTTATAAAAAAAAAAAAATTACATTTTAAAATGTGAGGCTGGTTTGGGAAAAGCACAATGTGGGTATTATGCCTGTAGCATCCTGTTAACTTCTCACCTTTACCTCACCTATTACTAATGTATCTTGTATGATATATACATTTTCATTAATGTAAATTTACATTATAGATTGTTATAACCTCCTCTTCCCCTGAAAAATGAACTGTATTACCAAAACGTGTCGGTAAAGTATCCTGTGAACACCTTGAATGACCAGGCCTTATACCCTAGAATTTATTTAGATTGGGATGTGTTCATAAAAATTATTATATATGTATTATATACATCATACATGGATCCAAACCATTTTACACAATTGATTAACATTTGTTTAACTAGAAAAGTACTTGTGTCCTCGCTCTCATTTGATCATTAGTACACATTGTCCGTTTTTTAAAACATAAGTAAAGACAATTAATAAAATCTCATATAAGCTTTAACATCTTAGTAAAATAAAAAAAATTCAGCTTTTACAAGTAAAAAAATTTACATTTATTATTATTATTTTTTTTACAATGGCAGCCTGCAAACCCGTGATCAGTGGATTGGGGGTGCAATGCCAGGATCCTGCAGATACTCAGTACAGCTATCTGCCTGTATCTCCCGTATGGGCAGACAGATACTGAACTTCAAGAAGAATACATGAACTACAAGGCAGGGGCGGATCCAGAGTCTAGTCTTGGGAGGGGCACTACCAGAAAATAAGGTGTTGCTTACAGAACTGGGGGGGGGGGTCAGAAGTACAGGGTCAGGAGGGCACACACTGGGGAGGTCAGGAGAGCACACACCGGGGGGGTCAGGAGAGCACACACCGGGGGGGTCAGGAGAGCACAAACCGGGGAGGTCAGGAGGGCACACACCGGGGAGGTCAGGAGAGCACCCACCAGGGAGGTCAGGAGAGCATAGTACGGGGTCAGGAGGGCACACACCGGGGAGGTCAGAAGGGCACAGTACACTCAAGCAGCAGCCTGCAGAAGAGAGGCTGAAAAACTGCTTGGGGATGTACAGGGGGCGGAGAGTGCAGTCCCAATGTGTGTGGGCAGTACCTAATGCTGAGAATGGCTGCGAGTTATCCCACCCAGGGCTCTGAATTCTTTTTTTTGCATCAATGTTTTTTTTGAATTTTCACATCATAAACACAATCACAAATTGTAATCGTATATCTGCAGATACACAGTGAATGAGCAATTTACATATGTAAGTATCATTACCAACAGCAGTATGCAAGATAAACAACATAAGGTAATACAGTAAAATAAGGTAATACAGCAAAATAAACAAAACCAAAGCAAGAAATATCTATTGGAGGATGTTAATAGCGAGAATGAGTATGATTTCCAAAGTCATCAATTGATGGATGCAATGTTTAGAGTAGATTAGAGATCGAACCCCCCCCCCCGTGCACCCCCAAAGGGATCACACTGTGCCCAAGGGGCAGTCCGACCCCATCATTGTAACTTTGGGCATTGGGAACTCATACTCAAGGAGAGGCATTCTATATTTCGGTTGAATACCAGGACAACCATGGAGACCAATGATCCGTGGCTCTGCATTCTCAGGCGCGCTCAGCCTCAGAGTCAGCAATATTTTCTCGGGGGGAGCAATTGCCCCATTCCCCCCCCCCCCTGGATACGCCCCTGCTACAAGGACACTCATCAGCACCCTTGCAGTTCATTGAGAACTACAAGCCGTCTACCGCTGTGGCAGATGGGACTTGTAGATCATTAATTCACAGAAATAGGTCTTAGATAGAATTTATCTCATAGAAAGCTGTCAGAGCAACAAGTGCCTGGATGGAAATATTTCTCCTCTATTCCTGTAACGACTCAGAACTTTGGGTTATCCCGCACTTTTATTTTCACTTTCAATCCAAGTGACAATAGAGACTAGGGAAGATAGAGAGAGGAAATATTTCCAGTGGGGGCACAAAAAGCAATAAAAACTGAAGGGTTCTTACCCAATCCTTTTCCAATCTATCCAAAGGAAGAAAGAAAAAAGTTTTGCGTTTGGATATACTTGAATCCATGATGCTGGTTTGAAATCTTGTCATTTTTTTCCCCTCACTTAATTAATTAATTTTTCTCACTGATCACCACTTGTAATTATTTCCAAACAAACTTTTTTCTCCATAGGTGTTACAGAGTGGCCTCATTACCATGACGCCACCCCTCCTTCATACCTGGTTACCAACCTTTGAAAATACCTTTTCACCAAGCCAACATGTGCTCCCAGCACATGTCCAAGCTGGGCTCCATTTCTGGGGGGAAACCTCTTATCCCTTCATATCCAAGGTATACACACAACATCCTCCCTTCCCTCCCCCCCTCCCGTTTACCCCTTTCTGCCTGCCCCCCTTTCCCGTCCATCCCCCCTCCCCCCCTTTTCCTCTCCAACACCCTCGTCCCCTTCCCCCCTCCCTCTCCCCCCTGATTTCCCCTCCCTTTTTCTCTCCTCTCTCTCCCTCCTTTCTCTGCATCTTCCCACCTCTCTTTTTCCCTCCCTTCCCCTCGTTGTCCCCCACCCACATCCTCACATCACTTTTTCAATTTTTATCACTGGTAGTCTACACGCGTGGTTATGCACCTCCCCAATAGTCCAAGGCCAGGGTCTCTGACACTAACCATTATTTTATTAATTTGGCAAATAGATCCTTCCCTATATGTTTGCCTCCTGGCTGCCACATGGGACTCCTATGGTGATCCCCGCCTCCCTCTCTTGCGGGGCCATCGTAGGTAAGCAGCTAAGCCCCTGTTCCCCAATTTACATTTTGCAACTTGTTATGTGTATAATTGTTTGTTTTTCAATTTTATTGTAGACATGCTTCTGACGAAGCGGCTATAGCCGCAAAACTAGTCAGGTTCAATGTCGTGACCTTCAACCCATACATTTTCCCCTCTCTGGGATTATTATATTGGTGCTATGTATGATCGTCACCATTTTAATTCTCTTATT
Source organism: Rana temporaria (assembly GCF_905171775.1). Classification (NCBI taxonomy): domain Eukaryota; kingdom Metazoa; phylum Chordata; class Amphibia; order Anura; family Ranidae; genus Rana; species Rana temporaria. The sequence continues at coordinate 430,660,015 of NC_053491.1, read as the reverse complement.
GTATCTTTTTGATCCTGTAATAAAACCATATTATTTTATATTTTCAACTGTATTTTATCACCTAATTTCACCAGTACTGCAATAGTCCAATTGGCCCCCCATTTCTTTTGGTTCTCTGGTTTGGGGACCTTAGACCCAATCTATCTATACTACATATGAGATTGATGATCATGAGCATCTGGTTGGTAGAATTGGTTAATCATACACCTGACTCGAATACTACAAAGTCTCTGACTTTGTGCAAGTGTACAAAGTGTGTAAGTGTAAAAACTGATGCTGGTTTGAAGCCAAAGGGTAATTACACCAAATATTGATTTGATTTTGACTTCTTTTGGTTCGCTCACTTTGCATTTTGTAAACTGATAAAAATAAACAAATTAAACTTTTTGAAAGCATTCTTACTTTACAGCATTTCTTCACACCCGCCTAAACCTTTTAAACAGTACTGTGTATGGATATAGATATATATATATATATATATATACAGTGCCTTTAAAAAGTATTCATAGCCCTTGAAATTTTCCACATTTTGTCATGTTACAACCAAAAACTTAAATATATAATATTGGGATTTTGATAGACCAACACAAAGTGGCACATAATTGTGAAGTGGAAGGAAAATGATAAATGGTTTTCAACATTTGTTACAAATAAATATGTGTGGCGCGCATTTGCATTCAGCCCCCCTCCCCTGAGTCAATACTTTGTAGAACCTCCTTTCACTGCAATTACAGCTGCAAGTCTTTTTGGGGATGTCTCCACCAGCTTTGCACATCTAGAAAGTGACATTTTTGCCCATTCTACTTTGCAAAACAGCTCAAGCTCTGTAAAATTGGGTGGAGAGCGTCTGTGAACAGCAATTTTCAAAACTTACCACAGATACTCAGTTGGATTTAGGTCTGGACTTTGACTGGGCCATTCTAACACATGAATCTGCTTTGTTGAAACCATTCCATTGTAGCTCTGGCTGTATGTTTAGGGTCGTTGTCCTGCTGCAAGGTGAACCACTGCCTCAGTATTGCCCTGTATTTGGCTCCATCCATCTTCCCATTAACTCTGACCAGCTTTCCTGTGTCTGCTGAAGAAAAGCATCCTCACAACATGATGCTGCCACAATCATGTTTCGTGGTGGGAATGGTGTGTTCAGGGCGATGTGCAGTCTTAGTTTTCCACCACACATAGCATTTTGCATTTAGTCCAAAAAGTAGAATGTTGGTCTCATCTGACCAGAGCACCTTCTTCCACGTTTGCTGTGTTCCCCACATGGCTTCTCACAAACTGAAAACGGGACTTCTTATGGCTTTCTTTCAACAATGACTTTCTTTTTGCCACTCTTCCATAAAGGTCAGATTTGTGGAGTGCACGACTATTCACCGTACATGCCTGCCAGAGGGCTTCTGTACGATGGTTGTACTAACCATCGTACAGAAGTCTGCGCGTAAACACTACGCGGGGCGTGTCCGCGTCGTCGCGGCGACGATGACGCGGCGACGTGGGCGGGCCTGCCATTTAAAGGCTTCCACGCATGCGAAGCATACATGTTTGGTCGTGTGTACGGGGCCTTAGTTGTCCTGTGTGGACAGATTCTCCCACCTGAGCTGTGGATCTCTGCAGCTCCTCCAGAGATACCATGGGCCTCTTGGCTGCTTCTCTGATCTTGTCCAGCCTGTCAGTTTAGGTGGACGGCCAAGTCTTGGTAGGGTTGTAGTTGTGTCATACTCTTTCCATTTCTGGATGATGGATTGAACAGTGCTTTGTGAGACGATCAAAGCCTGGGATATTTTTTTTATAACTTAACCTTGCTTTAAACTTCTCCACAACTTTATCCCTGACCTGTCTGGTGTGTTCCTTGACTTTTATGATGCTGTTTGTTCACTAAGGTTCTAGGAGGGCTTCACCGAACAGCTGTATTTATATTGAGATTCAATTACACACTGGTGGACTCTTAATACTAGTTAGGTAACTTCTGAAGGCGCTTGGTTCCACTATATTTTAGTTAGGGGTATCAGAGTAGAGGCGGCTTAATACAAATGCATCTTTTCAGATATTTAGTTACAAAAAATTTTGAAAACCATTTATCATTTTCTTTCCACTTCACAATTATGTGCCACTAAGACCCCTTTTACACTGGGGCGGTGCAGACGTTAGTGGTAAAGTGCCGCTAGTTTTAGTGGCGCTTTACCACTGTTGTAGCGGCGCTTTTTGGCTGCTAGCGGGGCGCTTTTAACCCCCGCTATCGGCCGAAGAAATCGTTAATCGCGCCCACGTTGTGGCGCTGCCGATGCACTTTGCAGGCGCTTCAACAGTGCTGTCAATTCATTTCAATGGGCAGGGGCAGTGGAGGAGCAGTGTATACACCACTCCCCCACCACCCCAAAGATGCTGCTTGCAGGACTTTTTTTCCTTTCTGCAAGAGCACCACTCCAGTGTGAAAGCTTTTACACTGGAGTGGCTTGAGAGGTGCTTTTCAGGCGCTTTACAGGTGGTATTTTAGCGCTTAAACGCCTGAAATGTGCCCCAGTGTGAAAGGGGTCTTTGTGTTGGTCTATCACATAAAATCCCAATAAAATACATTTGCGTTTATGGTTGTAACACGATATACTAAAATACTCCCCAACTGAACTTTTAGTTTAAATCAAATAAATATAAACCAGGTGCATCAAAACAAAAGGTGTGTAAATCCATACTGTTGATTTTTTATAGAAAGCATCCACATTATGAGAAGAAAAACCTGTTCCTTGCCAGTGGGTGCATGGAAGGACCATTACTCTCTGTGTGTAAGCAGTGGTCTTTATGTTGCAGTCCAACACACTCCCTACTGAGTATGAGCTAGAGCTCTCCAATCAGCAGGGAGCATGTGCATATGGGGTGTGTTGGTCTTCTTTGGCTGCTTCCTAACTACAAGACTTTGTACACTTTTTGTTTTAATGTACATGAAATGCATTTAGCTGATTTAAATAGAGAGTTGAATTGGGATTTTAGTGGAACAATTTAGGTCTGGCATAGTAGCCTGAGATAATTTGTGGCCCCATCATGGAATCTTTTATCCCATATCCGCTTCTATTGGGAGTGAGCCATAGCTTGCTTGTTTGGTTCCATTTGTGGCAGGAAAAAAACGTTTTCCGATAGTCCATAACATATGCTACATCCACTGGGCTTTGTTTTCTGTTGATAATGTGCTGGTGGTGGCCGTTGGCACAGTGATATTGGACATGTTTACCTAGCAACAAAGAAAAATAATTAAAAACAGGCATTATATTCAACTAGTGTGGAATACAGCTGTCATATTTCTTTTTTTAGGGGGTTCCTGCTTTAAAAGTACATTTTGCCTGAGGAATGTAGTCAAGGCTCTGTGGCTTAGGCCATTCAGAGCAAGATGACATTCTCTTAATAGGGCATCCTGCCTCCCCACTTAGCTCTGCTCTTCCATTGCTCAGTGCATCTGCAGGGACTAGGAGACTAAACTCTGTGTAAAATACCAAGCACTGATAATTTGTGACCTTTTTCTATCACTTGCATAATTAATGCTGTTCGGGTCTAGCAAATGGCTGCTCATAACTGAGCATTGCATCCTGGAAGGTATGCTTTTGCATGCTCAAAAATGGTAGTGTAGCGCTACCAATGCAGGAGCTGCTGGTGAATAAGGGATCCCCCACCCTGCACAGTCAGGCACACAGGATTTTCCATAGCACTCTGGAGTCAGAAAACAGTCCTTGCAGCTTTGTGTCTGCGTTTTTATTAGGGGTATTGAACTTGGATGGGGATAGGGGTATTATGGGATGTCCACTTGAAATTAGCAGAACCAGGGACAGCTTCTTCTGTGCAGACTATTTACACTCATCAGCTTCCTCCAGCACAACACATGAAGCACTACAACTCCCAGAGCCAGATGGCACACTGTTAGGTGATCTGACAATAGGGCTGATTTAAATGCCCTTTACAGGCAGGAACCACAAACCCCTTGGTTTTGTAGCAAAGTCTTAGTACCCAACTGTTCTTCTGTGGCTACTGATCCCAGGACCAAATCTTCAGGCACTGCCAGCCCACCTGGCTGCAGCTGCCTCTTTCTCTAGCCCTCTTGGCTATGCTTCCACAGTCCTCCCAGACTGACTCTGCATCCATCTCAGACTGCTCTAACCCAGTCACCTCAGGCTGCCTCTCAGTCCTCCCCAACTGTAACACTCACCAGCCCACCTCTCTGTCTTCTCCTTGGAAACCTCCCAGGGTGCTCACTGGCTCCTGCTGTCCTCACACCTGCTCCCATGCCATCAAACAGGATTTCTCCTTGGGATATCAGAGGATCCCTCCTGCACCAAGCTTCCAGACCTGAGGTCACGCCCCCCTCCCCCCTGACTAGAGGGTTGCCCTCAAGGGTCCACGACAGCCTCCTAGCACTCCATCTCCAATCTTCCATCCACCCAAACTCTCCTGCCCAGCTGTTTGAGGGGGCCTGTCCCCTGCCAACCCATATGTTGGGAATTGGTCAGGGCCCTCATGAATACTCCAGGCAGCTCCTCCTAACCTCCCTCCCATTCTTCTAGAATTTTTTTCTAAGTTTCTAGAAGTAGGGGGAGGTATCAGAGATACCTGCCTGTGAGTCATACCAGCCTCCCTGAGTCACTCACCATGACCCAGATAAAACACAGGCTTGGCTGCCAGCCAAGACTAAACATTTTGCCTAATCTAACAAAAACCTAACAATTCATATTCTAGCACACTAGGGGGTGCTACAGAAGGGGTGGAGGACATGGCAATGTAAGCAAAGGTAGGTTTCCATGTTAGAAGATTTCCTATTTCAGTTTAGATGACAGTGAAGCATTGTGAATTTTCTGTTACTCTCTGTTTAGGTGATAGTTGTTACTAGGACAAAAAGAGACTGTATATCTCCCCAACAGACACAGAGAGCAGAAAAACACTGTACAGATGTCAAGGAGTAAGGGAGGGGGAGGGTAGTTTTTTTTCAACATATGTGATGCCTGATGAGGAATAGTGCATGAGGGGGGTCAAGTCACTGTCACTACTGAAACTTACTGATCTTGAGGCTGTTTGCATGCTCGAGACATCTTGCGACTTTTTCTTCTGCTTGGAAAAGAATTTGCGGTACTCTCCTCTTACCTGTACAGTAGAAATAAGAATCAAAAAAATCAATTACAGTTTATACAGAAACACTATCCAGTTCCTTATACAAGGAAGATTATGGTGCCCCTTTCTGTAACCTGGCAGTCTAAAACATATGAGCTACATAGCAGACAACAAAATATGTAGTTTAATATGTATATAATATACAGTACCTTGAAAAAGTAATAATACCCCTTGAAAGTTTCCACATGTTGTCATGTTACAACCAAAAACATAAATGTATGTTATTGGGATTTTATGTGATAGACCAACACAAAGTGTCATATAATTGTCAAGCGAAAGGAAAATGTTTTTCAAATTTTCTTACAAATAAATATCTGCAAAATGTGGCGTGAATTTGTATTCAGCCCCACTTTTTGTAACTAAATATCTGAAAATATGCATTTGTATTAAGCCACCTTTACTCTGAAACCCCTAACTAAAATCTAGTGGAACCAATTGCTTTTAGAAGTCACCTAATTAGTAAATAGAAAAGGGAATTATCGTTTTTTTGTCTCTCAAAGTGCCACATCCAAAGAAAATATCAGAAGAAAGTTGGTTCCCCTGACTGGACTTTTAAAGGGGTGGTTCCCCTAAAAATAAACTTTTGACATTGCATTTGCTACATTAATTACAATTAGAATCGGCTGGTTTTATTGAAAAAATACCTCCGCACGTAGCGTTTGCTATATTCGTTCCCACCGCCACTTCCGGGTACGATGCTGGCGGTGGGCGTTCCTAATTGATGGACAGGCATCCGACCGACGCATCCATCACGTCACGAGATGCCGAAAGAAGCCGAACGTCGGTGCGCATGCGCCGTATAGAGCCGCACCGACGTTCGGCTTCTTTCGGCATCTCGTGACGCGATGGATGCGTCGGTCGGATGCCTGTCCATCAATTAGGAACGCCCACCGCCAGCATCGTACCCGGAAGTGGCGGTGGGAACGAATATAGCAAACGCTACGTACGGAGGTATTTTTTCAATAAAACCAGCCGATTCTAATTGTAATTAATGTAGCAAATGCAATGTCAAAAGTTTATTTTTAGGGGAACCACCGCTTTAAGGCACAAGATTGTAATTGCACGAAGTGAACAATGTTTATAGTAAAGAGGGTATCTTATATAACATTTATTTAGAAATATAGAAACAGATTTAATAAAAACATAAACATGAACATGATCAGGAGTCCACTCCTGATCATGTTTATGTTTTTATTAAATCTGTTTCTATATTTCTAAATAAATGTTATATAAGATACCCTCTTTACTATAAATATTGTTCACTTCGTGCAATTACAATCTTGTGCCTTAAAAGTCCAGTCAGGGGAACCAACTTTCTATTGATAATTAGTAAATAGAGTCCACCTGTGTGTAATTTAATCTCATTATAAATACAGCTGTTCTCTGAAGCCCTCAGAGGTCTGTTAGAGAACCGTATTAAACCAACAGCATCATGAAGGCCAAGGAACACACCAGACAGTTCAGGGATAAAGTTGTGGAGAAGTTTAAAACAAAGTTAGGTTATAAAAAAAAATATCCCAAGCTTTAAACATCTCACAGAGCACTGTTCAATCCATCATCTGAAAATGGAAAGAGTATGGCACAATTGCAAACCTACCAAGATATGGCCATCCACTTAAACCGACATGCCGGGCAAGGAGAGCATTAATCAGAGAATCAGCCAAGAGGCCCATGGTAACTCTGGAGGAGCTGTAAAGATCAACAGCTCAGGTGGGAGAATCTGTCCACAGGACAACTATTAGTCGTGCCTTCCACAAATCTGGCCTTTATGGAAGAGTGGCAAGAAGAAAGCCATTGTTGAAAGAAAGCCATAGGAAGTCCTGTTTGCAGTTTGTGAGAAGCCAAGTGGGGTACTAACATGTGGAAGAAGGCGCTCTGGTCAGATGAGACAAAAATTGAACTTTTTGGCCTAAAAGCAAAACGCTATGTGTGGTGGAAAACTAACACTGTACATCACCCAGAACACACTATCTTCACTGTGAAATGTGGTGGTGGCAGCACCATGTTGTGGGGATGTTTTTTTTCAGCAGGGACAGGTAAGCTGATCAGTAGATGGAAAGATGGATGGAGCAAAATACAGTGCAATCATAGAAGAAAACCCGTTAGAGTCTGCAAAAGACTTAAGACTGTGACAGAGATTCATCTTCCAGCAGGACAACAACCCTAAACATACAGCCAGAGCTACAATGGAATGGTTTAGATCAAAGAATATTAATGTGTTAGAATGGCCCAGTCAAAGTCCAGACCTAAATCCAATTGAGAAGCTGTGGCAAGACTTGAAAATTGCTGTTCACAGACACTCTCCATCCAATCGGACAAAGCTTGAACTATTTTGCAAAAGAAGAATAGGCAAACATGTCACGTTCTAGCAAAGCTGGTAGAGACATACCCATAAAGACTTGCAGCAAAAAAAGTGGTTCTACAAAGTATTGACTCAGGGGGGCTGAATACAAATTCACGCCACACTTTACACATATTTATTTGTTAAAAATTTTGAAAACCATTTATCATTTTCCTTCCACTTCACAATTATGTCCCACTTTCTGTTGGTCTATCACAGAAATAAACGAAATTTAAGTTTTTAGTTGCAACATGACAAATGAAACATGGAAAATTTCAAGGGGTATAAATACTTTTTCAAGGCACTATATTTATATAGTGTACGAGGGGTCGTCAAAAAATTTCTGCACTTTAATATTTTTGTTGAAAACAGTGAGGGCATAAACAGCAGGAAGAGTTGTCATGCTGTGGTAAAGATGGCTGCGAAACGTATAAAGAAAGTGCAGAAACTCTTTGAAGAACCCGTATACTGTATTTATATATAACAATGGTTTAAAATGTATTGCTAAACTGCAGCAGTTATAATGCCAATTCACACTGGATCTCACTTATTGAGCTGTATGGAATAAGCACTTTTTTTACTTCCTTTCATCAATCAAACATTTTCAAATTTCAAGCCGCTAGATAACCATACATGGTTTTACTCAAGCAACACAGACAGTTCTTAACTCATAAAATTAAATACCGTATTTATCGCGGTATAACGCACCCCTAAAGTTGCCCCCGAAATTCCTGTAAAAAAAAATGTTATATGATTTTATTACTTACAGTTTTGGTGTCTTCCCAGCGTCCATCGTCCGGTCCGGCGTCCATCTGCGGCCTCGATGGTGTCCTCCCGGCTTCTCCAGCGCGCGCCTCAAGTCGAGTCCCCGCTTCCCGCGCTCAGTTCGAACGCCTCCGCCGACATATACCGAGTGCAGTACACTCGGGTACATTCGGCAAGGCTCGGCTTAGCTCGCGCTCACGCTCTGTGACGTTTATGCGTGTGCACGAGCGAAGCCGAGCCTGGCCGAATGTACCCGAGTGTACTGCACTCGGTATATGTCGGCGCAGGATTTCAAACTGAGCGCGGGAAGCGGCTATCGGCGTATATCACGCACCCACGATTTCCCCCTTATTTTAAGGGGAAAATAGTGCGCGATATACGCCGATAAATACAGTACATATGTGTTGCTCTACAATGTACAATTGCTAAAGTGTTTCTTTAGTAATAGTTAAAGGGGTTGTAAAGGTTTGTGTTTCTTTTTTCTAAATAGATTCCTTTAAGCTAGTGCATTGTTGGTTCACTTACCTTTTCCTTCGATTTCCCATCTAAATGTTTTTTTTCTTTGTCTAAATTTCTCACTTCCTGTTTCTCCTTAGTAAGCTTTCCACCATCATCCGAGCGGTGGAAAGTCAGCCAGAACAGCTTACTGAACAGCTTACTGGGGAGGAACAGGAAGTGAGAAATTCAGACAAAGAAAAAAACATTTAGAAGGGAAATCGAAGGAAAAGTATAGTGAACCAACAATGCACTAGCTTAAAGGAACCTACAGTATTTTGAAATTAAAAAACAAACCTTTACAACCCCTTTAACTGCTTGCCGACCAGCCACCGCAGTTCTACGGCGGCAGGTCGGCTCCCCTGCGCGAGAGCCCGTAGCTATACGTCGGCTCTCTAAGCGACCACTAGGGGCGCGCCGCCGGGCACACGCGATCGCTCGTTACAGAGCGAGGACCAAGAGCTGTGTGTGTAAACACACAGCTCCCGGTCCTGTCAGGGAGAGAAATGCTGATCTTCTGTTCATACAATGTATGAACAGAAGATCAGCCATTTCCCCATGTCAGTCCACCCCCCCAACAGTTAAAACACACCCAGGGAACATACTTAACCCCTTCCCCGCCCCCTAGTGTTAACCCCTTCATTGCCAGTGGCATTTTTATAGTAATCCAATGCATTTTTATAGCACTGATCGCTATAAAAATGCAAATGGTCCCAAAAATGTGTCAAAGGTGTCCGAAGTGTCCGCCATAATGTCGCAGTACCGAAAAAAAATCGCTGATCGCCGGCGGCATTACTAGTAAAAAAAAATATTAATAAAAATGCCATAAAAATACCCCCTATTTTGTAAACGCTATAACTTTTGCGCAAACCAATCAATAAACGCTTATTGCGATTTTTTTGTTACGAAAAATATGTAGAAGAATATGTATCGGCCTAAACTGAGGAAATTTTTTTTTTTTTATATATTTTTGGGGGATATTTATTATAGCAAAAAGTAAAAAATATTCATTTTTTTCAAAATTGTCGCTCTATTTTTGTTTATAGCGCAAAAACAAAAATCCACAGAGGTGATCAAATACCACCAAAAGAAATCTCTATTTGTGGGGAAAAAAGGACGCCAATTTTGTTTGGGAGCCACGTCGTACGACCGCGCAATTGTCAGTTAAAGCGACGCAGTGCCGAATCGCAAAAAGTGCTCTGGTCTTTGACCAGCAATATGGACCGGGGGTTAAGTGGTTAAAGATGATAATGACCAGGGATCACTTTCTTTGTCATGCCTGAAAAAACTACATTAAATTCTACTCTGAATTGTTTAGGTCAGTTGGACGCTGCCTGTAGATCTTGCAGAAAGGACAGTATAACAATTTGCTGATTTAGCATCATGAAGCAATTTTGTTTTAGAAACAATATATAAAAAGCTGTATCTAAGAATATATTGTCAAGATATTAGACAGTCATTCATTTTATAGGGGAGACATAGGAGCATATTACCTGGTGGTTGAGCAGACAATGTACAATAAAAATGTATGCTCCTTGAGGGCTGTTACATATGGTGAAAAGGTATGACATTATCTGGGAAAAGGAGGCAAATTGGAAGTAGCCAATACTCCAGGTACAGCCAAGAATGAAAGTTTGAGCCAAGGCTTTGAATGTCAGAAACCTAAGAAGATGGGGAAGCAATTGGAAAATACATTGATATGTGTTTTCTGTACACTCTTTATCATTGTTCATAATAGGTGTAAAACGAATCACTAAAATCTCATGTAAGCAATAAATCCCAAATTAACTTTAAATTTAAATCAGTTTAATATGTTACAGGTGCAATAAAATGAAAGGTGTTCAAAGTATGCAATTAAATAGTTTATATTTTCTTTAGAAAGTAGAGAGTAGAGGTACTGCCTCCTGACAGCATGCTGTAGAAAATAACTATTGCTCTCTGTGTGGAAGCAGCGTTCTCTCTGCAGAGTTCCAACCTGCCCCTTGCAAAGTTAGACCTATAGCACTGTAGTCAGCAGGAGGTGTGTTGGGCTTCTATGAAGGGACGACTGCTTCCACATAGAAAACGTGCCTTTTAAAGAAAATAAACTATAAGATTTTTATTTTTTTTATGAACCCGGAATTAGTTAATTTAAATTGAAAGCTCATTAGGGCTTTGAGATTTTAAAGAAAAAGTTGCTTTTAACTTTCATCAAAACAATATCCATGCCATGAAGGTCTATGATTAGGCCCTTCCTGCTATAAGGTGCCACCAGTATCCAGTATCTCCTGCATTGTCACCCTAGGGCCTAGGCCAAAGTATACAGGAACCAACGCATCAATGATTATTGAAAAAAAGTCCAAGTGTGATTCAGTGATTACATTTCAGGGCCACACAGGAACTTTTCATCAGACATGCAGTAATCCTTGGTGTGCAGGTGATATATACTGTATTTATTGGCGTATAACACTCACTTTTTACACCCTGAAAATAGAGGGTAAATTGTGCCTGCGTGTTATACGCAGGGGGCTGTAGAAAGTTTTTTTCCTGAAACTTCCCTCTTAAAGTTAGGGTGCGTGTTATGCGCCTGTGCGTGTTATACGCCGATAAATACGGTACTTTGGCTTATGGAACTGGTCTTCTGTTGCAGGTGCTGGTATTCTGCAAGGAGCTTTTGAGCATGCTCCAAAATGTGTCACCGCCCCCCATTCTGACGCCACTTTCGGTGCTTGCGTTCCAGGCGGCCCCCGTACGTTCCAAGGTGGTTCCGGCCATCTTGCTCCCCACGGACCTTCCTCTCCTGCAACTGCTGTTTGGCATAGAGAAATTGAATAACATGCCAGAAGCACCAAAATCTATTGATGAGCCTATTTAACTACACAAGTCTGTAAGTGTCTTTAACTGTTGTGTTTCGTTAAAATTGCAGGATTACTGCACTTAGAAGTGCCTTCTTGTACATCTTTTCAGAGCCTGCTTCTACTCTTCCAAGTGCTGCTCTAGAGCCCCTCCAGCTAGCAGTGCTCCTGTCCTTTATTTTGCTGGTATTCTGTTGCAGGTGGAAATATTATACATGCATTGTCACCCTCTCCACCCCATGTTTAGACTACAAGTGTCCACGTCAACATGCATTGTGCAATCATGGTCCACCATTAGTACAATACACTTATCCAGGGTATTGATGTGCAGCCAACACTAGAGAAAGTACATGTAGGCACAAAGGGGCAAATCCACAAAGATCGTGCCTAACTTAACTTTTACCATTTAAGTTACACTGGCGGAAATTTCTACCTAAGTGCCCGATCCACAAAGCACTTACCTAGAAATTTTCGGCCGTGTAACTTAAATGTCTCCGGTGCAAGGCGGTCCTCTTCTGCAGGGGGCGATGACAATTTAAATGAGGCGCGCTCCCGCGCCGGCCGTACTGCGCATGCTCGTGACGTCATTTTCCCGACGGGCAGCGCGCGAAATTACGTTACGCCGGGCTTTGTAGATTGCGACGGGACAATAAAGTTGCGTCGGGGAAAAAAAAGTTACGCGCCGAAAAATAAAATTCAAAATTTTAAAAAAATAGCGGCGATCGAAAAAAAGGTCTGTTTTTACAAGGTGTAACTAGTTTACACTTTGTAAAAGCAGCCCTAATTTTACGTATGCAAACGTAAACTTACGCAGAAAAAACAAAGCTGAAAAGCCTTGTGGATCTCCGTAAGTCCTCATTTGCATACGCAAAGCGGCATTTCAACGCGAAATGCCCCCAGCGGCGGATGCGGTACTGCATCCTAAGATCTGACAGTGTAAGTGTCTTACAGATGTCAGATCTTCTGCCTATCTTTGGAAAACTGCTTCTGAGGATCAGTTCCAAAGATAGGCACAGGCAGGGCAGGACTTAGGGTGGTGGGGGCCCCTGGGCTTGAGTGTTGAAGGGGCCCCCTGGAGCCGAGAATTGGGGGGGATCGAAGTTGTTGAGCGGGGGGGGGGCGAATTGAAGTTGTTGAGCGGGGGGGAGCGCATTAAAGTTGTTGAGCGGGGGGGGATTTTGCAGTTGTTGAGCGGGGGGGAGTGCCTCTCACCTGTGCCGACAGCCGGGGCCACAGACTGTCATTAGCCCGGCTCTCGGCTTTCTTCCCTTCAGCAGCCACAGTCCTCCACACACCACTCCGGTTCCTCCTGCTTCCGTGCTGCCTCCTCTTGCAGTGCGGGAAAATTAACCCTTTTGCGGGACTGCGGGAAGAAGCTGTCTGTGCGGGAAAGTCCCACAGAATCCGTGCGTGTTGGGAGGTATGCGCAGGGCCGCCATCAGGAATTTTGGGGCCCCTTGCACAGCTTAAGGCATGGGCCCCCTGAAGCAGAGAACCTAGGGGGGTGGGGGTGCTGCCGCCTGAAATTGAGAAGCGTGGGGGCTGCCGCAAATTGAGAAGCGGGGGGGCCTTTACAAAAAAAAGAAGAAATAAAGAAGAAAACAAATATATATAAATATATGTAGCCATCCGGGGCCCTGGGGACCTCTGGGCCTTTTAATAAAAAGAAAAAATAAACCTCTGGGCCCTTTAATAATAATAAAAAAAACATTTATAAAAAATACATAAAAAAAGGGAGGTTGCCAAACCCGGGGGCCCTGGGGACCTCTGGGCCCCTGGGAACCTCTGGGCCTTTTAATAAAAAATAAAAAAATAAACAAAAATAAAAAAATAAACATTTATAAAAAAAATAAAAAAGGGGGGGTTGCCACATGGGGCCCTGGGGACCTCTGAGCCCTTTAATAAAAAAATATATATATATATATAAAAAAAATGTAATTTTTTTTATAAAAAAATAAAAAAGGTGGGTTGCCATCCGGGGGCCCTGGAGACCCCTGGGCCCTTTAATAATAATAATATATATATATATATATATATATATACATATATATATATTATATATATAAAAATAAAAAATATATAAAAAAAACATTTTTTTACAAAAAATAAATAAAAAAAAGGGGGGTTGCCATCCGGGGCCCTGGAGACCCCTGGGCCCTTTAATAATAATAATAATATTAATATATATATATATATATATATATATATATATATATATATATATATATATATATATATATATCTATATAAAAAAATAAAAAATATATAAAAAAAAACATTTTTTTACAAAAAAGAAATAAAAAAAAGGGGGGTTGCCGTCCGGGGCCCTGGGGGCCTCCGGGCCCCTGGGGACCTCCGGACCCCTAAAAATAAAAAATTAAAAAAAAATTTTTTTTTTTTTTTTTTTTTTTTTTTTAAAGGGGGCCCCCTATTGGGTGGGGCCCCTGGGCTTGAGCCCAGTCAAGGCCAATGGTAAGTCCGGCCCTGGGCACAGGGATACGCAGGCTGAACAGCAGTTCCGCCTGCGTATCCCTTTTGAGGATTTGGCCCAAAGAGGCTAGAGAAGATTAGCAGCACTGAGATGCAAAAATAAAAAAAGTTGAAAAAGGCAAAAAACAAAATTTTTAACAAAAAACATGGCAGTTGTTCATACACAGTGCTTGGCAAAATGTTATGTCATCATGTTAGAGTTTAGATCTACTTTAAATTAAACTATTGTTACAACATTAAACTTTAACCTGGTCAGCAAAATTACCAGATCTGTGAAAACCAACATATGAGCAGTTTTGGCTGACCAATTTTCTCCAGAAGCCATAAAGAAGATTACAATCAGCATTTTTTGGGATTAGGCAAAGGTGAAAAATTACTTTAAAGCCATGTACACACGATCGGTTTGTCCGATGAAAACAGACCGATGGACCGTGTGTGGGCCCCATCGTTTTTTTTTCCATCTGTGAAAACTTTTCCTATGGATAAAAAAAACGATAGAAAAATTTGATCGTCTGTATGGAACTCCATCGGACAAAAATCCACGCATGCTCAGAATCAAGTCGGAAGCATTGTACTTAATTTTTTTCGGCTCATCATTGTGTTGTACGTCACCGCGTTTTGGCACGATCGGATTTTTGACTGATGGCGTGTAGGCAAGACTGATGAAAGTCAGCTTAATCGGATAGCCAATGAAAAAATCAATCGGATTAGATTCCATAAGATATACGAGCGTGTGTACAGGGCTTAACACTTTCCAATAGTGGATCTTAGCCAATAATGGTCACTCATTTCTACCACTTGTCCCAAACTCCAGAAGTTAAAGTCCATTCTGAACTCGTTCACCAAACCCTGTTTCATAACCTGCCCAGGAAGGCTCCTTTTCTTGCTTTTTAGCACCTATTTTTTTCAGAAGTCTTCCAGGTGGCACATAGACCAAGGGTCTTTAGGTAGGTATATGACATATGGTTCTTTTTTTCTCTTTGGATCTTCTTTGGCAGTGGCCAGTTTTCTATGATGCAAAGAATGGGGCTGATATGATGATATCATTGCTGCTATCTGCATCACTGTATGTGAATACAGAGGGCCATAGTAATGCTCCCTCAAGGCTTGGGTCTATAGTGCCTTGTACTTACAGGATGCCCATAGTCTTGACACTGGGCATCATTTCACCTAAAAGATGAAAGAATTCTAGTGATGGAAAGCTTACAAGGGGCAGCGCCAAAAAGGAGATGAGTATTCCATATTTTTATGACTCATAGAACCTTTATGATATCATTGAGTTGTGCTTGGAGACTCTAAATGAGGCAAAAAGTAATTAATCTGTTTGTCTTGCATTTATTAATAAACCTTACCGAGTGTTCTTTAGAGTGGACACATTGGTATTCAGTGATGCCAGCCTTTTTCTCAGGAGCACAACAGTGAGGATCAATAGAATTGTGTTTGTCTAAAGGAGCAAAACGAATATGAAAAAAGAGAATAATTGTCATAGGATGCTGTTAACAATTTTTAAAAGTTTTATGGCTCATTCATATCACAACACTGAGCGTTGCAATGCAAGAATTGTGCATTTATGCGCACAGCATTGTGGGGAGCTAAACAGCTGAAACATACAGTAACTCACACAAAAAAAAAAAAAATAGGGCAGGCTGCAATTTATAGTATATACAGGAAGCACGCAAGCAGCACATGACACTTTTCTTTTCAATGATCCACCCTTAAAACCAGTAATCCAAACAAGAGACAGTGGCTTTATACTGTAAGCTTTGTTTAATCCAATATCTGTAGCGTTCACCCCCGAAGGAGCCACTGGTTTGTTTTGGGACCGGCCTGCTAAGTTACCCTGGCATTGTCTAGGGGTGTAATAGTGAGAGCAAAAGCAGTGAGCGAAGGTCCAGACAGTGAATAAAGATTTTCTCAATGCTTTATTTTCCAGGCCCAACACGGCCAACACCAACATCAGTGGGAAGGTCAAGGTTGATGAAGGGAAAGGAAGGAGAGAACTTTGCAGTATCAGGCCTGGATATTAAGTGAAGCAGTCAGTACTGCTTCGCATAGTACCAATTTTTAACACGTCGCCACTCCATCTGAGTGGGTAAAGTGCCCTCGGACAGACTCCTTTTTCACAAGTCTGGCAGCCAAGGTGTCACTTAGGATTTCTGGGAGGATGCGGGCCTGTCTCACGGGCCAAGTACAATAACTGAGCTAGGTAGATCAATAAAGCAATCCTCCCAGTAGATTTCTGCATTGGTCACCAGATGACAGCAACATACCTGTCAGTATTCTGGTCACCGGATCCCCAATTGGTTTGTTTAGGCTCTGTTGGACAACCTGCCTCTGGGTCCTCCTCAAACCGACTCCCCAATCGCACGGCACCCAGCCTGGGATCCTTTCAGTAGAACCAGAAACACAGCAAGTCACTGGGGTCCCCTTGTACCTCCGGATGAGGGTTTTCGTAGACTGCAACTTTGGCCAGGTGGGCCACGCCGGCTGGGTCCATGGATGCGCGCACCCTGAAGGTGGATGTCGCACCTGGAACGGGACCCCGCGAAGATTTTAGAACACATGACACCTGTCACAGATATACTCCTCCCCAGCATGCCTTGCGAGGAAGAAACTTCTCTAATTGGCAGCTGGGGAAAACTTGCTCTGCCAGAATCTCTCTGGCGCCAACTGCTGGTCAGGGATGATATTGCATCCCTGAACCACAGACTGACCCAGCGGACATTTCTGGAATGACAGAAGTCCCAGAAATTTAAACAATTAGTGAATGGGAGCAAGGTAACTCTCCCATTCCCCACTAACTTTAGTGTAGCGCCCATACTGAAAGTAGGGGGGCACTACATATCTAATAGCTGCTGATTAACAATACCAATATGTGGGAAGGCATGTGCCTTAGGAAGAATTGAGTTATACTTTTATTTGTTTTAGAAAAAGTAAAAACAGGATTGAAAGTCTATGAAAAAAATAAAATAAAAACTATATCTATCTATATATGTACTGTGTGTGTGTGTGTATATATATATGTATATATATATATATATATATATATATATATATATATATATATATATATATATATATATATATATATATATATATATATTTATACATTTTTTTTTTTTTTTAACAATTGGGAGTTTTACACAAAAATATAATGACTATTCAATTTGAGAATACCTCACCAATAAAAGGTAGTTCTGTAAGTTTATGAGATATTGATAAAATTACATTTTCATATGCTGTTTAGTTACACAGATGTCTTCTATGCACATAAGGCCGAGGGGAGATCTTCTTCTATCTGTTTTTATTTGACAAAACAATTCCAAATTTTTTTTTTGTGTGCCAGTCTATGTCATTTTATTATAAAGGATTTATTGAAATTATTACATGATGCTTGTTCACCTTTTATCTTTTCTATAGTGTTTACACAGGTTCCTAGTATGGAGGAAGAGGCAAAGCCGTGGACGTGTATTAGAAAAACAATGGTGATTTTAAACTGAAAGAACACTTTTCAAGAATTCCTTTGCAGGATCATATAATTTTAGCACAACATTAGCAGAAGTTGCCCAAAGGGTGGCGCTAAAGAGCTGAAAAACCATGCAGTTTTGTGTATGTTGGCTGTATGCTTACTAAGTTCACGGCCAACGCTCTTCGGAAAAAAATTCCACGGATTTGTCCAATGGAAATCCAATCATGTGTACGAGGCTTAGTGGGACTTTTGTCAATTTTTTTTACTTCAATACTTTTTTTCTTTTATTGTTTCCATACAAATACAAAAATAAATTTACAAATCCGTTTTTTTTTTCCATACTTAGTGCATTTCATGTGCATACAGTAGATTAAATACAAACATTAAAAGTGACCATTCGTCCCATTCCTCCCTCCCCCCCTCCCTCCCCCCTATCTTACTTTAAAGTGCATACACGTTTTTAGTTCTGTTCTTTTCCATTGATTATTACCCCATCATTCCTTAATTTAAAGTGAGCGACCTATTTTACATAACCATTGTTCCCATATTGCTTTAAATTTTTTGAGGTTACCTCTTCTAATCCATGTTGCCCTTTCCTTCCCAATTGTGCTATTTATTACGTTAAGCCATTCCTCTACTGTGGGTGGGTTTTGTGCTTGCCATTTTAGTGCTATTAGTTTCCTCGCCTGAAACAGGCATCTTATAACTGCTTCTAATGTGTCCCTCTGCCCCATTCTCTCCTCAATACATCCTAATAGGCAAACCCTGGCTTCAAGTTCCAGGGTGGTACCGAAGGTTGCATTTATAGTGTCCAGAATTCCAACCCAGTATCTATGCAACTTTGGGCATTTCCACATCATGTGGATGAGGTCCCCTGTATCTTGGCATCTGGGACATTTGTCATCTAACTTCCAACCAAATCCATATAATTTCTTTGGGGTATAATCGACCCTATGTAGGAGAAATAAATTGGAGACCCGTTGTGACCGGGCTAATGAGACCCTTATCCCTAGTTCCAGTATCCTATCCCATTGGTCATTCGTTAAAGGTCCAATGTCCTCCTCCCATCTCTGTTTGTTCCTACTCAACTTCTCTTTTCCTATTAACTGATCACTAATCCGTTCGTATAATTCTGATATAAGACCTTTCAGAACCCCCGTCTTGATTAGTCTTTGGAGATTCGTGAGTCTTTGCCAGCTTACCGGCTGTGATTTGAATTGGGCTTGTAATGCGTGTCTAACCTGTAAGTAAGTAAAAAACATAGAGTTTGGAAGGCTAAATTCACTGCTTAGCTCTGAAAAGAGTTTTAATGTGCAACCTGTGTACAGTTGTTCCACTCTGGTTATCCCTCGTTTCTCCCATTCTTTTAGTTTCCCCATAGCCAAAATTTCTTTTAAATTATTGTTATCCCATAATGGGGAATATTCTGTTAATCCTTTATAGCCCAAAGCTGATTTTACTGCTTGCCATATTCTCACCACCATCTTTACTGTTGGATTTTTCACAGAGAATGAGTTGGCTTCTAAGGTCTCTATTACAGATCTATGGGGGGACCCTCTTAGTATCATTTTCACACTCGCGTTTCCTCCCCCCTCTATGCTACATCCCCCCAAATGCTGTAACTGTGCCGCCAAATAATAACTATAGGGATGTGGAACCGCCAACCCTCCTCTATTCGTTGGTAATTGCAACGTTCGGAGACTAATCCTTGCTTTACCCTTTTTCCAAATTAGGGTCCTAAAGAGGGTCTCTATCTTTTTAAACCATTGGTTGTCAATCCATACTGGGGAATTGTGGAGTATATAAAGCAATTGTGGCATCCATATCATTTTAATTAAATTGCTACGACCGGCCACCGATAGTGGCAAATGTCCCCATATATCCGCTTTACTTTTAAATTTACCCAGAAGTGGCACTAAATTATTATTTATGAATTGTTCTGGTTTACGTGTTACCACGATTCCCAGATACTCCATCTTCTCCCCAATTTTTAACTGAGGGATTCCTATCCCATCCATATTACCTACCGGGTCCACTGGTAAGAGTGTTGATTTTTCCCAGTTTATTACCAGGCCCGAGAATCGTCCGAACGCTTCTACCGTTTGAACTGCAATTTTGAGGGAGGTTGTGGAATTGCCCAGAAAAAGGAGGATGTCGTCCGCATAAAGCGCGACTTTCTCCTCCTCTGCTCCTCTCTGGAACCCCTGTATTTCCTGTTTACCTCTAATTGCAATCGCCAAGGGCTCAATTGCCAGGGCGAAAAGGAGAGTGGACAATGGACATCCCTGTCTCGTTCCCCTTTCCAATTCAAAAAACTGTGAAACTTCATTATTTATTTTTATTTTGGCCTTTGGGGAGTTGTATAATAACTTTATCCATTTAATAAAAGATGAACCAAACCCAAACTTCTCCAGAGCGTACCAGAGATAGTCCCACTCCAAACTATCAAAGGCCTTGGTGGCATCCAATGCTAGGATAGATCTATCACCCGCATTCTCAGTTGGAGTCTGTAAGTTTAAGTACAACCTTCTTATGTTTATACTCGTGGACCGATTCGGAATAAATCCAGATTGATCTGGATGTATTAGTTTGTGAATATATTTATTTATTCTCGTTGCCAATACTTTGGCCAAGATTTTTACATCTGAGCAAAGTAAAGATATCGGTCTATACGATGATGTATCTAATTGGTCTTTCCCTTCCTTCTGGAGTACTATAATAATTGCTTCTAACATTGAAGCGGGTAATCTTCCTCCTTCTATCGCCCAGTTCAGCGTTTTTAGCAGTTCCGGGAGCAGCACCTCACCGTATTGTTTATAAATCTCCGCTGGTAGGCCATCTGGCCCTGGGGACTTTTGATTAGAAAGTTCTTTAACTGCCTGCTGTAGTTCCAATAATGTGATTGGGGATTCCATAGCGTTTCTATCCTCCTCTAATAGAACTGGGATTCCTATTTCTCTAAAATATTCCTCCATTTGCACTCTAGCTTCCCCCTTTCTTGATCTATACAGATCTTTGTAATATACTGCAAACATATCCACTATTACAGATGTTTCAGATGATATCCCACCTCCTATCGTCCTAACTGCGGGAACACTCGAGGGCGCCATATTAGTTTTTGCTAGAAGGGCCAGAGTATGACCCACACTTTCCCCCTCTGAAAAGGCACTCTGCTGCTGAAATAGGCGCTTGTTTTCAACTTTCTTATTTATCACCAACTTATATTCCTGTTGCTTCTCCAGCCATAACCTTTGTTTAATCAGAGTTGGATTTTCCACATATTGCTTTTCAGCCTCTAGAACCTCTTGCCTGATTTTCTCCTCCCATTCCCTCGAGTTCCTCTTGATCTTAGCTACCTGCTGAATCAATATACCCCTGAGGAACGCCTTCAGGGCGTCCCACACCACTCCCCCTGATGCCGTCCCTGTATTGAAGTCCAGGAATTCTCTTAATTTAATGCCGATTTCTTCTGGCTTCCCCATCACTTCAAGCCAAAAGGGACTTATTTTCCAATTACTTGGAAGGGGTTTTTTCCCTATGCTCAGTGATAACACCAGAGGGGAATGATCAGAAACCCCTCTTGGATAATAGGATATTTTACTAACTGCTTGTAAACTTGCACAGTTTCCCAGTGCCATGTCTATTCTTGATAATGTGGAATATGTACTTGAGAAACAGGAGTACTGCCGCACATCTGGATATTTCACCCTCCAAATGTCCCACCACCCGACCTCTTCCAAAAATGGACTCAAGTGCCCTTCTCCTAGCCCTGGGCTCCGTGTCCCCGGTGGAAATCTGTCCATCGTTCTATTTAGCACGTTGTTTAAATCTCCAACCACTAATACCGGGATATTTACCTTATTTACCACAAATTCCGTTAATTTATATAGCACCTCCATCTTAAACGGAGGGGGTATATAAATATTCGCCAGTACATATGGTACATTTTCTATCAAACAGTGCAGAAAAATATAGCGACCCAGTTCATCTATTCTTGACTCTATACATGTAAATGCAACACCTGTTTTTACCACTATGCTCACTCCTCTGGAGTAAGAAGAGTGAACAGAATGGTATTGATACTTTTTTTTATTGACCAATTTTAGCTTTGTTTCATTAGTCAAATGGGTTTCTTGAATGCATATCACCTCCACCCCATAGCACTCCAGGGTAGTAAAAATTGCAGCTTTTTTCACTGGGTCCCCCATCCCCCTGACATTCCAGGAGCCTATATTTATCATTTTAGGTCTCATGCCTGGCCTCATAAACATAATTTACAAAAATAACCCGTTTCCCAGTGGGATTAATTACATTCCCTTCTCTTATGCTTAATACGTGATACACAATGCTCGCAAATTTGTGGAACTTTCCGTAGCTGCATTTTAACATTATAGCCCCAGTGAGAGCATATCGAACAAAAGAAAAAGCCTCTAAAAAGCAAACAAAGAAACTATATGCCACTTTAAATATACCTAAGAAAAAAAAACAATTAAATGTGCCTTCGAGTGCATTCCCTTCACTTGTGCTCAATAAATGATACGTGATACTCGTACTTTGATGCAACTTTACCCCCCATGGCATGGGGTTCCCCCAAAAATCCATACCAGACCCTTATCCGAGCACGCAACCTGGCAGGCCACAGGAAAAGAGGGCGCCCCCCATCTAAACCATACCAGGCATCACCACAACCACTCTAAAGTGGGCACAGTTCACATGATTTTTAGAGATGAATACTTGAATAAGACAGCACGTGGGGTGGTCCCAGAGTACTTACACTAATAAAGACACAGGTTGGACCAAGGAAACTCCAAACAAGACTTGGATGAAGCCAGCAACTAGAGAAGATGATAAAAGCATAAAGAACTTAAAAAGTGTAGGAAAGCAATCTGGACAGTCACGAAACACAAAACCAAAAAACACAGTGGTGATCAAATACCACCAAAAGAAAGCTCTATTTGTGGGAAAAAAATGATATAACTTTATTTTGTGTACAGCGTCACATTACCACGCAATTTTCAGTTAAAGTAACACAGTGCCGAATAGCGAAAAAATGGCCTGGTCATTAAGGGGGGGTAAATCTTTTGGAAGACAAGGGGTTATTGTATGTGCTATTTGCGCTACACCATTTTTTTTTTGTAGACATGTGCAATTTGTTTATTTCCGAATTCGTTTTTCGGCAAAATTCTGCATTTTCATTTATTTTTTAAAACAACATTTTGAAATGAAATTAGAAAGAATGAATATCCGAAAATTTGAATATCGGAATGAACGAAAATCCGAAAATATGAACAAAAATCCGAAAATTCAAAAATCCGAAAGAACGAACATTTGGATAATTTTGTTTTTCGTATTGTCTATTATAATTAAATTATTAACCATTATTATAGTTTTTAAATTATTATTTATATTTATTAATAATAAATAATAATCATAAAAACTATAATAATAGTTATAAACTCTTTATAGGTATTGGAATTTCCTATAGGGACGAGTCTTGTGCTTTGAGGATCGGCAGATTAGGTAAGTATATTTCCGCTCTTCTCACCCCTAGACAAAACAAGCCCCATTGCATGGGGAAATAAAAATCCTAACATTCTTCTTTAAGCATTTAACTGAAAATAACTTACATTAATCAGATTTTAATCTTTAATGTTTTAGTACAATTTTTTCACAAAAATTTCAAAGAACTAATCTTTATATTCTTATATAATACATACATATTATACATTGTACATAAATTCCTTTCCAACAATGGTTAAGCAAAACAATTTCCTTAAACTCTTCAGACCCGGGCCATAGAAAAAAGATGGCCACAAGGTGGCTCTTAAAAGCCGGGCTGCCGTCTTTTTACGGCCTCGGGTCCTCCGGCCACTGGGGGGCGTGCCCGCCCCGCCGGCGGTGCGTGCGTGCCCGGCGCGTCACTGAGATGCCGATGCGCGTAAACACAGAGTTCCACGTCCTGTCAGGGAGTGTGGAGACCGATGCTGTGTCCCTTGTACATAGGGACACAGATTGGTCACCTCCCCCAGTCAGTCCCCTAGTTAGAATCACTAGTAGGGAACACATTTAACCCCTTCCTTGCCCCTTAGTGTTAACCCCTTCCCTGCCAGTCACATTTATACAGTAATCAGTGCATATTTATAGCACTGTTCGCTGCATAAATGTGAATGGTCCCAAAAATGTGTCAAAAGTGTCCGATGTGTCCGCCATAATATCGCAGTCCTGACAAAAATTGCAGATCGCCGCCATTACTAGTAAAAAAAAAAGATAAAAAAAAATGTCAGAATTCTATCCCCTATTTTGTAGACGCTATAAATTTTGCGCAAACCAATCACTATACGCTTATTGCGATTTTTTCCCCCCAAAATATGTAGAAGAATACATATCGGCCTAAACTGAGAAAAATATTGGGATATTAATTATAGCAAAAAGTAAAAAATATTGTGTTTTTTTTTTCAAAATTGTCGCTTTTCTTTTGTTTATAGCGCAAAAAATAAAAGCCACAGAGGTGATCAAATACCACCAAAAGAAAGCTCTATTGTGGGAAAAAAAGGATGTAAATTTTGTTTGGGACCCACGTCGCACGACCGCGCAATTTTCATTTAAAGCGACGCAGTGCCGAAAACTGAAATTTAGCCTGGGCAGGAAGGGGGTATATGTGCCCAGTAAGCAAGTGGTTAATGTGGAGCTTCTATGTTAACAAAGTTTTACTGTACAGGACCTAAGATGTGGTTCTTAATGTTCCTGCACAAAGGTCTATAGCTGTATTATTGTGTTCAGTTTCCCTGCTGCATTTAACATGTACACTGGTTCTTTCGTCTGCATTACTTCAATAATAAATGTGTAAATGAAAAATGTGTGTTTTGTCGATTTCCAGCTATTACTGTAAATATTAAAGCAATTGTTTTTGAAGTTTCATCTTAATGAGCTTCTGAAACTAGTTTTATCACCAAAATTTTAGTATGCAAGTTATTTTTTTAATCTAGTACTGTATGTATTTGGAACCAACATATATTGGCCCGGATTCACAAAGCACTTGCGCCGACATATCTCAAGATACGTCGACGTAAGTACAAATGTGCCCCGTCGTATCTATGCGCCGACCCACAAACTAAGGTACGCCTAAAAATAGGCTTCATCCCACCGACGTAACTTGCCTACGCCGTCGTAGAGTGGGCGCATATTTACGCTGGACGCATGGTGGCGCTCACATAGATCAGCTATTCAAGAATGCAAATGTGGAAAATACGGCGATTCACGAACGTACGTGCGCCGGGCGCATGCTATGCGCGGTTTGTGTAAGTTGTACGTCCGGTGTAAAGTTAAGCCTCATAAAGCAGGTGTATCCCAGCAGCAGACATGCAAAGGTCTGCACCAGGGAACACAAGCCGGCTTATTTTACGTAGTTTACATTGTACGTGAATATGGCTGGGCGTAGGTTACGTTCACGCTGTAGGCAGTGATCTAGCGTATCTTAGGAAGTTGTTCCGACGTGATTGTGAGCATGCGCACTGGGATGGGAATTACCAAAAGTATTGGGACGCCTGCCTTTACACGCATATGAACTTTAATGACATCCCAGTCTTAGTCCTTAGGGGTCAATATTGAGTTGGCCCACACTTTGCAGCTATAACAGCTTCAACTCTTCTGGAAAGGGTCTCCACAAGGTTTAGAAGTGTGTCTATAGGAATATTTGACCATTCTTCCAGAAGCGCATTTGTGAGGTCAGGTACTGATGTGGGTCAGAGGGTCTGGCTCGCAGTCTGTGCTCTAATTCCTCTATTTTATCAAAGGTGTTCTATCGGCTTGAGGTCAGGACTCTCTACAGGCCAGTCAAGTTCCTGCACCCCAAACTCTATCATCCATGTATTTATGGACCTTTCTTTGTGCATGGGTCCAAATCATTTGGTGGAGGGGGGATTATGGTGTGGGGTTGTTTTCCAGGGATTGGGCTTGGCCCCTTAGTTCCAGTGAAGGGAACTCTTAAGGCATCAGCATACCAAGACATATTGGACAGTTTTATGCTCCCAACTTTTTGGAAACAGTTTTGGGATGGCCTCTTCCTGTTCCAACATGACTGGCTTGTTTTTTTACCTTACTTAATTTTTAATTAGTTCTTAAAACACACCTTTTACATTTTAAATATTGTGTAATCTAGACAAAACATTTAAGGCATGTACAGATTTGATGCTATACTTTTAAAGAGTTTGACATCTTTTGGAACTTTGAAAACCTGCACAAGGCAGTTGCCATACATTTGAGGCCCATCAGGACAAAAGGGCACCACCAGTGACAAGAATTTTTCCAAGTCACTACAAAGCAATGCAATGGCATTCAAAGGTAAGAATGAACATTTAACAAATTATTTTCACATGCTTTAAATGTTGCTTAAAATACTTTTCAAAAGGTTTATTTTATTTTCTGAATAATATATTTATAATAAATATACTTATGTCCTTTGTATACACCTATTGAGACAACTCACTTGTGCTCGTGCAAAGTTTGCATGTACTGCATTCTGCAGAACCCAACCCAGATGCAGAGTAAGGGACCGCCGGCTGTAATGCCACGTACACACGACCGTTTTTTGCAATGTAAAAAATATTTTTTTTTTTAATGTCATTAAAAACGATCGTGTGTGGGCTCCAGAGCATTTTTCACGACGTAAAAATGGGCATTAAAAATTTAGAACATGCTCTAAATTTTCGCGTTGTTTTAAACATTGTCGTAAAAAATGGTCGTGTGTAGGCTTTAACGACATGAAAAAATCGTGCATGCTCAGAGGCAAGTTATGAGACGGGATCGCTCATTCTGGTAAAACTACCATTCGTAATGGAGATAGCACATTCATCACGCTGTAGACTGAAAAGCACAAATCATCTCTCACCATAGTTTTACTAACACGAAATCAGCGAAAGCAGCCCCAAGGGTGGCGCCATCCAAATGATACTTTCCCTTTATAGTGCCGTCGTACGTGTTGTACGTCACCGCGCTTTGCTAGAGCATTATTTTTTTCACGATCGTGTGTAGGCAAGGCCGGCTAAAACAATAATCGGGTTGAAAAAAACTTTGTTTTTTCTAGACCATTAAAAACTGTCGTGTGTATGCGGCATTAAGCTTAAAAACTGTTTTGTAACACACAATGTAGGTTTCTCCCATCCCTTTTGAAGTTTTTCAGAAGATCTTCATGTTTTCAACTTTGTTGTTGTAGATAAAGCCAACTTAATTTTTCCAGTTTATAGACCATGGCCCGGATTCAGAGAGCAATTGCGTCTGCGTAACCATAGTTACGCAGCGCAATTGCTTACTTGCGCCGGCGTAACGACTTCTCCTGATTCAGAGAGCTCGTTATGCCGACTACAGCCTAAGATATGCGTGGCATAAGGCTCTTATGCCCTCATATCTTAGGCTGCATTCTTACGCAGGCCGCTAGGTGGCGTTCCCGTAGTGGTCAGCGTAGAGTATGCAAATTGCATACTAACGCCGATTCACTACGGTACGCGCGCCCTGCGTACGCAGTTTACGTCGTTTGCGTACGGCGTGTTTAGCGTAAGGCTGCCCCTTCTAATAGCAGGGGCAGCCAACGCTAAAGTATACCCGTCGTTCCCGTGTCGCGAAATTTGAAATTTACGTTGTTTGCGTAAGTGAATCGTGAATGGCGCTGGACGCCATTCACGTTCACTTTGAAGCAAATGATGTCCTTGCGACGTCATTTACCGCAATGCACGTCGGGATAGTTTCCCGATGGAGCATGCGCCCTACGATCGGTGCGGGAACGCGCATAATTTAAATGATTCCCGCCCCCTACGGGATCATTTAAATTGCGCGCGCTTACGCCGGGCATTTTGCCGGAGCGCCCACGCAATTTACGGAGCTACTGCTCCGTGAATCGCGGGTAGCGCAGAAAATTTGCGGGGGCGCAGGGCAAAAACGGTGCCCTGCGCCTACGTAAAAAAAGCGCAAGGCTACCTGAATCTGGGCCCATAGGTTTCCGTTAGGAATACATACGTATTCCTAACGGAAAAACATTTTTTGCCTAAAATTAATGGGCCAGATCCACGAAGCAGTTACGCTGGGGTATCTATTGATACGCCGCGTAACTTCTAGGTTGCTCCGGCGTATCTTTGTTTTGTATCCACAAAACAAGATACGCCTGAAGCTGGGCTAGATCCGACTGGCGTACGTCTTAATACGCCGTCGGATCTAAGGTGCATTTTTACGTTAGCCGCTAGGTGGCGCTTCCGTCGATTTCCGCGTCGAGTATGCAAATTAGCTAGATACGCCAATCCAAAAATGTACGCCCGGCCGGCGCATTTTTTACGTCGTGTCCGTAAGGCTTTTTTTTTCGGCGTAAAGTTACCCCTGCTATATGAGGCGTAGCCAATGTTAAGTATGGACAGCGTCGAATTTTCCGTTGTGTACGTCGTTTGCGTAAAACGTTCGCGAATAGGGCTTTGCGTAGAATTTCGTTCACGTCGATAGCATTGGCTTGTTGCGGGTTAATTTGGAGCATGCGCACTGGGATACCCCCACGGACGGCGCATGCGCCGTTAAAAAAAAACGTAATTTATGTGGGGTCAATAGGAATTACCATAAAACACGCCCACATCTTATCCATTTGAATTGCGTGCCCTTACGCCGACACAGTTACACTACGCCGCCGTAACTTACGGCGCAAATTCTATGTGGATACGGAAAATACGCTGTAAGTTACAGCGGCGTAGTGTATCTGAGATACACTACGCCGGACTTACGAATGCGGTGCGCTACGTGGACCTGGGCTAATGTCTGCAAGGTAGACAGACAGAACAGTGTAATGATTCTGTTAAAAAACAAGTAAATACCTATTAAATTCCTTCATCTACAGTACAGACCAAAAGTTTGGACACACCTTCTCATTCAAAGAGTTTTCTTTATTTTCATGACTATGAAAATTGTAGGTTCACACTGAAGGCATCAAAACTAAATATAAAAATAAATAAAATATATTTCATATTCTAGGTTCTTCAAAGTAGCCACCTTTTGCTTTGATTACTGCTTGGCACACTCTTGGCATTCTCTTGATAAGCTTCAAGAGGTAGTCACCTGGCGCAGCACCCCATCACTCTCCTTCTTGGTCAAATAGCCCTTACACAGCCTGGAGGTGTGTTTGGGGTCATTGTCCTGTTGAAAAATAAATGATGGTCCAACTAAACGCAAACCGGATGGAATAACATGCCACTGCAAGATGCTGTGGTAGCCATGCTGGTTCAGTATGCCTTCAATTTTGATTAAATCCCCAACAGTGTCACCAGCAAAGCACCCCCACACCATCACACCTCCTCCTCCATGCTTCACGGTGGGAACCAGGCATGTAGAGTCCATCTGTTCACCTTTTCTGCGTTGCACAAAGACACGGGGGTTGGAAACAAAGATCTCAAGTTTGGACTCATCAGAACAAAGCACAGATTTCCACTGGTCTAATGTCCATTCCTTGTGCTCTTTAGCCCAAACAAGTCTCTTCTGCTTGTTGCCTTTCTTTAGCAGTGGTTTCCTAGCAGATATTCTACCATGAAGACCTGATTCACACAGTCTCCTCTTAACAGTCCTAGAGATGTGTCTGCTACTTTGAAGAACCTAGAATATGAAATATATTTTCAGTTGTTTCACACTTTTTTGTTATGTATAATTCCACATGTGTTAATTCATAGTAGGGTTGTCCCGATACCACTTTTTTGAGACCGAGTACAAGTACCGATACTTTTTTTCAAGTACTCACCGATACCGAATACCGATAATTTTTCTAATGTCATGTGACAGTGGCGTTTTTTTTTTTTTTTTTTTACAGTGATATATATATTTTTTTTTTAGAGGGGGGGGGGGGGGGGTAGTGGATTGTCAGTGTTTTTTTTTTTTCAATTACTATTTACATTTTATTTTTTAAATTATTTATTGTAATTTTTTTTTTTCGTATTTTTAATCAGCCCTGTTGGGGGGGCTTTGGTGAGATTTCAGGGGTCTTAACAGACCTCTGACATCTCCCCTTTGAGACAGGGAAAGGGACTAGGGACACGGATTCCCCTGTCCCTTTCTCATCAACCTCAAATGCGCTGGAAATGAATGAGTGAAGACAGCCGCTTCTCTTCATTCATAAACTGAAACATTGTAAACACAGTTTACGATGTTTCAGTTATGTGAATGGACAGAGTCAGTGATCCGTGACTCTGTCCATTCGGAACAGTATGGAGCAGGGTTTTCTACCGCCGCTCTCAATCCTGACAGTTTCAGGGGGACACGGAGGGAGAAGGAAACAGCATGGGGGACATGGAGGAGAAGGAAAACACCGGCGGGGGACACAGAGGGAGAAGGAAACAGCTTGGGGGACACGGAGGAGAAGGAAAACACTGGTGGGGGACACGGAGGGAGAGGGAAACAGCGTGGGTGACATGGAGGAGAAGGAAAACATTGGCAGGGGACACGGAGAAGAAGGAAAACATTGGCGGGGGACACAGAGGGAGAAGGAAACAGCGTGGGGGACACGGAGGAGAAGAAAAACATCGGAGGGGGACACGGAGGGAGAAGAAAACAGCACAGGGGACACGGAGGGAGAGAGACTGCAGCAAAACGGAGGGGGGCTTGAGGAGGACATGGGACAGTCAGCGGTGATCGTGTGTGGGGAAGATACAAGCACCGATCACCGCTGATTTTAAAGCAGCTGAAAGCCGCGGGGGGGGGGGGGGGTGAAGAGAGAAGCGGAGAAATTACTTTTAAATCTATACATCGGTGATCGGTGCTTGTAACTTCCCCACACACTGATCACCGCTGACTGTAAAAAGTATCGGGTGAAGCATCGGGAGTATTTGCCCGAGTACAAGTACTCGGGCAAATGCTTGGTATCGGGACAACCCTAATTCATAGTTTTGATGCCTTCAGTGTGAATCTACAATTTTCATAGTCATGAAAATAAAGAAAACTCTTTGATTGAGACGGTGTGCCCAAACTTTTGGTCTGTACTGTATATAACCTCCGGCGTTCTAGTTTCTGTTCTCTCATTCACTTCCTGGTTTGCGGCGCTCGTTCACGTAAGAATTACATTTCCCAGTATGCATTGCGGCACGCCCAGTAATTCACACCTCCTTGAAGTCTCTAACACGTAGAGAGCATCCTGCCGCACAGATGTTGTTCCCAGGAGGGGGTGAACACTGACCACCGCAGTAAAGCTTCCCTTCACGGTGGTGAGTAACAATCAGACAAGCAGAAAGTGAACAGAACAGAGAAGAAATAGAGCAACTTCTGAGCAAAAACGAACAATGAGGAAGTGAAAAGAGGAATGTCTGCAGGTAAAGGATGCTTATTATGAAAAAAAATAATTCCTTTACACCCCCTTTAAGCCTTTGGTAAATAAACTGGAAAAATTAAGTTGGCTTTACTTAAAACTAAAGTTCCAGACAAGTTAAAGCGGGGGGGGTTCACCCCAAAAAAAATTTAACATGACATTCAGCTGAGTTGTCAGAATGACAATCGGCTGTTTTTTTTTTCAGTGCCGTGCATACCGTATGTAATGTGCGGGACTGGGCGTTCCTAATTGATTGACATCCTTCCGACGGTCGCATACAGCGCGTCACGAGTTGCCGAAAGAAGCCGGACTGCGAGTCGGCTCTATACGGCGCCTGTGCACCGACGTTCGGCTTCTTTCGGCAACTCGTGACGCACTGTATGCGCCGGTCGGAAGGATGTCAATCAATTAGGAACGCCCAGTCCCACACATTACATGCCCGGAAGCGGCGGTGAAAATAAAAAAAGCAGATTGTCATTCTGACAACTCGGCTGAATGTCATGTTAAAACATTTTTTTTGGGATGAACCCCCGCTTTAAAGTATGTATTCCTAACTTAAAACACTATGGTCTATAAACTGAAATTGAGTTGGCTTTACTTAAAACAACAAAGTTGAAAACATGAGAAGTCTAATGAGTCAGACAAAAATAAGTTTAGTTGACAGTACTTAAAAAAAGCTGTTTTTTGAGTAGACCCAGCACAATGTTTTACAGTGTACCAGTACACAAAACAAGGTCCATAAAGACATAGATGAGTGAGTTTGGGGTTGAGGAACTTGACTGGCCTGCACAGAGTTCTGACCTCAATCCGCTATAACATCTTTGGGATGAATTAGAGTGCAGACTGCGAGCCAGGCCTTCTCTCCAACATCAGTTTCCGACCTCACAAATGGGCTTCTGGAAGAATGGTCAAACATTCCCATAGACACACTCCTACCTTATGGACAGCCTTGCCAGAAGAGTTGAAGCTGTTATAGCTGCAAAGGGTGGGCCAACTCGATATTGAACCGTACGGGCTAAGACTGGGATGCCAATAAAATTCATGTGCATGTAAAGACAGGCATCACAATACTTTTGGTAATATAGTGTATCATAAATAACTTTTCCCAAAAGTTTTAGCTTTCTAATTTTAGTGCAGCATTTTGGCATAACAAAACCATAACATTCAACCTAAACTTTAATATAACCCTATACTTGTAGACATTATTAATATCACAGTAAAAAATATTATAAAATAAGCCCCAAAATTGCTGTCGATGTAAAACATTATTTATCTTTGCCATGGTAATAACACAGAATAAAAGAGTGAAACTTACTATTTGAGGGAACGATACTTTTTGAAACCAACACCTATTGTGACCCCCACAATCACAGTTGGCACTCCAAAGGCCAGAAGACACATGATTGAAAATCTTGAGCGCTGAGATGTCATATAATTGACAGCCCGCAGGTTTCGGACTGTCATGAAGAGGAGGAAGCTCTCAATAGACATCCAAGAGAATGCACAGAGGAACAAGAAATGGAGTCCACCAGCAATGATGCTGCAAACAAGCTGAATAAGTAAGAAAATAACAACTGTAATTGCTTTTTTCTCCTTTTTAAGGAAATACAATTCAACACAAGCCAGTGGGTCTTTTATTAAGTTTTAAGGTGCAGCGTTAAAAACATGCAATTACTTTAAACTCTTGGAGAATGCCTGTACATGAACTGTGCCCCCTTGGCAAGGTACCCTTCTAATGTTAGGGGGAGGTGGTCTGGTATGGTTTGGGAAGAGGGCCTTACATGCTCACCACCCCTCGCTTTTATGAATAAGACTCTGGTATGTATTTTAAGGGGGTCTTTAGGTATTTGTTTTATGTTGTTTTTTGTGTGAGGCCCCCATTAAACATTAATACCAGACCCCTATCTAGAATAAGGGTTTGATATAGATTTCGGGAGAAGCCCAGGTAATTTTTTTTGTTTTTTTGCATGGGTCCCTCTTACAAATCTATACCATATTCCTATTCCTACATGGTGAAGGTACCTTGACAAGGGCCCACCCCCATCCCAGCACGGCACCTTGTTC
Source organism: Rana temporaria (assembly GCF_905171775.1). Taxonomy (NCBI): domain Eukaryota; kingdom Metazoa; phylum Chordata; class Amphibia; order Anura; family Ranidae; genus Rana; species Rana temporaria. The sequence goes on along the minus strand of NC_053491.1, from coordinate 430,627,100 downwards.
CTATGTTGATGGAGACAAGGGCCTCACATCCACGTGCCTGTGTCAGTGGATGTGGGGTTATGTTGGGGGAGGACTTAAGATTTCCAACCTACCTCTGTGTGAATGAGTACATAGTACCCCTTGTTACTCATTCATAAAAGAAAATTGAGAAAGTAAATAAGCACATAGACTTAGTAGAAAACATATTTTTAATGCATGTCCTTCTATGTAAATACAACATCAATCACATCATTCAGTGATGTAGATTCATCATTTATCATTATGAATGTCGCCCCAATGACCCGCTGACCGTGAAGCTAAATGTCAACAAGTCGGCTGGGGATGCTGGCTGATGTTATGGATCAAATGTATTCATGACCATAATGCCGCGTACAGACGGTCATTTTTTGTGATGAAAAAAAAACGAAGTTTTGAATCATAAAAAAAAACGACGTTTTTGAAACTTCATTTTCAAAAACGACGTTACCTACACACCATCGTTTTTTCAAAATGCTCTAGCAAAGCGCGGTTACGTTCAGCACTCTTTTCCATTGAAGCTAGCTTCATAACTTGCTTCTGAGCATGCGCGGGTTTAAAAACGTTGTTTTGAAACGTCGTTTTGCCCACACACTATCATTTTCATTGACACGACGTTTTGAAAAACCACACAAAAAATTTGAGCATGTTCGAATTTTTTTTTTTGTCTTTTTTCAGAAGACATAAAACGACGTTTTCCCCACACACGGTCATTTTAAATTACGTTTTCAAAAACGTATTTTTTCATCACAAAAAGCGACCATCTGTACGCGGCATAATTGGTCGCTTACATTACCTTTTACAAATTGAAACAAGGTGGCAGATGGGCATCCAGAAACTGTCATGGGAGCAGCGATAGTAATGCTATCACTAAATAAATCACTTCTGTGTGCAGCAGTCTTGGGCAGGAGAAGTGGCCAAGTCTGGCCATTTATTTCTCCTATTTGGAGAACTGTAAACAGCTTGGGTTCTGGTCAAACTCATGGTGGATCCAATCCCAAAGCTCATGCCTAGATGGCAGCAGTTTAGGTAGGTAGACCCTTAATTGTCAGCATCAAAGAGATGCACATATACATTTTCTAGTTGAGAGTAGAGCTGGGCGATTTTTTCCCCCCAAAAAATCAGCAATTTTTTATAAAAAACTTGATTTACAATTTGAATCAAGTTTTTATATTTTTTGATGGACACCGCGTGGCCTCACCTAAAAACTCCTTCCCACAGCTCCTCAGGACCGGCGCGGTGTCAGCACCGGTCCTGGGGAAAAAAATAGTTGAGAATCAAAAAACGTATACACATTTCATGTTCATGTAAATGGAGCATATTCTAGACACATTTAAGTAGCTGCAAATAAACGTTATTTATTTACAGCGCTGAGCCAACCCCTTAAAGTTTTTGCTGCATTGAATAGAGTTGGGAAGAGTTAAATCTTCTATGAGGTTATTTTTTGTCTGTCTGTCTCTTTGGACTTTATATCTGGAACTTTTTCACATGTTATAAATCACTTTTTTACTATGTTTGCCACAATAATAATAAGTGTCAATTGTTAGCGTGACTCTGTTTCCATATGTATATGTTTACTGTGCCTATATGACACAGTAGAGTTGCGGCTTATATTACTGTTTGGATTTTTCTTTTATATTTGACTTTTATTTATCTATCATTTATAAGCGCAGTTTTTTCCCTTTAGAAAGTTGTTGCATGTTTATTGTAGATAAAGAGATGAAAAGTCTGAGGAAAACCTGAATTAGACCTTACCTCATTCTGGGTTTGAACAAGACCCACCAGAACAAGAAGCTGTGCCAGGAAGAGACATCCACAAATTGCTGTCAGGACGGAGGTGTGAGCGCTCCTTAGAGACCGACAAAGGATGAAGGTGAGAAGAGAAAGTAGCAGGCAGACAAGGGACACATTTAGTCCAACATAGGTAATAACTGTGAGAATGAAATCATCCTGTAAAAGAACGGACAAGAAAGGTATTATTTTTAAGATTTGGGATAAAGTGGGGAATGGTTAAGACATTACTAGTTTGTGGAAATTCTATTTATTTGCTGTCCAAGAGAAACTGGAAATTAGTGTTATGGAAACAAGAGTGCACAGACAGGTATAGAACGTAAACTCTTTCAATCCAAACAAGTTTAAGCAGCAACTCAGTTCTTTCAGAGAGCAGAATTTATTGGATCCCAAAACAGGAGACAAAATCCAGTGCAAAATTAGGGATGAGCTTGATGTTCGAATAGAACGTACGTTCGACTCGAACATCAGGTCTTAACCTGTTTGCCAAAACAGCGAATATTATGGGGTGTTCGTGGGAAATTAGAACTCCGTGGAACGCCTCATAATCTTTGAGCTCCAACTTGCCGGTGAAGATCATTGCATCGGCAAGGAGAAAGACAGGACAGAGTGTATGAAAACAAGGCAGAGCTCTGTCCTGTCAGTAGGGATGTGTGGGTTAGGCACACATTTAACTCTTTGATCGCCCTAGATGTTTAACCCCCTCCCAGCCAGTGTCATTAGTACAATGACAGTGCATATTTTAAGCACTGATCACTGTTTTAGTTTCACTGGTTCCTAAAAACTGTCCATTAGTGACTGCCAACCATACTAGCGCAGTCCTGCTATAAGTCGCTGTTCACCACCATTAGAATAGCACAGGATGTGTATGGAATCCCCTCTCGTGCACAGGAAGTTATGGCAGCGATCAAGGCTATGAAAGTGGGTTCTGCCCAATGGCTTTCCGGACCTTTATTACAGTAAATTCCAGGACCTTTTGGACCCCCATATGGTCCGGTTCTATAATGCTTTGCAAAATGGTGCTCCCCTGGACACTCCTTCTCATATGGCTTACATTTCCGCTGTGTCAAAACCAAATAAGGACCCTGAATATGTAGGGAAATATTGCCCTATTTCTCTTAGATATAATGATCAAAAACTTTTTACGAAAGTGCTAGCTAATAGGTTATCGTCCTCCATTCAACAAAACATGCATAATTAACAGGTGGGCTTCATCCCTGTCAGACAGGGACCTGATCAGATCAGGAGGGCCATTGATGTTATTTCACTTATGCAAGCCAGTTAGGCAAGGGGAGCCCCTTTAGAAGGACTGTTATCTTTAAACCTGCAGAAGGCCTTTGATTTGATCTTCTGGACATACATCTTTAGGGTTCTGAATGCTTGGGGCTTTGGACCGTCATCAGGGTTTTCGCCATTACAATAGAGACTGTACCTGGGAGTTTCTCTCACCTTTCACTGCGTCCTGTTCATCGTTACACACTGTTACACCCCCACCAATTTTTTTCTCCGTCTAGATGACCTTCTTTCTAAGTGGACTATGTACAATATCTCATGGCTTGGGAGAATATTTGCAGTCAAAATTACATTGCTACCTAAATTACTTTATTTGTTCCGTTCCCTACCTGTCCCTCTTAATAGATCTGATTTAATACACTTTCAATACAAGTTCTTACGCTTACAGTATTTGGGGCCCCAAAGGCCATAGGCTGCCCCGTACTACCCTGTACACACCAAAATCTAAAGGAGTGCTGGGTGTCCTGGACTCCTGGGCATACTTATAAAGTGGCACAACGAATGCAGTTGTCGTGATTTATTTCACAGTAGGCTCCTAAACTTGTTAGCCAACTTCACTCCACACCTGTGCACTCAATTGCTAACTCAATAATTCAGGGGGTATCCACATACTATTGGCCATATGGTGTACATGAGACACATCCTTTTACAAAATATCTTCTACTTTTATGATTTTCTGTTTAATTAAGAAATGTATTTGTAGCGCACTGCAATAGGCTGGTTACATTTAGTGCTTTGGTTTGCTGTACTCAGTTGAGCAGCAATTTATTTTTCAGGTCTGGTCAGGGCTATCCCTAAGCTTGGTGGTTGACTACTCCTGCCGGCCTTTGAAAGAATCTTCCAGAAAGAGTAGGAGGGTTAGCCACTGGTTATGAATATTTATCTGACCTCCGCTAATCCCTGGGAGTGGGAGCTCGGAAGGTGGCTTGAGAGAAGATAAATATTTGGGAAGGTCTGTTCAGAACTATCTTCTCCTGGGGCCCTACCCCTGAGAGGATGCCTGTGCAACTTAAGATATGTTGCTGTTAGGCTTCAGCACGTGCTTGGCTAAGGGCCTGAAAGACATTGGTTAGGTGTACACTATTTTATAAAGCTGGGCTGGAGAAGGACACCCCCCCCCCCCTCAGAGTTGTCTCTAGACATTGTGAAAACCTTTGCCTAGAGCTTCAGGTTTTCCTGTGCTTTGAGGGTTAGACGTCAGAGGTACTGTAGCTACAAGGACTGTGACTGCTTGTATAGAGTCTCAACAATATTTAAAGCTGCTGTTGAAGGATACTGTATCTGCTTGAATTTTGGAGTATCCTGCACCCTCATCCCTGCCTCCTGTTCAAGTTCTGCAATAAAACTACAAAAAGACACCCCTAAACTGATCCTGTGTTTGTCGGTGTGAACTGGAACAAGTATCTGGGCATGTCAACTTCTGAACAAGAAAGAGAGGATTGTCTATTTCCAGTCGCCCCTCTGAGGGCTATCGCTATTTCATTATTATTTTTGATGATACTATTATTACCTTAAGTTCTTGTGGAGCCATGATGACAGCTAAGCTAGAGAGATGGCTGCAGGAACAGATGGTGTGTGTCTGATTAGAGTATTTAGTTTCGCATCCTTCATCCGACCAGCCATTATTTTTGGGGTCCCAAAATACACAATGCAACTTGTAAAGGCGAAGTCGAGGCTAAAAGAAAAATGCTCCAACATTTCAGTGATCAAGATGTGAGCCAATGAATGGAAACCACACATCAAGGTTAATAATCTCTGGTGAGAATTGTTGTGAATTGGTGAAATAGCACTTCTACTCACCTTGATTTGAACAAGTCTGAAAATCACTGGGTGACTAAAAGTTTCTTGAGCATAGCTTGTGATGGCTCCAGATATCACCCTCGAATTAATTGAAACAAGATCATTCTCTTCAGGGTCTCCTATGTTGCCGATAAAATTCCCATTTATGTATGATGCAAGGTCTTTGTAGGCTATCAAAACTACACCATCTAGAAAGAAAAAGACAGTGGTATGAACAATCTTTTGGCTACTTCTACCACCAATATACCACCAATATACCACTTACTGCATATTTAAAAAGTGTCATATGCATGCAATGTTTATATTTTGACAATTATTTTACAGTGTATGTGGCTGTTAATCAAAGCATTGGGTATTTTGTTCCCAGATGATCCTGTGTGTGCCTAAAGCCGATTAAAACAAATAATGCAGTTATAGGTTCATTAAAGCAATTTGTTTTTAAATTAAGTTAGTGGAATAGTCTTGATATTAGCTTTTAATACCCTTATTTTTTTGATTTTCAACAGTCTTCCCCAAAAAAACGGCGGGGAGCACACAAGAGGGGCCGCAACAGAGGAGGAGGAAGACATGCTGGGGAAGGAAGAGCAAATACAATGGGCGATTTGAAGAAATATCCTTTGAGAAAACTGACATAAAAGAAGTAACTGATCCCTGCAATGTTTTAAACCTTTTGGATACTGACAGAAAGTGATGGGATTTTAACCTCCAGACATTTTAACCTCTTTGACACAATCTTAAGGCCCGTACACACGGTTGGACTTTCGGCCAACAAACTTCAAAATCAACAAGTTTTCACATTTGTCCGATCGTGTGTACGCTCCATCGGACCAACTTTTTCGGGTTTCATCGGACAAAAAGTTTGGTCTGCAAATGGATAAACTTTACGACAACAAAAGTCCGATGGTGCCTAGTCCGATTGTGTGTACAGCAAGCCATCAGACTTTTGTCCGAAGTACAAACACGCATGCCCAGAACCAATGTTAAAATCAACCAACAATAGCAGAAGTTACCCAAAGGGTGGCGGTAAAGAGCAGAAAAGAGCAGAAAAACCATGTGGTGTTGGGAAAGTTTTAAGAAAAGTTTTCAGAAAAGTCCGAACGTGTGTATGCTATGGGTGTGACCGGACAAATCACTTCGGACAAAAATCCAAGGGAAAGTTTGTCGGATGTCCGACCGTGTGTACGAGGCTTAAGACATTAATAAATTTGTGAAAAATTTCACCATTAAAAAGCATTATTTTGTGTCTGATAAAAAAGGATGTATCAGAGGTGTCTGTCCCTATACAGGAAGATGTTTCACATATTTATTTTAGGAATTTATGTGCTCTTAGAGATTTGGAAGATCTAGCTAGAGAGATTGCTGTGTGTAATGTGGGAGATGGCTGTACATACACCATTGATCTGGTTTCTCTCAGGACTAGGTCTGAATTCTATCCTGTGAATTCCCAGACACCTGATATGAACAGATTTAAAAAAATGGTTGAACGGATCTAACAACTTTGGCTCATCGGGTGCTCATCGAGTGTCTGAGTCCCCTTGGCAAGATAATCTCTCTAAACCTGAGAGAATTTGGAAGAAGATAAGTCAATAGTTATCCATAATTCAGACAAGGGAGGGTTAATTGGGTTATGAAATTAGATTCCTATCTGAATGAAACGGCCAGACAACTATCTGACACTCAGACTTATATCCAATTAAAAAGTGATCCCACCAGAAAATAAAAGACTATCCTAACCGAGATGGTAGATAGGGGGTTAAATTAGGTATCTTAAATAAAAAAAGAGGCTGATTCCCTAATACCAGAATATCCTACACTCCTTACCTTCTATCATCTCCCTAAAACACATAGTCCTGTACACACGATCGGTCCATCCGATGAAAACGGTCTGATGGACCGTTTTCATCGGTTAACCGATGAAGCTGACTGATGGTCAGTCGTGCCTACACACCATCGGTTAAAAAAACGATCGTGTCAGAACGCGGTGACGTAAAACACAACGACGTGCTTAAAAAAACTAAGTTCAATGCTTCCAAGCATGCGTCGTCTTGATTCTAAGAATGCGTGGATTTTTACCCGATGGACGTGCCTACAAACGATCGTTTTTTTTTCTATCGGTTAGGTATCCATCGGTTAAATTTAAAACAAGATTGCTTTTTTTAACCTATGGATAAATAACCTATGGGGCCCACACACGATCGGTTTGGACCGATGGAAACGGTCCATCAGATCGTTCTCATCAGTTTAATCGATCGTGTGTACACGGCCTAAGGGGTTAAATCCCCTACAAGGTAGACCAATAATAGCTGGGGTAGGGTCTCTTAATGAGAGGTTGGGCCAATGGTTTGACAGACATTTGCAGCCTTTAGTAAGGCCCGGTACACACGGGCAAACATGTACGATGAAACCGGTCCGTCGGACCGTTTTCACCGTACATGTCTGCCAGAGGGCTTCTGTACGATGGCTGTACTAACCATCGTACAGAAGTCCGCGCGTAAACAATACGCGGGGCGTGTCCGCGTCGTCGCCGCGGCAATGACGCGGCGACGTGGGCGGGCCTGCCATTTAAAGGCTTCCACGCATGCGTTGAAGTCATTCGACGCATGCGAGGGACGGCGGGCGCTCGGACATGTACGGTAGGTCTGTACTGACGACCGTACATGTCCGAGCGGGCAGGATTCCAGCGGACGGTTTTAAAACACGTCCAGGAATATTTGTCTGCTGGGAAAAGGCCCGGCGGGCAAATGTTTGCTGGAATTTGGCCCGCTCGCGCCTACACACGACCGAACATGTATGCTGAAACTGGTCCGCGGACCAGTTTCAGCATACATGTTTGGTCGTGTGTACGGGGCCTTAAACAGTTACCAGGGTATCTGAAAGACACTAATCATCTCTTACACATTATGCAGAACTTCCCTTAGAAGGAAAATTACTCGTGGGTCACTTGTGACGTCACAAGTCTTTACTCCTCAATTCCCCATGGTTTAGCAATAAGGGCCATTTCCTTCTATTTGGATACATAAACCAATCTAACCATTGAGTATCGGGCTTACATTTTGGAAGTATTAGAATTTCTATTGACACACAACTATTTTGTGTTTGATGGGGTTTTCTAACTCCAGTGGTGCGGGGCTGCAATGGAAGTAAAATTTTCTCTGCAGAGGTGATCAAATACCACCACAAGAAAACTATTTGTGGGAAAAAAAGGATGCCAATTTTGCTTGGGTACAGCGTTGCACAACCATGCAATTGTCAGTGAAATTGACGCAGTGCCGTATTGCAAAAAGTGGCCTCGTCATTAAGGGTGCAAATCCTTCCGGTCCTTAAGAGTCGGTTCACACTAGGGCGACACGACTTCCAGCACGACTTTCAGAAGCAACTCCAACACGACTTGAGCATGAACCACAGGGCGATCTGGGGAGATTTACAACACGACTTGAAGTCGTCTCCAGGACAGGAGACATTCCAGTGGCCAATAAAACAACAATCAGCTCTGGGAGAGGGAGGGGGAGGGAGGGGTTTGCCTGAGAAATGTATGTTATCTTCCTGGAAAGTAGCTTCAGTTAAGACAGTGATCCGACTTCTGAGGTGACTTCCATTGAAATCAATGGGTACAAATCGCCTACAAGTCGGATTGAAGTAGTACAGGAACCTTTTCTGAAGTCGGATCGCCTTGAGTCGTGTGTATTAACACTGCTCCCATTCACTTCCATTGTTTTTCTCTACAGCACGACTTGGGACGACTTGAGGCGACATGAAGTCGGATCGCAAGTCGCCCCAGTGTGAACCGGCTCTAAGTGGTTACGTTTTCCCAACAAACCTCTGAGGGCTTTACAGAACAGCTGTATTTATACTGAGATTAAATTACACACAGGGGGACTCTATTTACTAATTAGGTGACTTCTGAAGGCAATTGGTTTCACTCCTTTTTAGTTAGGGGTATCAGAGTAAAGGGGGCTAAATACAAATGCACGCCAAAACTTCAGATATATATTTGTAAAAAATTTTAAAAAAAATATCATTGTGCTTCCACTTCACAATTATATGCCACTTTGTGTTGGTCTTTCAAAATATGGAAAATGTTAAGGGGTATGAATACTTTTTCAAGGCACTGTGGGCCAAATCCACAAAAGGGATACGACGGCGTAACTGCTGTTACGTCGTCGTATCCCTGTTCCTAACTATGGAACTGATCCACAGAATCAGTTTTCCATAGTTAGGGAGAAGATCCGGCATGTGTAAGGGACTTACACTGCCGGATCTTAGGATGCAGTACCGCATCCGCCGTTAGGGGCATTTTGTGTCGAAATGCCGCCTCGGGTATGCAAATTAGCACTTACGGAGATCCACGAAGCTTTTCAGCTTCGTTTTTTCTCCGTAAGTTTTAGTTTGCATACGCAAAATTAGGGCTGCTTTTACGAGGTGTAAAGTTAGTACACCATGTAAAAGCAGACCTTTCTGTCCAGCGACGCGATTTTTTTTTAATTTTTAATTTTTTTTTCCCGCCGTATCTTTTTTTTTTCCCGACGCAACTTTATTGACCCGTCGCAATCCACAAAGCTCGGCGTAACGTAATTTCGCGCTATGCACGTCGGGAAAATGACGTCACGAGCATGCGCAATTCGGCCGGCGCGGGAGCGCGCCTAATTTAAATGGGAATTGCCCCCTGGAGAAGAGGAACGCCTTGCGCCGGCGGAATTTAAGTTACACAGCCCAAAATTTCTAGGTAAGTGCTTTGTGGATCAGGCACTTAGGTAGAAATTTTAAGGCAGTGTAACTTAAATGGAAAAAAATAAATTACGCCGGATCTTTGTGGATTTGGCCCTGTATTTGTACTTTACAGCCTATATTGGAAGCTTTAGGATAAACCACATAGTTTGCACTGCATTACCTAGGCCAGATAAACACCCAAATGACTACAGCCAAAAATAACTGCATAATGAAAGTTTTTTTGGGCACCATCATACATAATTAGACTGTAGGTCAAATGCTGAACAAGTCTTACTTCACCTTTTTTTCCACTGACCAGATGGCAGGGCACCTCCATATCGTTCCCTCCTGTCATTACGCTGAAGACCTGACCTCCAGAACCACAGATGTCAGAGGAAGCTTTCATGGAAATATCTGGTGAGGTGACCAAAAAATAAACACACACACTAGGGCTTAAAGAAAGGCAGAAATGTACAGTAAATTGTAGCAAACATTTAAAGTGAAAATTTACCCACAATAAATGTTCTTCAGCAAGAAACATACATTCCACATTAATAATTATACTACCAAAGTGTGTGCTTGAAATTGCCTCAAGCAGTGATCCCATTACTTCTTGCTAGAGGCTGCCATTTTTTCGAAGCCCAGAGCCCCTGAGCAGCATAAAATGTTTAGGCTGTCAGCAGATCAGCCTCTACTGGCTTTGGGGGAGATTCAGATAGAGATACGATGGCGTATCTCCTGATATGCCGTCGTATCTCTGAGATCCGACGGTCGGATCTATGCGACTGATTCATAAGAATCAGTTACTCATAGATCTCCCTTAGATCCGACAGGTGTAAGTGACTTACACCGTCGGATCTTAGGCTGCAACACAGGAAGGCAGTTAGTTTTGCACTCCTGTGACCTGTTTTCACAGAGTCGGTCCAGGCTCGGATGTCATCACTATCATTGAGCTGGGATTCGCCCACATGCCTTGACAGGCACCGGCTCAGCCTCTCAGAAAGCCACTGAGAGCCTGAGCCGGCTGCTCCCACCCCCTCCACAGCCCAGCACACTATTGAGCGAGGAGGGGGCAGAGCAGAGAGCTTCTGATTGACAGTCAGCAGCTGTCTGCTCACGGAGCTGTGAGAACCAAGTGATAGGCAGTGTTCGATCACTCGGTTTTCAGTGTTAGAGGCACGGGGGGACAGATGCAGCAGCAGACCAATGCTGCATCCACCTATGTAAGTATGAATCTAAGAAAAAAAAAACCATACATCTCTTTTCATTTCTGTCAGTTTACCCCAATTTTTCTGTACTTGCAAGGTCCTCAAAGCGAAAAAAAAAAAAAACACAGGAAAATGTGCATGTATTGCAGATATGTACTGCAATTTTTTTAATTTGCTCTAATATACGCTTTAAGGGCCAGGTTTCTCCTGATACTCCGTCGTATCTCTGTTATTATCTATGCGACTGATTCATAGAATCAGTTACGCATAGATATCCATAAGATCCGACAGGTGTAATTGTTTTACACTGTCGGATCTTAGGATGCAGTACCACGGCCGCCACTGGGGGGAGTTTGCGTCGTAAAGCAGCGTCGGGTATGCAAATTAGGACTTACGGTGATCCACAACGGATTTTCGCGTTCGCTACGTCGCCGCTAGTCTAGTTTCCCGTCGCAAAGTTAGTCATTATTTGACCTGCCCTAACTTTAGTCAGCAATCGTATTGCTTTCTAAAGTATGGCCGTCGTTCCCGCGTCGAAATTTAAAATTTAACGTCGTTTGCGTAACACGTTCGGGAATACGGAAGTACGCTACGCGCGTCGCTGTTCGAAAAAATGACGTCACGGCGCGCAAAGCACGGCGGGAGTTAGGAAACGGAGCATGAGCAGTAGGTCCGGCGCGGGAGCGCGCCTAATTTAAATGGCACACGCCCATTTGAATTGGCCCGCCTTGCGCCGGAGGCCGCCGGCGTAGTTTTCATCGCAAGTGCTTTGTGAATCAGGCACTTGCGATGAAAACTTGCGGCGGTGTAACGTATCTAGGATACGTTCCGCCGCCGCGATTCTACGTGAATCTGGCCCTAAATGTCTAAGTTAGTTTGGGTTTAACTACTTGCCGACCGCCACATAGCACAGATTTACTGCTACAGAGTGGCCACGCTGCTCAGTGTTGCCAACAGTCAGTATTTTTACTGGCAGCCAGTAAAAAACAGGCACTTTTCTCCTGCCAGTAAATGCCAGTGTAGCGGATGGTTGCCACTAGTTACTAACATCCACGCATATTCACCCTGCTGCCAGACATCCATACGTCACACTTGTAGACAATGAAAAGTCTTTTGCTTTTTTTTGTTGTTTTATTTGGGGGATTTAACTTGGTTGGGGGAAAGGGATATTGGATGCCCATAGAACAATTGGTATTTGCAATGCTGGAGCTGATCCAGCTTCACATTGGCAAATGGTTACTCATTATCGTCACAGAACAAAAATGGTGGACTCTAATCTTGACAGACTTTTCACCTCAGAACTTCTCCCGCCTCTGAACTCTCCCTACAGACGTCTACCTCCAGGACACTTCTCCTCCTGCGCAACACTTCCCTGTCACAGAAGTAGACATTCTGTCCCACCATCTTGAACAGACTAGGCCTCACTCTGAATAATTCCTAGCTGAAACTTCACTTGATGAATAATAGGCCAGGGGCCTGCAGTACCCCTTGTTGATGGTCCTGAACATTTAGTTAGAAAAGCATACTTGACGAAGGACTACTGATCCCAGCAAGCCCGACTTGCAAATCCTCAGACTGCAGCGACTTGACACAACACCCCACGGTCTCTCCTCTGGCTCTGCACCCATCTCTCCTGGCATGCCTCTTCCAGATCTCCACTGTGCTTCACTCACCGACTCCTGCCCTGAGTCCTTCGTGAAAGATTTACCCGGACCATGCGGACAAACTGCTCCTCCAGCTCCTGTTCCAGGACAACTCTCCATGATCGTGTAAGGAGAGGCTTCCTCCCAGCTCCCAAGCTCCTCCGCCGAATCCACCTCCCCAAATGGGAGTGTTTCTCCAGCACGCCGTCTAGCACTCCATCGTTTAATTCACCCAGACGACAACTCTTCCCCCACAGGCCGACCGTGAGTCTATGTAGGAGGCCTGCCCCCTGCCAATCCTAGTTGGGGATTGATCAGGGCTACTCACATGTACTCCATGCCACTCCAACCCTCAGCCCTGCCCCTCTTTCAGAACATTCTCACTGAAAGCAGGTGAGACACCCAAGAGCTGAAGCACATGTCAGTCACACCCACTGCTACACTAACCACTCCCTGACCCCAGATCAAAAACAAACAGGCCTAGCTTGCAGTATTGGCCTGCTTAAATTTACCTGTACTGACAGAATCTACTAAACACTACGGGGCAGATCCACAAAAGAATTACGCCGGCGTATCTATTGATACGCTGGCGTAATTAAAAATTTCCTGCGTCGTATCTTTGTTTTGTATCTTCAAAACAAGATACGACGGCATCTCGGATCTAAGGTGCAATTTTTCGGCGGCCGCTAGGTGTCGTTTTCGTCGAATTCCGCGTCGAGTATGCAAATTAGCTCGTTACGGCGATCCATGAACGTACTTCCGGCCGGCGCATTTTTTTACGTCATTTGCGTTCGGCTTTTTCCGGCGTATAGTTAAAGCTACTGTTATGAGGCGTACTCAATGTTAAGTATTGCCGTTGTTCCCGCGTAGAAATTTGAAATTTTTACGTCGTTTGAGTAAGTCGTTCACGAATAGGGATTTGCGTAGAATGACGTCACCATCGGAAGCATTGGCTTGTTCCGGGTTAATTTCGAGCATGCGCACTGAGATACCCCCAAGGACGGCGCATGCGTAGTTAAAAAAAAACGTTGTTTACGTCGGGTCACAACGTATTTACATAAAACACGCCCCCATCACAGAGATTTGAATGCCGCGCCATTACGCCGCCAAAGATACACTACGCCACCGTAACTTACGGCGCGGATTCTTTGTGGATTTGAAAAAAAAAGTAAGTTACGGCGGCGTAGTGTATGTTAGATACGCTACGCCCGGCGCATAAATGCGCCGCTGTACGTGGATCTGCCCCTACACCTCTAGCACCTACCTATGGTAGAGGGTGGTACACCAGTAACAGGAATAGGTTGCCCGTAAAAAATATGGAGACCATTCGAGTGCCTGTGTTTAGAAGGCACTGGTGTGTTGTGTGGTGTCATGGTGCAAGGGAAAAGAGAAGCATGGCTAGAGCCTCGTGTGTGGGTCTGCGGGATGGGAGAAAGGCAAGCCGGTAGCGGGACTGTTTGGACTGGAGTGGGTTGAAGGGACCACCTAGGATGGAAAGAGACTGCCACTGTGACTCAGGAGGGGGCATGTGGTGTCGGTGATCTGTGCTGCTGCACACTGCTGTCAGTATCACTGTGAGAGTCGATTTCATGTGTGTGCGCCCATTCAATTTCTAAGGCCCCATACACACGATAGAATCCATCCGCTGAAAAATCCCAGCGAATGGGTTTCAGCGGATAGATCCTATGGTGTGTACACTCCAGCGGATCTGTTTCCGCGGATATTTATCCCCTGGGATGGATTTCCAGCAGATAAATATTTGATGACATGCTATCAAATCTATCCGCTGGAATCCATCCCAACGGATGGATCCGCTGGTCTGTATAGACTCACCGGATCCATCTGTCCGAAGGGATCCCCCGCATGCGTCGTAATGATTCGACGCATGCGTGGAATTCCTTATATGACAGCGTCGCGCACGTCGCCGCGTCATAATTGCGGCGACGGCGCGACACGTCATCGCCAGAGGATTTTGGCGCCGATTTCAATGCGATGGTGAGTACATCGTATGGAAATCCGCACAAATCCTCGAGAGGATTTATCCGCGGAAACGGTCCGCTGGACCGTATTCGCAGATAAATCCTCTTGTGTGTATGGGGCCTTATGCCCCATACAGACGGTCGTTTTTTGTGATGAAAAAAAATGACGTTTTTGAAAACGTCATTTAAAATGATAGTGTGTGGGGAAAATGTCGTTTTATGTCTTCAGAAAAACGACCAAAAAAAAATTCGAACATGCTCGAATTTTTTGTGTCGTTTTTCAAAATGTCATTTTTTGTGTCAATGAAAATGATAGTGTGTGGGCAAAACGACGTTTTTGAACCCGCACATGCCCAGAAGCAAGTTTTGAGACGGGAGGTAAAACTACCATTCATAATGGAGTAAGCACATTCATCACGCTTTAACAGACAAAAAAGCACGAATCATCTTTTACTAACAAGTAACCAGCTAAAAGCAGCCTCAAGGCGAATAGAACTTCCCCTTTAGAGTGCCGTCACTTTGTTCATAATTTTTCAAAATGATGGTGTGTATGCTACATCGTTTTTGAAAATGAAGTTTCAAAAATGTCGTTTTTTTTCATCACTTCAAACGTCATTTTTTTTTCATCACAAAAAACGACCGTCTGTATGGGGCATTAGAGTCCTATCCCTGAGCTACTTACTTACTATATCCAAAATAAAATAAATATGATTTTTGCCTTAATATCTACCATACATCACATTGCTAATTGCATGTTGTATTTGTTTGTAGCCTAAATACTGAAATGTGCACTTAAAACTGTAATTTTGTAACTTTTGGAAATGCCAGTAAAAACTTGGCTGCACAAGTACATTTTGGGTGTGGTGTCAGTAATTTTCAAGCTGGTAGGTTGGCAACACTGGCGCTGCTTCCACTGTGATTTTACACAGTGAGTCCTGTGGACCCGATGTTCGGCAGCACCCGTTGATCATTTGGTACACTGACAGAATTTCAGTCTGCCTATGTAAACAAGGCAGATCGCTGTTCTGTCAGTAAGGAAGGCATTGATCCTATCCTGTGTTCCTGTAATGCAGGAACACAGATCGATGTCTTCCACTAGTAAAAGGACCTCCTCCACTACACTGAAACATTAGCAAGGCACACAGTTAATCCTTTATTGCCCCTGATGTTAACCCCTTCCCTGCCAGTGTCATTAGTCCAGTGCATGTTTTTAGCACTGATCACTGTAATAATGTCACTGGTCCCCACAAAAGTGTCAAAAGTATCAGTCAGGTGTTGATTTGTCCACCACAGTATTGAAGTCCTGCTATAAGTTGCTGATCCCTGCCATTACTATTAAAAAAAAAAAAAATTGTTTTAAATATCTTAAAGTCTGTGGACGCTATAACTTTTGCGCAAACCAATCAGTATAAGCTTATTGCGATTTTTTTTGATTTTTTTTAAAGAAAAATATGTAGCAGAATACATATACTGAAGAAGAATTTTTTTTTTTATTTTTTTTTTATTATTGGATGTGTTTTTTAGCAGAATGTAAAAAATATATTATTTTTTCCCAAAATTGTTGGTCATTCTTTGTTTATAGGGCAAAAAAAATAAAAACCGCAGAGGTGATCAAATACCACCAAAAGAAAGCTCTATTTGTGGGGAAAAAGAAGGACATAGATTTTATTTGGGTACAACGTCACATGACCCACTCAACTGTCAGTTAAAGTTTTAAGGTGGGAGGTAATCCTTCCGGAGGTGTAGTGGTTAATAATTCTCCCTTATGTCAGCAATATGCATTTAATCATCTCATATGTAACCATCATCTGATGCCTCCTCAGCCTCCTGCTGATTATTTGTCCCAGGGAAGAAAGAGAGGGATACATTTTTAATAACCTAACTCTGTTTAACCATTTCAGCCCCGGCTGCTCAATGACCAGGCCACTTTTTGCGATATGGCACCCCGTCACTTTAACTGACAATTGTCGTGTGACTCTGTACCCAAACAAAATGTACGTCCTTTTTTCCCCACAGATAGAGCTTTCTTTTGGTGGTATTTGATCATCTCTGCGATTTAAATTTTTTGCGCAATAAACAAAAAAAGAGCGACACGATATTTTGTACTTTTTGCTATAATAAATATAATAAATATCCTTATAATAAAATAATTATTTTTTCTCAGTTTAGGCCGATATGTATTCTTATACATATTTTTGGTAATAAAAATGGCAAAAAGCGTATATTGATTGGTTTGCGCAAAAGTTTTACTATTATTATTTTTTTACCAATAAAGGCGGCGATCTGCGATTTTTATCGGGACTGCGACATTATAGTGGACACATCGGACACTTTTGACACTATTTTGGGGCCATTGGCTATATATCAGTGCTATAAAAATGCACTGATTACTGTAAAAATTTCACTGGCAGGGAAGGGGTTAACACGATCAAGGGGTTAATTGTGTTCCCTATGTGTGTGTGTGTTCTAACTGTGGGGGATGGGACTGACTATAGGAGATGACAGATCGTGGTTCCCAGCTCGTAGGAACTCACAATCTCGCTCTCCTCTCCTCACGGAACTGGGATGTGTGTGTTTACACACACGTCCCTGTTCTGCCTCTCGAGCCCGCAATCACTTGTGGCCGGCGGTCATTGTGACCGCTGGTCACAGGCATTGGCACCCCCGCTATGCAGCCTGCTATCCCACTTAAAGGGACCGACGTACAGCTACGGTGGTTCGCGGGATGGTGCCGACCTGCCCCCGTATAATTAACTTCTCCACAATGTTATCCCTCACCTGTCTGGTGTGTTCCTTGGCATTCATGATGCTGTTTGTTCACTAAGGTTCTCTAACAAACCTCTGAGGGCTTCACAGAACAACTGTATTTATACTGAGATTAAATTACACACAGGTGGACTCTTTTTACTAATTAGGTGACTTCTATAGGCAATTGGCTCCACTAGATTCAACCATTTATAATTTTCCTTCCACTTTACAATTATGTGCCACTTTGTGTTAGTCTAGCACATAAAATCCCAAAGAAAAACATTTACGTTTTTGGTTGTAACGTGACAAAATGTGAAAAATTTCAATTGGTATGAATATTTTTTGAAGACACTGTGGTCCAGATTCACAGAGAGCAAGGCGCACATTACGCCGCCATAGAGCACACACCGTACGCCATGCCGACGTAGCGTGGAGAGGCAAGCATTGCATTCAGCAAGCCAGTGCTCCCAAAGCTGCGCCAGCGTGGCGTAGGTTTCGAAGGTGCACGCTGGCGTAGGTGGAAGTGGGGGTGACCCCATGCAAATGATGGGCCGAGCGCCAGACAGGTACGCATCACGAACTGCGCATGCGCCGTGACGTGGACGCATACACAGCACCCCCCTGCGCCTGCTCACAACCACGCCGGCACAACTGCCTAAGCTATGTCGGATCACCGTGTACGCCGTGAACATAACGTACGCCCAGCCAGACACACGTCCAATGCACAATACGCCGACTTGTGTTCCCTGGTGCAGACCTGTGCATGTCTGTTGCTGGGTTGCACCTCATTTATGGGGAATAACTTTATGCCGAACGTACAACATACACGCATCTCGCGTAGCATGCGCCGGCCACACGCACGTTCGTGAATCGCCGTATTTGCCTCATTTGCATGTTTGAATGGCTAATCAATGGGAGCAGCCCCATGCGTCCAGCCCATATGTGCGCCCACCCTACACCCGCGTGTGCAAGCTACGTCGGCGAGGTGTAGCCTGTTTTTAGGCGCATGTTGGTTCGTGGGTTTGCCACACACATACGCCGGCGCATATTGGCACTTACGTCGGTGTAACGTGTTATACGTCGGCGTAAGTGCTTTGTGAATCTGGGCCACAGTGTGTGTATATATATATATATATATATATATATATATATATATATATATATATATATATATAGACCAGTAAAATGTGGTGTGTGTGTAAAACAGGTGAAGAGGACTGTTGGTTTGGGCAGGCACCAAAAATTGCATGTTTACAAGCAATATTCCAATTAAAATAGTCATACTGATGCAATGGCTTTCAATGAGCGGTTGAGTCACCCTTTGGATCTTAAAGGGGTTGTAAAGGTACAATTTGTTTCCCTAAATAGCTTCCTTTACCTTAGTGCAGTCCCCCTTCACTTACCTCATCCTTCCATTTTGCTTTTAAATGTCCTTATTTCTTCTGAGAAATCCTCACTTCCTGTTCTTCTGTCTGTAACTCCACACAGTAATGAGAGGCTTTCTTCCTGGTGTGGAGTGTCGTGCTCGCTCCCTCCCTTGGACTACAGGAGAGTCAGGACGCCCACTAACACACAGCTTCTTTCTCTATCTGCAACGTAGAGAGCATCCTGACTTTCCTGTAGTCCAAGGGAGGGGGCGAGCACGACACTCCACACCAGGGAGAAAGCCATGCATTACTGTGTGGAGATACAGACAGAAGAACAGGAAGTGAGGATTTCTCATAAGAAATAAGGACATTTAAAAGCAAAATAGAAGGATGAGGTAAGTGAAGGAGGACTGCACTGAGGTAAAGGAAGCTATTTAGGAAAAAATGATTGTACCTTTACAACCCCTTTAAAGTTCCAAGTACGACCATGGAACCAAGGATCTTGCCACTAGAATCAGGGCCGTCTTTAATATGGTTTGGGCCCAGGGCAAACATTTTTTTTGGGCCCCCCTCCAGCTTATTTTGGGCCTGGCTGGTTCACATGTATGTTTTGGCGGTCCTTATTTGTGCAGGTACAGCAGCCCATTGATTTGAATGGGCTGCCATGCCTTTGTTTCCTGCAGAAAAAAGGTGCATTCAGCATTTTAAAAATACAGTTGCCTTGAAATCCATTCTGCTTTTGCACCATGCTACTTACCTGCAGTTCTTGCACACACAAACGCACTGTGTTTTTAAAAGCGTGACCTAAACATCTAAAAATGCAGCAAGTTTGACAGTGCGGGAACTGCAGATAAGTCACAGCAGACAGCAGAATGGACAGACAGTGCTGTATTTCAGTGCTTGATGGGCATAGGCGTGCCGTGTGCGCAGCCTATTACATGAGGCATGCGCTTTTCTTTGCAGGAAACGCAGGCATGGCGAATGGGCTGCTGTGCCTGCGCAAATGTGGGCCGCCAAAACACATACATGTGAACCAGCCAGGCCCAAAATAAGCCCATCAAGCAGTTAAATACAGACAGTAATGTCATGTACTCTGAGGCTTAACTCAGCCTGGACTGCAGGTCTGGTCTGTGATTTAAAGAGTTCCTCTATTTTACACATGGCATGGCATGGGGTCCCATGGTGCTAAAGCAGAATGGACAGACGGTGCTGTGACCCCATGCCATGCCATGTGTGTAAAATAGAGGAACTTTTTAAAACACTGACCAGACCTGCAGTGAATCATCAAATATTATAAAGACTTTGGGCACACTCTACAGAAAACTTCAATTTACAATATAGATTAGCAAACAGTGACATACCTTGAGGAGCAGGACATGAAGAAGTCAGCCTCAGGAAGAGCAAACTGGGGATGTTATAAAATCACATTCTAATTCACTTTTATATACAAGCAGCACCCAGTGGCAGGAAGGGAGAAGTGCGTGTCTAAAGGGAAGTCAGGGGTGCTGTACATTTTAAAACACTGGGAAGGGAAGCAGTACTGTCACTGGCTGCGTGCCGCTGATGATTTTCAGCCTGATTTGTGGGCAGCACAGGGGCTTAACGGGAGGCAGGGCCGCCATCAGGAATTATGGGGCCACTTACACAGCTTCAGGCATGGGCCCCCTGGAGCAGAGAACCGGGATGGGGGGTGCTGCCGCCTGAAATTGAGAAGCAGGGGGGGGGGGGGGGCTGCCGCAAATTTAGAAGCGGGGGTCCTTTACAAAAAAAGAAATAAAGAAAGAAATAAAGAAAAATATATATAAAAAAGGGGTGTAGCCATCTGGGGACCTCTGGGCCCTTTAATAAAAAGAAAAAAAGAAATAAAATATATATATATATAAAATATATTTTAAAAAGGGGGTTGCCATCTGGGGCCCTGGGGACCTCTGGGCCCTTTAATATTTTTTTTTTAATAAAAAATAAATTACAAAAAAAAGGGGGTTGCCATCCGGGACCTCTGGGCCCTTTAATAAAAAATATATATAAAGAAACATTTATAAAAAAAAAAGGGGGGGTTGCCATCCAGGGCCCTGGGGACCTCTGGGCCCTTAAATTAAAAATAAATAAAACAAATATATAAACAAAAATAAAAAAATAAACATTTATAAAAAAAGATAAAGGGTGTTTGCCACATGGGGACCTCTGAGCCCTTTAATAAAAATATATATATATATATATATATATATATATATATATATATATATAAAGAAATAAAATATATAAAAAAAATATTTTTTATAAAAAAAAAGGGGGGTTGCCATCCGGGGCCCTGGGGACCTCTGGGTCCTATAATAATAATAATAATAATAATAATAATAATAATAATAATAATAAACATATATATATATATATATATATATATATATATAAACGATTTTTTTTTATTAAAAAAAGGGGGTTTTCATCCGGGGCCCTGGGGAACTATGGGCCCCTGGGGACCCCCAGACCTCTAAAAAAAATTGGCCCTTTAATAAAAAATAAAATAAAAATATATTAAAAAATTGTCCCTTTAATAAAAATATATAATTTTTTTTATTATTTAAAAAAAAATATAAAAAAAGGGGGGTTGCCATTTGGGGCCCTGGGGTCCTCCGGGCCCCTGGGGGCCTCCGGACCCCTAAAAAAAAAAAAAAAAAAAAAAAAAAAAAATTTTTTTTTTTTTTTTTTTTTTTAAGGGGGTTGCTTTGGGCCCCCAACAGTGACAGGGCCCAGGGCACCTGCCCCATTTGCCCTGCGGTAAAGACGGCCCTGACTAGAATTCACATTTTTTTTGGGCCCCCCTCCAGCTTATTTTGGGCCTGGCTGGTTCACATGTATGTTTTGGCGGTCCTTATTTGTGCAGGTACAGCAGCCCATTGATTTGAATGGGCTGCCATGCCTTTGTTTCCTGCAGAAAAAAGGTGCATTCAGCATTTTAAAAATACAGTTGCCTTGAAATCCATTCTGCTTTTGCACCATGCTACTTACCTGCAGTTCTTGCACACACAAACGCACTGTGTTTTTAAAAGCGTGACCTAAACATCTAAAAATGCAGCAAGTTTGACAGTGCGGGAACTGCAGATAAGTCACAGCAGACAGCAGAATGGACAGACAGTGCTGTATTTCAGTGCTTGATGGGCATAGGCGTGCCGTGTGCGCAGCCTATTACATGAGGCATGCGCTTTTCTTTGCAGGAAACGCAGGCATGGCGAATGGGCTGCTGTGCCTGCGCAAATGTGGGCCGCCAAAACACATACATGTGAACCAGCCAGGCCCAAAATAAGCCCATCAAGCAGTTAAATACAGACAGTAATGTCATGTACTCTGAGGCTTAACTCAGCCTGGACTGCAGGTCTGGTCTGTGATTTAAAGAGTTCCTCTATTTTACACATGGCATGGCATGGGGTCCCATGGTGCTAAAGCAGAATGGACAGACGGTGCTGTGACCCCATGCCATGCCATGTGTGTAAAATAGAGGAACTTTTTAAAACACTGACCAGACCTGCAGTGAATCATCAAATATTATAAAGACTTTGGGCACACTCTACAGAAAACTTCAATTTACAATATAGATTAGCAAACAGTGACATACCTTGAGGAGCAGGACATGAAGAAGTCAGCCTCAGGAAGAGCAAACTGGGGATGTTATAAAATCACATTCTAATTCACTTTTATATACAAGCAGCACCCAGTGGCAGGAAGGGAGAAGTGCGTGTCTAAAGGGAAGTCAGGGGTGCTGTACATTTTAAAACACTGGGAAGGGAAGCAGTACTGTCACTGGCTGCGTGCCGCTGATGATTTTCAGCCTGATTTGTGGGCAGCACAGGGGCTTAACGGGAGGCAGGGCCGCCATCAGGAATTATGGGGCCACTTACACAGCTTCAGGCATGGGCCCCCTGGAGCAGAGAACCGGGATGGGGGGTGCTGCCGCCTGAAATTGAGAAGCAGGGGGGGGGGGGGGGCTGCCGCAAATTTAGAAGCGGGGGTCCTTTACAAAAAAAGAAATAAAGAAAGAAATAAAGAAAAATATATATAAAAAAGGGGTGTAGCCATCTGGGGACCTCTGGGCCCTTTAATAAAAAGAAAAAAAGAAATAAAATATATATATATATAAAATATATTTTAAAAAGGGGGTTGCCATCTGGGGCCCTGGGGACCTCTGGGCCCTTTAATATTTTTTTTTTAATAAAAAATAAATTACAAAAAAAAGGGGGTTGCCATCCGGGACCTCTGGGCCCTTTAATAAAAAATATATATAAAGAAACATTTATAAAAAAAAAAGGGGGGGTTGCCATCCAGGGCCCTGGGGACCTCTGGGCCCTTAAATTAAAAATAAATAAAACAAATATATAAACAAAAATAAAAAAATAAACATTTATAAAAAAAGATAAAGGGTGTTTGCCACATGGGGACCTCTGAGCCCTTTAATAAAAATATATATATATATATATATATATATATATATATATATATATATAAAGAAATAAAATATATAAAAAAAATATTTTTTATAAAAAAAAAGGGGGGTTGCCATCCGGGGCCCTGGGGACCTCTGGGTCCTATAATAATAATAATAATAATAATAATAATAATAATAATAATAATAAACATATATATATATATATATATATATATATATATAAACGATTTTTTTTTATTAAAAAAAGGGGGTTTTCATCCGGGGCCCTGGGGAACTATGGGCCCCTGGGGACCCCCAGACCTCTAAAAAAAATTGGCCCTTTAATAAAAAATAAAATAAAAATATATTAAAAAATTGTCCCTTTAATAAAAATATATAATTTTTTTTATTATTTAAAAAAAAATATAAAAAAGGGGGGGTTGCCATTTGGGGCCCTGGGGTCCTCCGGGCCCCTGGGGGCCTCCGGACCCCTAAAAAAAAAAAAAAAAAAAAAAAAAAAAAATTTTTTTTTTTTTTTTTTTTTTTAAGGGGGTTGCTTTGGGCCCCCAACAGTGACAGGGCCCAGGGCACCTGCCCCATTTGCCCTGCGGTAAAGACGGCCCTGACTAGAATTCACATTAGCACTCAAAAACCACGCTAGTTAAAACAAGGTCTCACTTAGCTGGGGGGTGCTCACACTTTGTGTCCTAGGTGCTTGAGCAAAAGATATCAGGGCAGCAGTCTCTATGTTGTTCAGGAATTCAGAGGTCTGATTATTGCTAAAAGTGGAAGAGACGTTCTTGACTGTGAGAATCTGGCTGAATGTGTTTGCTGTTTGATTAAGCTGATTCTTTGCCTCCTGTGATGAGAAACAATGATTAAAGTACATAAGAAGAATCAGAAGGGCGCAGAAATAAAACCTTACAGTGCATACATTGCAAAACTTAGCCAAATCAAAGGAAAGAACAAAGGTGGAAAAGGCAACAATGATGTGTGTACTATATTAACACACAGCCAATAAGAAATCATCCCTTAAAGCTGAGCTCAAGGAAGATATAAAAGATCAATGCAGCTTTATGGTCATCAATACGTTACCAAATGTATTTATTTTTTAATACAGACAGTGTACACACTAGGGTGACCACATTTCCAAACTGCCATTCAGGGACAACCATCCCCCCCCCCCCCCCCGCACCCACGCCAGCCCCCCCCCCCCAAAAAAAAATATTTTAGTTTTTTTTTGTTTTTTTTTTTATAAAGTCACTTTGGGCCAGATTCATGTAGATGTGCGGCGGCGTAACGTATCGTAGATACGTTACACCGCCGCAAGTTTTCATCGCAAGTGCCTGATTCACAGAGCACTTGCAATGAAAACCTACGCTGGCAGCCTCCGGCGTAAGCCCGCGTAATTTAAATGGGCGTGTGCATCCTGCATCCTAAGATCCGACAGTGTAAAACAATTACACCTGTCGGATCTTAGGTCTATCTATGCGTAACTGATTCTATGAATCAGCCGCATAGATACTCTGAGAGATACGACTGCGTATCTCCACTGTGAATCTGGCCCTTTGTACTTTACTTACTCTAGCAAGTTTATCAAATTCACCCTGTTTAGTGTCCCCTCATGTCTCTCTGTCTCCTTCATCGATGTCCTCTCAGTTCCCTGTGTTTCACCTTTATTAGCATCCCCTCTGTTCCCTGTGTCACCTTCATTACTGTTCTCTCAGTTGTTCCCCTGTGTTACCTTCATATCCCCTCACTTGTCAGCTTCTTTACTGTCCCCTGCTTGTGTCACCTTCTCCTTCATTACTGTCCCCAACTTGTGTCACCTTCTTCTTCATTACTGTCCCCAACTTGTGTCACCTTCATTACTGTCCCCAACTTGTGCCACCTTCATTACTGTCCCCAACTTGTGTCACCTTCATTACTGTCCCCAACTTGTGTCACCTTCTTCTTCATTACTGTCCCCAACTTGTGCCACCTTCATTACTGTCCCCAACTTGTGTCACCTTCTTCTTCATTACTGTCCCCAACTTGTGTCACCTTCTTCATTACTGTCCCCCAATTGTTTCACCTTCTTCTTCATTACTGCCCCCCACGTGTGTCACCTTCTTTTTCTTCATTACTGACCCCAACTTTTGTCACCTTCTTCCTCATTACTGTCCCCCACGTGTGTCACCTTCTTCTTCTTCTTCTTCGTCTTCTTCTTCGTTACTGCCCCCCCCACTTGTTTCACCTTCTTCATTACTGTCCCCAACTTGTGCCACCTTCTTCATTACTGTCCCCAACTTGTGCCACCTTCTTCATTACTGTCCCCAACTTGTGTCACCTTCGTCTTCATTACTGTCCCCCAATTGTTTCACCTTCTTCATTACTGTCCCCCACATGTGTCACCTTCTTTGCTACTGCGCCCCACATGTGTCACCTTCTTCTCCATTACTGTCCCCCATTTGTGTCACCTTCCTCTTCCTTACTGTCCCCCACTTGTGTCACATTCTTTATTATTGTCCCCTCAGTGGTTGTTCCCCTGTATCACCTTCAAATTTTCCACTTGTCAACTACATGTATTACTGCCCCCACTTGTCAGCTACATGTATTACTGCCCCCCACTTGTCAGCTACATGTATTACTGCCCCCCACTTGTCAGCTACATGTATTACTGCCCCCACTTGTCAGCTTCATATATTACTGTCCCCCACTTGTCAGCTACATGTATTACTGTCGCCCCGAACCCCACTTGTCGGCTTTGTGTATTACTGTGAGAGTAATACATGAAGCTGATAAGTGGGGGACAGTAATACATGAAGCTGATAAGTGGGGGACAGTAATAAATTAGGCTGACAAGTGTGGCAAAGCAGTGGCAGGTGGTGCTCCAAATTTTTGTTGGGGGGGTGCAAAAAAACTGAAAAAAAACATCAATGGCAGCCACTGTGCCCATTAAAGCAGCTACTGTGCCCATAAATTGACGCCACTGTGCCATCAAACGTAGCGACTGTACTCATCAATTGCTGACACTGTGCCCATCAATTGCCGCTAGTGTGCCCCATCAAATGCTGCCAGTTGTCCTATCAATTACAGCTACTGTGCCCCATCAAATGCTGCCAGTGTGCCGAACAATTGCTGCTACTGTGCCCCATCAGATGCTGCCAGTGTGCCGATCAATTTCCGCTACTGTGCCCCATCAGATGCTGCCAGCGTATCGATCAATTACTGCTACTGTGCCCCATCAGATTATGCCTGTGTGCCGATCAATTGCCACTACTGTGCCCCATTAGATGCTGCCATTGTGCCGATCAATTGTTGCTACAATGCCCCATCAGAGTGCCAGTGTGTCCATCAATTGTCGCTACTGTGCCCCATCAGAGTGCCAGTGTGCCAATCAATTACCACTACTGTGCCCCATGATCAAATGCTGCCAGTGCCAGTGTGAATGTGCCCATCAATTGCCGTGACTGTGACACTGTGCCCCATCAGAAGCTATTTGTCACCTGATCATCTGCTCCGGTTTCATTTGCTCTGCTAACCTTTTAATCTGGACTCTGTCACTCTGGTCTCGTAGGGCAGACTTCAGCCAGGGTTGGTCTTCTTTTTTCCCTGGTCCTGCAGGCAGTTGGGCTGCTCGGGCGGGAGTCGGAGGTCGGATGTTGTGCAGGCACAGGTTGCAGCCTGAAATGCACTGCGGGAGCGGGAGGTCGGGAGTCGGGACCGACCGGGGACAGCTGAGGCTCAGCCGAGCCGGTGGATCTAAGGCACTGCAGAATGCCGCCGCCCGCGGCGCCGGCGCCGAGAGGCCACTGGACTGGAGGTTAAGGTCTGGTCGGAGGACTCGGATTCAGCGGTGATGTGACGTGAGTGACTTGCGAATGCGATGCTGCTCTCTCTGCTGCTGCTGCCGCGGCCGGGGGCGGGGTTCGGAGGCAGTACTGGTAAAGGCCTGTTCTCTCGGCGGGCCGCCTCCCTTTGCCCTCTCTGCATGTGACGTCACTGGTTGCTACACGCCAAGCGGGGCGGCCGTAGCAACCAGTGAGTGTGGCAATATTTTATTACAGTGGCACTGTCGCAGGCTGGCAGCCAGTCCTTTTTTCATTCCGGGACAATGTATTGTCCCGGATTGAAGGTGTCCGGGACACGGGACTCAAATTTAAATTACGGGATAATCCCGGGCAGGCCGGGACACGTGGTCTCCCTAGACCCACATTTAACTTAGCTTCTCAGAGTAGGACAGAGATAAGTAGCACAATGTGCTAATTAGGTGTGCTTCAATGCTCATGTGCTAAGAAGGTGCATGCTGAGAAGAGGGGAGAGATAAGCTTATCAAACGGTTGCATCTCCGATCACTGTCCATCACCAGCTGGGGAACGAACAAGATCTTGAAATGTTACTTAAAGGATAACTAAACCTTCCTTTTAAAAACAAAAAACAAACATGTCATACTTACCCCCTCTGTGCATTTGGTTTTGCACAGAGTGGCCCCCAGTCCTCCTCTTCTGAGGTCCCTCAGCGGCGCTCCTGGCACCTCCTCTTCTCGAGTGCCCCATCCGAGAAGTGCTCTCCTTCGGGGGAACCCATGCGGGCGCGCTCCCGTGTCCTGCTGCTGCGTCCAGACAGACTACAGGACTCAGATCCGTCCTTGGGTACCGCATCATTAAATTTAAATGCGAGCAGCCAATGGCTGCGCTGCTAACAATCTATCCAATCAGGACTGTGTTGTTTTTTTCATGTATATGCAAGACAGCTTGAGCGGAATTCCGTTGTAAAAACCCGTCTGAGTTTATTCCGAAGGAAATACCGGTCGTGTGCACGTGGAATTAGAGGTATAAGCCAACTATCACCTTGGCAGGAGTCATGACAACCCATCAGTGCCGGGTGGAGATCCCAAAGCCACCCCCGGGCTGGCAGAGTCACGGTTGGCAACCCCCGGGTCAGTCAGTCAGTAGTAGGGGCACTCATGGGAGTGCATCTCGCAGGCGGCGAAGCCGGTGGCTTTTCTCTGGGCTGTGGGCTGCTGCTTCCTCACTTCCCCTGCGTCTCCTCCTCCTAACGGCCAATCTGATCTCCTTTCAGCCAATCGGGTACCGATCTGCACCCCGAGCCCACACTATTTTGAAGCCTAATAGAGGCTCTAATCACGTGCTTAAAAAAACCCTGATTGAAGTCCATGCATCCGTAGCCCTGTATGTAGATCAGGGGGACGGACACATGGATGGGGGGGGTGGCACCCGTGTGCCCCCTATGAACGGGCCACCACTGCAACCCATTGTGGTTAGTGATATAGGAGGTATCTCTATTAGAGTCATAGGCGTGCGCACAGGGTGTGCCAGGTGTGCCCAGGCACACCCTAATCACCCTGTGTGGTTCTTACTGCAGGGCTGCCAGATTTTCTCCTCTCCTACGGCTGCTGCTGTGGGCAAACACAGATGATGTTTCAGGATTAGTGGGGGAAGTGATAATGTCATTTACCGACCCCTTACCTTTGTGAATGAACACAGTGACTGGTACCTGGTGTTTGAGCTTTGGGGTGAGTTTATTTATTGCAAAGCTCTACTGTATGATACAGCAAACCAAATTAAACCAATAACTGAAACATTTTGCGCAGTCATACTCAAACAATAATGTCAAGCCTGTCACTTAATGTGTGAAGGATACTTATGGTAAAAGTGACCCTGTGACTTGACACGCAGCCCAAAAAAGGAATGTGATGGTGCTGTGCGGAGCTTTCCTTGAAGGCTTACCAAGCTGGTGGGTAATTGAAGTCGCTAGACTAAGCATTGACTTAAAATGTAACCTTCATCTACCTTCTCTAGAACAATGCATAGCATGTAACAGATTATTTCTTACATTATCAGAGGGCTTGTTCTCACTTGCTTGGCAGGATAAATTAAAAAAATTAAAAGATGCCTGGAGAATAGAGCAGATTGGGTCCTGGAAGATAGAAAATATCAATTGTGGCAGGTAGAAAAAAGGAGAAACAGTTTGTTATTTAGGTTACATTGCAAAGAATTAACAAAGTGTAATATATAGTAGTAACTAAATAAAGCTAAAGAGATAAAAAAATGATTTATGCCTTGTACACACAAGCGGAATTTCAGACGGAGAAAGTCAAACGGATGATTTTCTTTGCATATTCCGTCCGTGTGTATGCCCCATCAGACTTTTTCCGTCGGAAATTCAGACGGAATTAGATAGATAACAAAATTTCTATCAGAATTTCCATTCATCTGGATGCAATTCCGACAGAGCTAAAAAAACATGCATGCTCGGAAACAATTCGACACATGCTTCGAAGCATAGAATTTCATTTTCTCGGCTCGACGCAGTATTTTACGTCACTGCGTTCTTGACGGTCCGATTTTAGTGTGACCGTGTGTATGCAAGACAGCTTGAGCGGAACTCTGTCAGAAAAACCGTCAGAGTTTTTTTCCGACCGGAAAACCGGTCGTGTGTACAGGGCATTAGAGATACTCATTATTATGGTCATGGCTTATAATTATTGGGCACAGTATAAGAATTCCTAAGAGACAAAAATGAATAATATCCATAAGACCTGTTTGTATGTTCTGAAAACTTGACACCTTTATTTACTAACAGTGAGATACGAAGCCCAATTGAATGCTTAGTGTAAATCAGCTAAATAATTTTCAGGTACAGTGCCTTGAAAAAGTATTCACACCCCTTGAAATTTTCCACATTTTGTCATATTACAACCAAAAATATAAAAGTATTTTATTAGGATTTTATGTGATAGACCAACACAAAGTGGCACATAATTGTGAAGTGGAAGGAAAATGCTAAATGGTTTTCAAAATGTTTAAGAACATTTTTTGAAAAATTTGACATTTGGCATTTGTATTCAGCCCCCCTGAGTCAGCGGGCGCGCAGGGGAAATCCCTCACTGTACAGAGATGGCTGCGGTGTGCACTCCTGCACCCGGCATATTCTCTTCCCCGCCCGACAGATGCATTCCAGTGCCGGCCCCGTCGTGACATCATTCAGCGGTTCAGAAGGAGAGGAAGAAAGTGCTGCCGGCGCTGCGGTGAACAGTGTGCATGTGAGTAATATAACCTGCCGATCTGTTCACAGAGACACACTAACTGTCTGCATAGCCCAAGAGCGTCTCTGCCCCCCTCCCCTACCCTAGCTCGACTCTCACTCTTCCCCCCTTGCAGTGGCTCCCGGGTCACGCTGGTAAGACGTGAATGATGTCTTAAGGAGGGCAGGGCCCACTGGTATAAGTCTCTGAAAGTCTCTAAGGAAGGGGGAGAGGCTTTGAGCTAATGGGGGTATCTAAGAGGGGGTACTGACTGCTGATATAATGTGTGGTAACCAACCATTAGATCAGCAGCACCCCCATTGGAGACCCCCATTTGCTCACAGCCCACCTTATATCAATGCCCTCCCCCTTATCAGTGCCACCTATCTGTGTCCATCATTGCCGCCTATCTGTGCCACACATCAATGCAGCCCTATAAGTGCCACTTCATCTGTGCCCATCATTGCCGCCTATCTGTTCCCATCATTGCCGCCTATCAGTGTCACACATCAGTGTAGCCTTATAAGTGGCACTTCATCTGTGCCCATTATTACCACCAATCTGTGCCCATCATTGCCACATATCTGTGCTATATTTCGGTGCCAGCCATCAGTGCGTGCCACCTATCAGTGCCATCTTTCAGTGAGTGCCACCTATCAGTGCCAGCCATCAGTGCGTGCCACCTATCAGTCCCATCTTTCAGTGCGTGCCACCTATCAGTGCTATCTTTCAGTGGCAGCCATCCGTGCCACCTATCAGTGTCATCTTTCAGTGCCAGCTATCCGGCGTGCCACCTATCAGTGCTCATCAGTGCTGCATTATCAGTGCCAACTATCAGTGCCCATCCATCAGTGCCACTGCCAGCCATCAGTCAGTGCCACCTTTGAGTGTCCATCAGCCAGTGCCATCTATCAGTGGGTCACATGACATTAAAAAAAGTATCGGTAATCGGTATCGGCGAGTACTTGAAAAAATGTATCGGTACTTGTACTCGGTCTTAAAAAAGTGGTATCGGGACAACCATAATCTAAACCATTCCATTGTAGCTCTGGCTGTATGTTTAGGGTCATTGTGCTGCTGGAAGGTGAACCTTCGCTCCAGTCTAACAGGTTTTCTTCTAAGATTGCCCTGTATTGCCCTCCATCCATCTTCCCATCAACTCTGACCAGCTTCCCTGTCACTGCTAAAGAAAATCATCCCCACAACTTGAAGCTGCCACCATCATGTTTCACAGTGGGGATGGTGTGTTCAGGGTTATGTGTAGTGTTAGTTTTCTGCCACACACAGCGTTTTGCTTTTAGGCTAAAAAGTAAAATTTTGGTCTTATCTGACCAAAGCACCTTCTTTCACATGTTTGCTGTGTCCCCGCATGGCTTCTCGCAAACTGCAAATGGAACTTCTTATGGATTTCTTTCAACACTGGCTTTATTCTCGTCCCTCTTCCATAAAGGCCAGATTTGTGAAGGGCAAGACTAATAGTTGTCCTGTGGACAAAATAAAATGGGGGTGGTGCTGCGCTGTTCCTAAAAGGTATAATGCCAATAGGCTAATATGAAAAGGTCAAACAAGGAGGTAACTCCTGATAAAAGGCTGTACTAATCCTAATAGTTAAAGTGCAAAACCTAGATGCATAAATATAACAATACACTCTCAATATAAAGGTAAAAAACAGTGCATAGCATGCTAAAGTATACTCCTGATATAAATGAAATACCATGGTGCATGGCATGCTTAAGTAAAACAAGTGGATATAGTTACTATGTGCTGGGTAATGTCTTGTGGATGTCTTACCCAATCAAGTGCAAATTAGCTAAATAAATCGTGCAAAAACACAAACAATGAGTGCAAATGGTAAAATACACTATGCAAAAATACGCAAAAAATGCATATAAAAACGCATGTAAAAAATGCATAAAAAACTATTTCTGGTGCAATGTGCAAAGTGTAAATAAAAGTGGCAAATGCTGCAAGTGGCTAGTGCCAACATATAATAATAAAGTCCAAACAGTGCAATATGAAATAAGTCCAAAAGATGCAGTGACATATACATCCAAAAGTGCAAAATTGCAAGTCAGGCTGTAAGCAGATGGCAACAAGTCATCCTATTCTCCGTGCAATCAAGCCAATCCAGTGTATAGGTAAAAAAAAAGTGCAGGAGAGATAGCAATCTCCTCTTCATGCAGCAATACACTTAAAGCGGGGGTGCACCCAAAAAAATTTTTCTAACATTACATTAAGCTCCATTCCGACATTGACTGTACGCTGATCTTTTTTTTTTTTTTGCCGTACATACCTTTATTTTCTCCCCCGGCTTCCAGGTAGTGAATCCTGCGGGAGTGGGCATTCCTATGCACAGGCTAATTGATTGACGTATGACATAAGCTTCCCCCCGGCGCATACAGCCGCGTCATGAGTTGCCGAAAGAAGTCAAATGTCGGTGCGCAGGCGCCGTATAGAGCCGACTCGCAGTCCGGCTTCTTTCGGCAACTCGTGACGCGGCCGTATGGGCTGGGGGGAAGCTTATGTCTTACGTCAATCAATTAGCCTGTGC
This sequence comes from Rana temporaria, assembly GCF_905171775.1. Classification (NCBI taxonomy): domain Eukaryota; kingdom Metazoa; phylum Chordata; class Amphibia; order Anura; family Ranidae; genus Rana; species Rana temporaria. The sequence goes on along the minus strand of NC_053491.1, from coordinate 430,594,548 downwards.
ATAGGAACGCCCACTCCCGCGGGATTCACTACCCGGAAGCCGGGGGAGAAAATAAAGATATAACTGTATGTACGGCAAAAAAAAGAAAAAAAAATCAGCGTACAGTCAATGTCGGAATGGAGCATGTAATGTTAGAAACTTTTTTTTTGGGTGAACCCCCGCTTTAAGTATAGGTGGCCTCTTACCTTGCGGTAATGAGACAACTGCATATAGATCAAAACCTGAGGTGGTGATTCCTCCCTTTGACTCCTGGGCATAGGGTTTAACAGACCTAGTTTTGACTCTCGGCCGCAGGGCAAGTATAAGAAAAAGGATTCCCAATGGTGTAGTAGGTTTTTAAAATCGTATAATCATTTATTAGTAAACAGTGCAGGGTACTCACATAAACAAACAAAAAATGCTCCTTGTCTCCTACGAGCGGCGGGCTTGTCTGTAAACGTCAGAGTGCCTTTCCTTCCCTACGTGTGACGTCACAACCCATGTGACTTCATCAAGGGATGAATGTGGACAGATTCTCCTACCTGAGCTGTGGATCTCTGCAGCTCCTTCAGAGTCATGGGCCTCTTGGCTGATTCTCTGATTAATGCTCTCCTTGTCCGGCCTGTCAGTTTAGGTGGACAGCCATGTCTTGGTAGGTTTGCAGTTGTGCCATACTCTTTCTATTTTCCGATGATGGGTTGAACAGTGCTCTGTGAGATGTTCAAAGCTTGGGATATTTTTTTATAACCTAACCCTGCTTTAAACTTCTCCACAACTTTATCCTTGACATGTCTGGTATTTTCCTTGGCCTCCATGATGCTGTTTGTTCACTAAGGTTCTCTAACAAACCTTTACAGGGCTTCAAAGAACAGCTGTATTTATACTGAGATTAAATTACACACAGGTGGACTCTATTTACTAATTAGGTGACTTCTGAAGACAATTGGTTCCACTAGATTTTAGTTAGGGGTATCAGAGTAAGAGGGGCTGAACACAAATGCACACCACACTTTTCAGATATTTATTTGTAAAAAAATTGAAAAATAATTTATCATTTTCCTTCCACTTCACAATTATGTGCCACTTTGTGTTGGTCTATCACATAAAATCCCAATAAAATACATTACAATTTTTGGTTGTAATTTAACAAAATGTGGAAAATTTCAAGAGGTATGAATACTTTTTCAAGGAACTGTATATCAAAACTAAAGGTGTTCAGTGTTTTATAGATTGTTGTTGTTCTAAAGCAGCCTAAGTAGAAAAGCCTGCTGCAGAAAAGGACCCTTGATTTCTTTGGGGGAAGCAGGGTCTCTCTGCATAGGTCTGTAACACCCTGCCCTAGGCTGGCTAAATGTAGTTTTTTGGCTCTGCTGTACTTAGTGGAGCAGCAATGTATTTTCCAGGTATGGTCAAGTCTATCCCAAAGGCTTGGTTCACACTGCAGTATGACTTTGTCAGGGGAATTGCTGGCGACTTGAGTACTACTTTGATAGAAGTATAGAATAGAAGAGAATAGAAATACAATAGAAGTCTCCTTGAAATAGTACAGGAAACTTTTATGAAGTTGGAGTGACTTCAGTAGTGCTAATTAAGACTTAAGGCTTTTATTCACTAACATGGAATTTCACATGTCATGCGAAATCCTCACAAGTCGGATTCCAAGTTGCTGCAATGTGAACCGAGCCTAAGCCTGATATTTGATTACTCTTCCCTTATTCTGCAAATAGCTTCCAGAAGTAGATTAGAAGGGGCAGCCACCATTTTATTCATTTTTATCTGACCTTAGCCCCTCCCTTTGAGGGTGCACCCAGAAGGTGGCTAGGGAGAAGATAAATGTTTGGGAAGGTCTGTTCACAGTGCTCTTTTCCTGGGGGGGGGGGGGTGCCCCTGTGATGCAGCCTTTGGTCCTGAAGATCTGTTACTTTTAGGTCTCATCATTTACTTAGCTGAGAGCCCAAAAGACATCTGCTGGAGGACACTACCTTTTGAAGCTGGGCTGGGAAAAGGATCCCCTCGCACTGAAAAGTTTTGTAGGGAAGCTGGTTGGAGACAGTTGTCCCCAGACATTATGAGTTGGATCTTTGCCTAGAGGATAGCTTCAAGAACTGTGATTGTTTTTACAGAGTCTTAGATGGACTGGTTCTCCCTCTGCCCCACATCCCTCTCTCCTGTTGTATTACTGCAATACAACTACAAAAAGACAACCCCTAGACTGAGTCTGTGTTTGTTTGTGTGCTTTGGAACTGGTATCTAGGCCTGGCAGCCTCTTAACAAGTAAGGGAGACCTGGGTTTTTTCAAACAGCCCCCCCCCTCCGGGGGACAGGGCTACAGGTCAAACAAACCCCAAACTGAGTCAAACCTATAACCAGCAGTCAGCTAAGCTTTTGTTCCCCGCTCACTGGAGAGCTCTGGTTCTGATTCAGAAGAGCTGTGTATGACCTCTGAAAAACATCACTGCTTCCTCACATAGAGCAAGGGTCCTATTCTACTCTGCAACAGGCTGGCAGAGGACAGGCTTTTCTACAAGAAAAGGAAATGCAAGGATTTTTATTTTGATGCATTTGGGATGCATTTAGCTAATGAAAACTGAGGAGTCTATTGGGCGTTAAACTGTGTAATTTTTTACAGTGTGAAATGCTTTACAGCCATAAATTGTTACACTTAATGATTACTAGTCTATGCAAGACCAATAACTTGTATAAGTATGACACAAAATCAATAGTCGGCATATCTAGGAAAGACCATAAAATATAACTCTGGACGAAACATATTGGGCTGCCAAAAGTGTGGCACCATTACACCAGTACAGAAAATCATGTGGTATTCATGCAGTGGAGCCTACTGCCAGTAAAGCAGCAATTCACAGAGCAGCCAAATTGTCTTCAACCTTTCTTTTTGTGCTACTTATAGCAAATGTGCATGTAAGCTATTTTCTTGGATTTTGCTGTTTTTGTAAAAAAAAAAAAAAAAAAAGTGTTTTTACAATATCATGCTTTGAGAGTTTTTGTTTTATAAGGGAATGTGAGAGGCCCATATCACTTTTGTTCCTATCAATTGAAGAATGTGGGTTTTTGTTTGTGTATAATCGAGGATTGATAGTGGAAATTTTACTGCATGTAGTCAGGGCCGTCTTTAATATCGTTTGCACCCTGGGCAAACACCCCCCCCCCCCATGCAATTTCGCACTTACATTACACAGGACCCCCTCTTCCATACTACCCCCACCATTACACAGGACAGGACCCCCTCTCTCATACTACCCCCACCATTACACAGGACAGGACCCCCTCTCTCATACTACCCCCACCATTACACAGGACAGGACCCCCTCTCCCATATACCCCCACCATTACACAGGACAGGACCCCCTCTCCCATATACCCCCACCATTACACAGTAAAGGGCCCCCTCCCCCATACTACCCTAATCATTACACAGGACAAGACCCCCTTTCTCATACTACCCCCACCATTACACAAGACAGGACCCCCTCTCCCATACTACACCCACCATTACACAGGACCCCCTCGCCCATACTACCCTAATCATTACACAGGACCCCCTCCCCAATACTAACCCACATCATTACACATTACATGTGTGCTGTTACCTCTAGCAACCAGTCAGTAAGCGATAATGATACACTGTACCCTCTGGCAACCAAAGGCAATCGCTGCCTGATCTGATACAGTAAACAGATTTTAGGTCTAGCTGCTATTTATTGTATGTCTCAGAGCAGGTGGAGAGCAAACTTGCACGGATGGGGGGGCCCAGAGTCCAATCAATATTAAATCCGGTCCTGTAACTGTTATCCACTCCTGTGGCTCCCATTACACGTATATGAGCACACACTACCAACCCTACACTACCCACCTGTGGGTTCTTCTTGGAGCATTCTTCCAGTCTCTTTTGCTGTTCACCAGTCATATTACACGCTTCCTTTATGTTATGCTCTACAGATAGATGAAAGAGTGTTAGGTGCATGTGTATATTTAATTGCAGTACAAAGAGGATGAATCTCCTGAACGGGGGCATAGACGGCAATAAAAACTGACAGGTGCTCTAATCCCTCTCCAGTCCACTCTGTCCAAAACTAAACAAAAAAGTTTTCCCATATATATATACTTTAACTCCCTTCCTGACCTGACACATCGCTTTAACTGACAATTGCGCAGTCGTGAGACGCTGTACCCAAACAAACATTTTTCTGCCGGGCCGCGCCGATCATTCGGTACTCTGATAGGAGACAGTCTGCCAACAGTATGTAAACAAGGCAGACTTTCATTCTGTCAGTACAGAAGACAGGGATCCTGTGTTAGTGTGAAGCAGGAACAACGTTCCATGACTTCAAGTAGTAAAAGCACCTCCCTCAAAGTTGAGGTCAAGACTCTGTGCAGGCCAGTCAAGTTCCTCCACCCCAAACTCACTCATCTATGTCTTTATGGACTTTGCTTTGTGCACTGGTCCAAATCATTTGGTGGGGGGGGGGGGGAATTATGGTGTGGGGTTGTATTTCAGGGGTTGGGCTTGGCCCCTTAGTTCCAGTGAAGGGAACTCTTAAGGTGTCAGCATACCAAGACATTTTGGACAATTTCATGCTCCCAACTTTGTGGGAACAGTTTGGATATGGCCCCTTCCTGTTCCAACATGACTGTGCACCAGTGCAACAAAGCATAAAGTCGTGGATGAGCGAGTTTGGGGTGGAGGAACCTGACTGGCCTGCACAGAGTCGTGACCTCAACCCGATAGAACAGCTTTGGGATGAATTAGAGCAGAGACTGCGAGCCAGGCCTTCTCATCCATATCAGTGTCTGACCTCACAAATGTGCTTCTGGAAGAATGGTCAAACATTGCCATAGACACACTCCTAAACCTTGTGGACAGCCTTCCCAGAAGAGTTGAAGCTGTTATAGCTGCAAAGGGTGGGCCAACTCAAAATTGAACCCTGCAGACTGGGATGCCATTAAAATTCATGTTTGTGTGAAGGCAGGCGTCCCAATACTTTTGGTAAGATAGTGTATGTTAACTCTTGTCATTGTGTGTTCCTGTGCACATAACTCACCTTTGCAAAAAACTTGTCCCTCTTTAGGACAGAACTGAACTTTGTTGATGGGGCGATAATTTTTCAAACACTCACAGTAGTAGCTGCCTTTTGTGTTGTGGCACTGGGCTCCTTGTCCACACGGTATGTCTTTACACTCATTTTTATCTAAAATGTAGAGTTATTTGTATAGAATTATGGCAAACTAAAGTCAATGTTAACTCTGTCACTAAAATCTCAAATCATTTTAAACATGTTAAAGTTATTTAAAAGGAAATGTTAAATATTTTAAAACTGCAGCTTTCATAATAAAAAATCCCTGGCGATCCTCCCCTGGAGGTCTTTTTCAGGCCTTTCCTGTTATAAAGTGACAACGCTCTATACCTGTCTCCAATAGGTGCTCCTATGTTGTCACCCTATCACAGGGAATTCTGATGGAGACTCCAAGTGGCTGGTTCAACACACATTTCACATTCATAGCTGAAGCCGTATAGTATAGTATAGTGAGGATTTAATTAACAGACTATTTATTAAAAACTGAACTCCAGGATATGCAAATATTTTCAAAGTACAAGAGGCATGTGATTATTGGTGAGCTTTGTGTAGTTCTTCCAGAGCTGTACATTGACCCAGCAAGAAACGGTTCCAGAAAAGCTGTCTCTAATACAGACCGGTCACTGCTGTTCTCTCCCCTTGTGAAGGGTGTCTGGTCTTGTCTCCGCCCCCTCCTGTAGTTTTCTGCAGGCAGCCTGTAGAGGGCGGAGCCTGCTGGGTCCCTCCCACAGCTCTGCTCTCTGTACAGGCACAGTGATTATGTCATTCTTACATTTACAAGGGAGTATCACAGTTTGTAAAGACATTGGGGCAGATTCACGTACAGCCGCGTAAAATTGTGCGGGCGTAACGTATCCGATTTACGTTACGCCGCCGCAACTTACACGGGCAAGTGCTGTATTCTCAAAGCACTTGCTCCGTAAGTTGCGGCGGCGTAGCGTAAATCGGCCGGCGTAAGCCCACCTAATTCAAATGTGGAAGGGGGGGGCGTGTTTTATGTTAAACTACTGTGACCCGACGTGATTGACGTTTTTGCGGCACGGTGCATGCGCCGTCCGTGGAATTTCCCAGTGTGCATTGCTCCAAAGTACGCCGCAAGGACGTCATTGGTTTCGACGTGAAAACGTAAATGACGTCCAGCCCCATTCACGGACGACTTACGCAAACAACGTAACTTTTTCAAATTTCGACGCGGGAACGACGGCCATACTTAACATTGGCTGCGCCTCATATAGCAAGGGCAACTATACGCCGGGAAAAGCCTAACGTAAACGTCGTAACTTTACTGCGTCGGCCGCGCGTACGTTCAGGAATTTGCGCATCTAGCTAATTTGCATATTATATGCAGAATTCGACGGAAGCGCCACCTAGCAGTCAAAAAAAAATGCAGTTAAGATCCGACGGCGTAAGAGACTTACGCCTGTCGGATCTAATGGATATCTATGCGTAACTGATTCTAAGAATCAGACGCATAGATACGACGGGTCGGATTAGGACTTACGACGGCGTACATGGCGCTGCGCCCTCGTAAGTCCTTTAAGAATCTGGGCCATTTAGTGCACACAAACTAGATTTCTATTCTCTGTGACTATTGAGGAATAGATTTAAATTATAATTTTTTTGTGCTCAGAGTTCAGCATTCATTTTATAAGTAGCGTTGAGCAAATGGACGTTAGTTCGACCTGAGCATCGCCTGTTCACCCGTTCGGCAAACACCCCAATTTGTGGGGGGCCCAGGCAGTACCCGGGCCCCCATAAAATATTATGGCCAATAACTTGCATATACAGTAAGCCTTCAAAAAGGGGACTTTTGAGTTTTCATGTTCGGGTCCCCATAGACTTTAATAGAGTTTGGGGCTTAGGTGCAAACTGAACAGGGGGGTGTTTAGCCCATCTCTATTTATTAGTATGTAATTTATTTATATTTTAATAAAAATGTTCACAGAGTTGTTGATTGATCGCTAAGTGACACATACTAATGCCGCTAAGTGTGTTTTGGGTATCTAGCATTTAATGACCGCTGTTCATGAAAGGGTTATGCAACACTTTAACCACTTAAGACCCGGACCAAAATGCAGGTAAAGGACCCGGACAGTTTTTTTGATTCGGCACTGCGTCACTTTAACTGACAATTGCGTGGTCGTGCGACGTGGTTCTCAAACAAAATTGGCGTCCTTTTTTTCCCACAAATAGAGATTTCTTTTGGTGGTATTTGATCACCTCTGCGGTTTTTATTTTTTGCGCTATAAACAAAAATAGAGCGTCAATTTTGAAAAAAAATTCTATATTTTTTCCTTTTTGCTATAATAAATATCCCCCAAAAATATATAAAACATTTTTTTTTCCTCAGTTTAGGCCGATACATATTCTTCTACCTATTTTTGGTAAAAAAAACTTGCAATAAGCTTTAATCGATTGGTTTGCGCAAAATGTATAGTGTTTACAAAATAGGGGATAGTTTTATCGCATTTTTATTAACAATTTTTTTTTACTAATAATAGCGGCAGTCAGCGATTTTTTCGTGATCGCGACATTATGGCGGACACATCGGACAATTTTGACACATTTTTGGGACAATAGTCATTTTCACAGCAAAAAATGCTATAAAAATGCATTGTTTACTGTGAAAATGACAATTGCAGTTTGGGAGTTAACCACTAGGGGGCGCTGAAGGGGTTAAGTGTAACCTCATATGTGTTTCTAACTGTAGGGGGGCGGGGCTTGACGTGTGACATCATTGATCGTGTTTCCCTATATCAGGGGACACACGATCAATGACAACGCCACAGTGAAGAACGGGGAAGCTGTGTTTACATACAGCTCTCCTCGTTCTTCAGCTTCGGGGACCGATCACAGGACTCCAGCGGTGATCGGGTACGCGGGTCCCGCGGCCACGGAGTTTCGGACCGGGAGCCCGCGACCCACGGCTGGGCATTTAAAGAGGACGTACAGGTACGTGCTTGTGCCCAGCAGTGCCATTCTGCCAACGTATATGTGCAGGAGGCGGTCCTTAAGTGGTTAATAGCAACATACAAATATCTCAATAGTGATTATAGCATAGAGAGGAAACTATTCAGTCTCAGCTCACTTAAGTGGATACATGGTCACTCAATGAAGCGTGACGAGAAGTGGTTGAACCGGTAGGGGGTTCTTTGCTGTCAGAGCGGTAGGATGTGGAAGTCTCTTCCACAGTTGGTGCTGTCAGCGGGGAGCATCAATAATTTAACAAACTCTTATGCTTGTACACACGATCGTAATTTCCGATGGAAAAAGTCAGACGGAATTTTTTCATCGGATATTCCAACCGTGTGTGTGCCCCATCTGACTTTTTTCCGTCGGAATTTAGAAAGAGAACATGTTCTCTTTTTTTCCGACGGAAAAAAATTATATCGTAAATTCCGTTCGTCTGTAGGGAGAAAAAAACATGCATGCTCAGAATCAAGTCGAGGTATGCTCAGAATCATTCAACTTAATTTTTCTCGCCTCGTCGTAATGTTGTACGTCACCGCGTTCTTGACGGTCGGAATTTGGTGTAACAGTGGGTATGCAAGACAGCTTGAACGGAATTCCGTCTGAAAAATCTGTCAGAGTTTATTCCGACGGAAAATCCAATCGTGTGTACAAGGCATTAGATGGGCATCTTAGTGAATGCAATATACAGGAATTTGGGAAATGATGGTGACATAAACACACACACATACCCACAAAGGTTGAACTGGAAGGACTGGTGTCTTCATTCAACCATTGAGACCTTAAAATTATGATCTCCCTGTAGCATTATGAAAACTTTTCTAGTTGAGAATTTAGCCTGTATATAAGGAGGAGTGATCACAGCATTAACAATATCTTAAATATTTCATAAATAAATGATTATACCGCTTATAAAATTATAGCAAGGATCATTTTACTATCAAGTCATTTCAAATTACAGTGGTAAACCAGATATAATTCAGAGATTTATGTCTCCTCCCTGTCGATCTTTTAAAAGCTCCCTGAAATGGTATTGTAGCACCATCTTGTGGAAGAATAAAAGTACTGCATTCCAAGAAAAGTTTTAGTGAGTTTTGCACTGAAACCTGTCATGCAGAAATAAAACATAAGTAACGCCCTGTACACACGATCGGTTCATTCGATGAAAACGGACCGATGGATTTTTTCATCAGATATCCGATGAAGCTGACTTTCATCAGTCGTGCCTACACACCATCGGATAAAAAAACGATCGTGTCAGAATGCGGTGATGTAAAACACAACGACGTGCTGAGAAAAATGAAGTTCAATGCTTTCAAGCATGCGTCGACTTGATTCTGAGCATGCGTGGATTTTTAACCGATGGACGTGCCCACAGATGATCGTTCTTTTTCTATCGGTTAGTTAACCATCAGATAATTTTAAAACAAGTTCCTAGTTTTTTAACCGATGGATAAAAAACCGATGGGGCCCACACACGATCGGTTAGTCTGATGAAAACAGTCCATCAGACCGTTTTCATCAGACAAACCGATCGTGTGTCTTCAGTATTTTCCATTCCCCAAAACAAGCATGCAGCCAATAAAGTGATAGCGAAGTCAAAACTCCTAATTAGCACACATTTGTTCTAGGCCTTGGGCCAGATCCACAGACGAAGTACGCCGGCGTATCTACTGACACGCCTGTGTACTTTCAATCGTATCGTTGTTTTGAATCCTCAAAACAAGATACGACGGCTTCTGGGTTAGATCCGACAGGTGTACGTCTTCGTACGCCTTCGGATCTAAGATGCAATACTTCGGCATCCGCTGGGTGGCGTTTTCCATGTCGGGTATGCAAATTAGCGATTTACGACGATCCACGAACGTACGCGCGGCCGTCGCATTTTCAAACGTCGTCTGTAGTCGGCTTTTTCCGGCGTATAGTTAAAGCTGGTATTTTTCGGCGTATACATAGAATTGCCATGTTAAGTATGGCCATCGTTCCCGCGTCGAAATTTGAATATTTTTTTTTTGCGTAAGTCGTCCGTGAATAGGGATGGACGTAACTCACGTCTAAGTTCGAAAAATTACGTCGTTGCAAAGTCATTTAGCGCAATGCACGGCGGGTAATTTAGGAACGACTCATGCGCATTTCATTCGGCGCGGGGACGCGCTTCATTTAAATGAAACCCGCCCCCAACCCGCCCAATTTGAAATACACCGCCAGAAATACACTACGCCGCCGTAACTTACGGCGCAAACTCGCTGAGGATTCGAAAATGCGCCAGGTAAGGTACGGCGGCGTAGTGTATCTCTGATACGCTGCGCCGTTCTACATGTATGTGGATCTGGCCCCTTGTAACTACAAAGGGTAACTCCACTTTTGGAAAAAAAGCAAATAAAGAAAAAATAATATAGCATATACAATTGTGACACAAGTCATATTGCAATTAAATGTTATAAAAAATGATCTTTCCTTTTCAATCTGCAGCCGCTGTAATTTTCTAAAAATAAAAATTCATTGCAATATGGCTACCTGGAGGTGTTCTGTGCACAGAATGTGTATAGAACGCCCCCCCCCCCCCCCAGAAATTTCCTGCTTCTGTGATTGGCTGGCTGATTTTCCAAGAAGTCTGCCATTTTTGTTGCATCCCCTGCAACAAAAATTTCATTTTTTGAGATACTTTCAATAGAAAATCATGTCCAAAGGGAAGCAGGCCCAGTAGATTTCCTCATTAGTGCTCTGCAGCTGCACAGCTGACTGATAATTATGAAACCACTCCCATTAGACTCACTTGTCACAGAGGCCCAGAGGAACAAACAGTGATTTTTTCAGAATAACAAAAGGTAGGAATCTGCAACAAAGGCTGTTATAATCCTTGTAATGTACATAGATCACCCAGAGCGGAATGTTATTTTTTCAACAAAAATGGAGTTACGCTTTAACATTATCAGTGCTTGAGACACTGGAACAAATCTGACATTTCCTAATAATTCCTCTCACATGAATGTTTTTTTAGAGATTATTTCCTGTGCTTGGGCAAACGACAGCTGGACAATGGCAATGACAGGCAAAATTATACAATACAGACAGTTTTTATTTCAATTTTTTTTCAGTGAGGCCCAATGTAAAAAGATGTTGCTGTGAATTGATAATTTGTAGACATAAAGCTGAATTGGGTTTCTGTAGTCGAATGTCGTGGCGCATTGGCACACATACCTACCTCTGCAGTAGAGCAGACCATTTTTTTTGCATCTGCAGAATCCTCTTTTGCAGTGACATTTGGATTTTTGGTCACAGCTTACATTTAGGGGACAGATCCATTGATCACCACAATCTTGCTCACCTGGGGAGTGATACAAAAAAAAAAAAAGATCAATAATAAAGACTCCCCTGCATGCTTTCAAGATAGTCAGCACAGCCTGTTTAAATATGACATAATGTGTAACCCCTTAAAGAGGAATTGCAGTCTTCTCAAATAATTTGTAATAAAAAACATCTTTGCCATTCTGAAGCTTCCCTCCAACCACTTTGCATATTATTTTATATATACTGCGATTCTGTACTTGACAAATATGCTGCAGAAATCTCCCTCCACTGAGTCTGTCTGCCTTCATTTTAACTGTGGGCAGCTGAAGCTGCTGCCTGTTCACTTCCTGGATTTACACACACACACAGAGGCACCTCCAGCTCTGCAGCTTTCATTGCCCCTCTTATGACTCACCCCCCTACCTTACTTGGTAAACTCTCACAAAAGTGAGAGAGAGAGAGAGAGCTGTGCATGATGTCATAAGCCAAGACTAATGACCAGACAGGAAACAGTAAGTGGGCTGTATAAGGTATTTACTGGCAGAACAAAATTTACAATCAAAAGTTATAAAAACAAGGGCAGAAGATTTAATAGATGGAATGTTGAAAAAATGACTGAAGGTCCACTTCAAGTATGGAAAAAGCATTTTGGCCATACTTCTCTTGTGGGTTACAGGAGTGCATTCACTTTAGATTTTTTGTAAGCAAGAGTCACAGAGTCATAGTGGGCTAAAGCCCGCTGGCAGCTGGCGTGGCAGAGGCAGAGCCAGCATGCAGCCAAGAGCCAAAGCCTGTTGCACTTACCCCTTCCCAGCTTGGCTCTCCAGTAAGTGCAGGAGGAGCAGAGCAAAGAGCCGGCGACTGACAGCCACTGCTCTTCACTCAAGCAGAACAAGATCTGAATGATCAGCAGTCATGTGATTGCTCACATCTTCTGCTTAGAGCCGAATTGTTACACTGGATTCGGAGGGTAAGGTGCAGAGAAGGCCCTGAACTTGGGGCGAGGGGGCTGTAGAGTGTTGTAATATTAATATAGATGTGTAGGTATTTAAAATATTGTGTTATATGTATGGCATGATATACATACAGGCATTCAAGGTTACACATAAAAAGGTGTTTGCCGACCAAAAGGGTTAGTGGTCAAACACAAATCAAAGGAACAGCTGAGGACCCTTTGATGTGTTAGGCCTCGTACAGACGACCGGATCTATCCGCTGGGATTGATCCGCGGATCAGTTCCAGCGGACAAATCCGGTCGTCTGTACGGCCTAGCGGATATTTTTCTGCAGAGATTCGTCAAGCCGATCGATTTCAAGCGGATATAAATTTCTTAGCATGCTAAGAAATCTATCCGCTTGAATCGTGTCCAGCGGATTGATCCGGTCGTCTGTACAGACTCACCGGATCAATCCGTCCGCTCCCATCCCTCGCATGCATCGTAATGATTCGACTCATGCGTGGAAGTAGTTACCTTCCAGCATCGCGCACGTCGCCGCATCATCGTCGCGGCGACGGCGCGACACGTCACCGCGGATGTATTACGTGCGGATTTCGATCTGATGGTGTGTACAGCCATCAGATCCAAATCCGCCAGAGGATTTATCCGCTGGAAACGGTCCGGCAGACCGTTTCCAGCGGATATTCTCTGGTGTGTACGGGGCCTTAATCTTATCTAAGATTACCTAGGTGTGTGAGATGGCCTGATACTTCCTTACATACATAAGGAAGTATTTATTGATGGTAATTAGACTTGGGGGTTTTCATTCAGGGAAACAGTTGGTTGACCTGGAAGAACCACTCCCTCCAGTGTGAGACCAGCTTTTGAGACAGTCAAGCTGGCATTCAGTCTGGTCTTCACAGAGAAATATGGCACATGTCTAGGAATGATATACTCTGTTGGATTTGTATCGTCTGTGGACTTTGGACTTTGTATGTTATTGGAAGTTAATTAAAATTGCGTTCTCTGGAGAACCTGTGTTGCTGCGAAACAACGTAATTTATAGTCATCATACTATACATCTATATCACTACATTTATTGGATTGCATTTATGAGATCACTACATAGAGGAGGCCTTGGACTAGGAGGGGAGTGCAGAGAAAGCCCTGGACTGTGGGGGGGGGGGGAGCACTGAGAACCGAGTGATTAGCGGTGTATGATTGCTCAGTTCTCAGTCTTAGATCTGGCGGGGGACAGATGCAGCATCCATCTAGGTAAATAAAAAAATTAAAAAAAAAATCCCATACTTCTCTTTTAATTACGCATCTCCTCTGTCCTGCTATCTGAACCACATCATAATTAGGCCTCATTCACATCATGGAGGATATGTATCCATGCCCAGTGTGATGGCTGTATACAACGTGGGAATACTTGGTGTTCTGTGCATCCCTGTGCAGGCAGTCCAGTCAAAGTTAATTGGGACGCAGCATCTGCATGGACATAGTCAAATGTCAAAATTTGACATGCAGACAGAAAGGGATGCAGTGTCTGCATTCGGATTGGTGCAACCATTTCTATAGGTGAAGCTCTCTGGTGGATGCAGGTGCAGCAAAAAGTGGCTCAGCATACAGGACCTGTCTCAGTGCCTGTCTCAATGAGCCCTTAGGGGAATTTATCAAAACTAGAGCAGACAGAATGTGGAGCGGCAGTGCATGGCAACCAATCAGCTCATAGCTTTCATCACTGCTGAGAAGCATATGCTCATACAACCAATTAACAGAACAAGACCTTATTGGGTATCAATGTGTAGATCCAACTCATTTTTTCGGACAACTTTATGAATTTGTTTGCCAGTCCCTCTTTTACATATACGCCTTATAAATACTCATAGATAATTGTATACTCTAGCATAATATGCTACGATTTAATATATTCAATCCCTCTCAACTATATATGGTTAACCCTTTGGGTGCTCATTACAGGCATCGGCTCCCCTGGTCTTCGGAGGGCGTTTACTGTGCTGTTCCTTGTAACCCCCCTGTGGGGTGTGTTCTTCCTTCCTCCCCCCTGGGTTTGTGGGTGGCGCTCGTGAGGCTCCCCTTGAACTTCCTAACAGCCTTTTTCATTTCTGGCTATGAGAACACCCATCCTATCTGTTAACGGTAAAATTCCTTTCTGGTCATTTTATGTGATATATATTAATATGTTTTTTTTTTTATCTCAAACTTACGTAATGTGTATTTTTGTAGAATCAATTATCCCCCTGAAGAGACCACTTACAGGTCGAAACGCGTCGGGGCACGCACACCACGCAGCATAATGTTGCATATAATTGTTTCAAATATTGTTTCAAATATTGTGGAATCTGTATTGTATCACCTGATCCGGAAAGGGTTCTCTTTTAATTGTTATTGTATTTAATTTGTATGTCATTGACAACCATTTAATAAACCATGTTTTACTTAATTACATCTCTACATTTTAATATTCTTGCTGTCCAAAGCCCCTTGGGGAAATTTTCCTTTTTCTACAATATTCAATCTTGGGGTTCGCAGCTTTCTTGTCTCTCCTTATATGTGTCTTTTCATAGCTAACAAGAGTATGGCCTCAGTTAAAGCTAATACGTATAATAACAAAATGCCATCATCCAGAATATTTGAATCGATCGGCCCCAAGCAGCAATCATGTGCAAGCTAAAATGCTGTTTTTTATTTTCCTTGCATGTCCCCCTTTGGATCTAAAGCGACTGCATTTCCAAGTGCACTTGTAGTGCAATGTGGATTTTCCTTTAGTGAATAACCCCCAATGTCTAAGAGGCCTGTCCTTACCATCAGTGGCAGACAGGCATTAGACTGACCCCAGAATTTAACTTGAGGGCATCGCCCATTACAGCAACGTGTGACAAAACATTGAATCGGGTGGGTAGGCGGGCAACAATTCTGTCAGCTGAATCTCCTCATGTCAGAGGGACGTGTCTCAGGCCCAGATTCACTAAAAAACGCCTATCTTTAGGCGGGCGTAGTGTATCTCAGATACACTTCGCCGCCATAACTTTGAGCGGCAGGTCCCGTATTCAGAAACATTTTCCACTCTAAGCGTAGTGTATCTGATACAGCGTAAGCCCGCGTAATTCAAACTAGGCTAGTGTGGGCGGGTTTTATGTTAATGTATCAAGACCCGACGTGATTGACGTTTTTAACTAATGGCGCATGCGCACGCATGCTCAGTATCACGTCGATTTTTCAAATTAAATTGCG
The DNA here is from genome assembly GCF_905171775.1 of Rana temporaria. Taxonomy (NCBI): domain Eukaryota; kingdom Metazoa; phylum Chordata; class Amphibia; order Anura; family Ranidae; genus Rana; species Rana temporaria. The sequence goes on along the minus strand of NC_053491.1, from coordinate 430,579,017 downwards.
CCCGCTCAATGCCTAGTCGACGTGAATGTAACTTACGTCCAGCCCCATTCACGGACGACTTACGCAAACGACGTAAAACGTGAAAAATTTTACGCTGTTCCGACGTCCATACCTAACATTGGTACGCCTCATAGAGCAGGGGTAACTATACGCCGAAAAAAGCCTTACGCAAACGACGTAAAAAAATGCGCCAGTCGCACGTACGTTTGAGAATCGGCATATCTAGCTCGACGCGTAAATCGACGTAAGTGCCACCTAGCGGCCAGCGTAAATATGCAACTTAGATACGACGGCGTAAGACTTACGCCGGTCGGATCTAATACAAATCTATGCGTAACTGATTCTATGAATATACAACGCCTCAAACTCAGAGTTACGACAACGTATCTGGAGATACGCCGGCGTCACTCGTACGAGAATCTGGGCCTCAGTGTACATTTTCTAGAGTTTGGGTTCCGCCCCACCACCTCCTGTCATGGTAGCCAATCCTAACAGAGCTACTTCACCTCCTTGATTTAGATCAACTCCCACTGTAAGTAATGCTTCCATCAGTCAAGGCTCCCTTTTCCTAAAGCGGTTCAAGGGGCCTTCATTTTAAAAGCTGAACAAGCTGAAGATAGAAGCTGATTGGTTGTCATGCACAGCTGTTCCAGATTCTGACTCCACATGGCTAGGGAGTGCGCCTGCTTGATGTGGGAGCTCCTGGCAGGAGGGAGGGGCCAGGGGCACTGGCGAGGGACCCAAGAAGAGGAGGATCCCAGGCTGCTCTGTGCAAAACTATTACAGAGCAGGTAAGTATAACATGTTTGTGTAGTAAAAGAAATATGCAATACAACTGTTTTATGTTATTAAAATTCATGTACTGAGGTCTGTACGGTCTGTTACATACTCGCTTGGTGCGCAGTTATAAAAGCATATGGCCCTTTAAGCGCCTCCCACTGTTGATGCAATCTGACCACACTCACAGTTTAGGTATGGTGCCGCTATATTAACATTTTTCTTGGGGGGGGCAAAAAAATGACCAGCCCCGGGTGCCAGATGTGCTAGCTACTGACTGAAAGTTTAGTTGGGCTTTAACGCTAAAGTAGCTTTATCATGGTTCAGGCACAGTAGCATTAAAACAGTTGCTTGTGGAGAAATAACTGAACCAGTTTCCCAGCACTGAGCACCCAACAGTGTGTAACTTCCCTGTCTGACAATATCCAAGTTACCATAAATCTAGAAATGTGGAATAATGTTTTTTAGGTACAATGATCCCCATCTACTGACCTTTACCAGGTACTTCCTCCTTGATACACTGGTTGTCGTTTTGTGCAGCCACAGCAAAGATAACACCTGAAAATTAGAAATTAACATTGTTAATCGGTGAAGGACTATATACTTTTCACCTAGTGAACAACCACAGGTTAAAGTCAATCTGGTACCAGAATCTTTTTTAATTTTAATAAAGTATGGATTGGGTAAAACCTGTTGATTTCTGTGGGTTTTTTGTTTTGTGTTTCTTGTCTGTGCCCCATTGGAGAAACTTTTCGTCACTTCTTTTCTTGAAGCACAACAGGAAGTGAGCAAAGAAAATAAGGAAAATCCACTTTTTGACAGTTTCTCTAATCCTGATCTTGTGATTTACTCGTACTTTTCCACCGCCGCCACGTCACCGGCGTATGCGCTCTGAGGGAACAGCATGCCTGTGCCGCTCCTTCAGAGCCCTGTGCCATTAACAGCAACTCCTGAATGCATCCACGGGAGTAACGTTTTCACGGCTCTGCCAATCAGACAGCCAGAGCGCTTGAACACTGCAGGAAGACCGTGTGAAAATGGAAGCAATGTTAGCAGGACAGCTCACTGCTGGAGGGCTTTGTTTTAAGGTGAGTTTCACATAATGTGTGATGCATACTAGCACATCATAACATTGCCTTGCAGAAGGATCTTTTATTTATTTTTTTGTCCAAGTTTACTACTGCTTTAACTCTGCACCCAGGGCCAAACAGTTATCCTACAGCATAATGAATCTGGCATGCATCCCTTTATGCATGTCACCTCCTTTCAGAGTATGTTCACTCTCCTAGAGAATGATGCTGTTGTATGTACCATATTATTATTTATTGCTACTTATAGGCATATGCCATGACCTTAAAGAGACAGTGGGCCATATTCTGAGTAAATATCCGCCTGCTTCGCTTAGGGCACTTACACTCCGCTGTCCCAACTTACTGGAGCAGGTGTTGTATTCCCCAACCACTTGCTCCATAAGTTGGGACAGCGGAGTGTAAGTGTCCCGGCGTAGCCTGGCGGATCTCCAAGGGGGCGGCTTCTATTCAAATGAAGCGCGCCCCCGATACAAAAGAACTGGGCATGCGCCAGGCTGCAAAAAGCCCAGTGCGCATGCTCCAGTTCTCGGCGGAAAACGTCAATGACGCCGACGTGTGCGTCATTGACGTAAAGTCGTATTCAAGAACGACTTACGTAAACGACGTATCCGACGAAAAAACACGACGGGGACCCGACGCCATCCGTAACATGGCCTACGCGAGACTTGCGGAAACTTACCCCTCATATAGCAGGGGTAAGTTTCCGCTTACGCAAACGACGTTAGCGACGGTTACGCGACGCGAACTCGTTCGTGAATCGGCGTAGAAGGATCATTTGCATACGCAAATGACTCCTTCACTTAAATGCCATCTAGCGGCGGCCGGCGTCATTGCATTTAAGATCCGCCAGTGTAAGTGACTTACAGATGGCGGATCTTAAGTGTATCTATGCAAAACTGATTCTGAGAATCAGGAGCATAGATACACGGGTCAAAAAAGGGAGTTACGATGGAGTATCCTGAGTTACTCCATCGTAACTTTACTCAGAATATGGCCCAGTGTCATCATAACCTCAGACATCACAACTTTAAAGAGACAATGGCATCATGACATAATTACTGTGACAGGCCTAGCCAGGACAGAGGCTTTTGGAGAGGACTGAATGCTAGCCTCTTGCCTACTGATTATGAGCCCTGGATTTTAAGGGAACAATGGGCCAGATTCACATACATTTGCGGCCGTGTAACGTGACCCGTTTACGATACACCGCCGCAAGTTTCCAGTTTTAGTGCCCGATCCACAAAGCACTTACCTGGAAACTTGCGGCGGTGTATCGTAAATACGTCCGGCGCAAGGCAGGCCAATTCAAATGGGCGTGTGCCATTTAAATTAGGCGCGCTCCCGCGCCGGACCTACTGCACATGCTCCATTTCGCAATTCCCGTCGTGCTTTGCGCGCAGTGACGTAATTTTTTTGAACGGCGACGCGCGTAGCGTAATTCCGTATTCCCGGACGGCTTACGCAAACGACGTTCATTTTTAAATTTTGACGCGGGAACGACGGCCATACTTTATACAGCAATACGATTGCTGTGTAAAGTTAAGGCACCAAAAACGACGACTAAATTTGCGACGGGAAACTAGACTAACGGCGACGTAGCGAATGCGAAAATCCGTCGTGGATCGCCGTAACTCCTAATTTGCATACCCGACGCTGGTTTACGACGCGAACTCCCCCCAGCGGCGGCTGCGGTACTGCATCCTAAGATCCGACAGTGTAAAACAATTACACCTGTCGGATCTTATGGATATCTATGCGTAACTGATTCTATGAATCAGTCGCATAGATAGAAACAGAGATACGATGGCGTATCAGGAGATACGCCGTCGTATCTCTTTTGTGAATCTGGCCCAATACTCTTTGCGAGGTGTATGTCTGAGGACCTTGATGTAATGTTACTTTGGATTCAAGTCCATGTCCCCCCAAAACACACAGACTCTGGGGACCCTGTATATTATAAATAGTGACGGCTTCATAATTTTGGGACTAATAGAAGATGCTGATGTCATCAACTCCAGCCACCTGTCTGGACAGTCTGTTGTCTGCTATAATGTGTTTATTGTAAATAAGACTAGTGTGGGCTCTAACAGTCTTTCACCCATTGTTGTTTGTGTTAATTAACTCTGCTATTGTGTGAAGGAGTTCTGTGTTGATATTTATGATAATGAGTATTTTAGTTAGGGAGCTAGGAGACATCAAGGCTAGGACCTGAAAGATCATATCTCGGAGTCACCTAGTGTGGAAATGATTAGTTAATTAGCTCATGTTAATTTATGTTTCTGGTACCAGGTGTATTGTTAGAGTAATATGAGCAGGAGGGGGAAATCTCCTCTTCAACTGTATATAAGACTGTTTTCTTGGTTTTACCCTACACTGAGCTACGACTAGTGAATGGGAGAGCTAAGGGGTCTTGGATCGTGTGGTATCGGAGAGAGAAAGCATTTACGAAGGACAGACTCATCTTGAGTACGCGGTGACCGAAATACACATATTAACCAATAGGAAGGAAGAGGAACCTATAAAAGGCTGTTTCACTTTAGAGCACTTACATTGTGCACTGTTTTGGTTTACCCCAATTCAGGGTTTGACAAATTTGCTTGGAATCTAGGAGCCAGCTAAAAAAGTCAGGAGCCAGAAAACGCGCCCGTCCCGCCAAGCTCGCGCGCAGAAGCGAACACATACGTGAGTAGCGCCCGCATATGTAAACGGTATTCAAACCACACATGTGAGGTATCGCCGCGATAGTTAGAGCGAGAGCAATAATTCTAGTTCTAGACCTCCTCTGTAACTCAAAACATGCAACTTGTAGAATTTTTTAAACATCGCCTATGGAGATTTTAAAGGGTAAAAGTTTGTCGGCATTCCACGAGCGGACGCAATTTTCAAGCGTGACATTTTGGGTGTCAATTTACTCGGCGTAACATTATCTTTCACAATATAAAAAAAATTGGGATAACTTTACTGTTGTCTTATTTTTTTATTTAAAAAAGTGTATTTTTTCCCCAAAAAAAGTGCGCTTGTAAGACCGCTGCGCAAATACGGTGACAGACAGAAAGTGGTACACTTTTTGTAGCTGCTGACTTTTAATAAACATAAAAAAAGCTTGGAACTCCCCTTTAAATATAATGTCTCTTTGCCCATGCAGCAAACATACATACATACGGTACAAAGCTTACAAAGAAAAAGGAAGTTGCTGCACAACACTTGAGCCACTTTTAGTCCTGCTGATTTAATCAGAAACAGCAATGTGGAAATAGCTAAAAGGACCAGCAATAAAATAAAAATTACAATTGTAAAAGATCTTTTTCTGCACCCGAGGTTATGACCAAAAGAGGTTACGAGCTGGGATAAAAATGTTCCCCTCAAGATGCACCGTCTGCATCTCAACCTCATGCCTCCAACCACCGCTGATCTTGCAGCATAGAATAAAAGTGTAAAACCACCACAAAGGCTATTTCTAAAGAACTGACAAACAAACTCTTTAGCTCTGTACTGGTTTGCTGCTTTTTGAAACACACAGTACATTTTTCTACCATGGTATTTCGAATTTATTAGCTAACTAGTGAGCTAGAAAAACAATGGACCGTTCTTTAAAAGTTAAAAACAGAATATTTGGAAACATTGCCAACTAGAGTCAGTCAATTGGAACAAAATTGTGTACAAAAGAAAGAGAGGACTGCATCTTGTCCATCTGTTTTTCAAATTTTAATGTTCAAAGTGTCACTAAACCCACATCATAAAAAAACTATCAATAAATGCTGTTCATACTCACTCAGTCACTATGAGGCCGCGTACACACGTCCGAGAAACTCGACGGGCAAAACACATAGTTTTGCTCGTCGAGTTCCTTGTTCGGCTGTCAAAAAACTCATCGAGCCAAATGTTCCCATTGCCCAACGAGGAAATAGAGAACATGCTCTCTTTTTGGCTCGACGAGTTTCCCGACGGGTTTCTCGCGAAAAGTGTACACACGACCGTTTTTATCGGCAGAATACGTCTCCCATCGAGTTTCTTGCTGAATTCTGCCGAGAAAACCGGTCGTGTGTACGGAGCCTGAGATTTGTTTTCTGTATTCTGGTTCATCCTGATGCTCTCTATTTTCACCTTCTGTTCATGTCCCCAATTCAGCTGGGCATTTTGCACCTGGGGTGGCAACTCTGCACATGCTCAGTTTTCAGTGAGTTTCTATGCTGAGCATTTTTTTCCTATCACATCTGAGCAGCCCATGTGACTATAGAATCACATGTGTATACCTACCGGAGCATGATGGGACGGTGATGCCTATATAAATGGGATGCAAGGCGCGCTTCCATCATTGCAGTGAGAAGAGGCGACGTGTCAACATCGGAAGAAGGGAGAAGAAGAAGATGACGTCACAGAAGACCGCGCTGGCTGCCTGCTAGTAATTGAGCTAACACACGAAGATAGCAGGCAGCCAGCGCTGAAGGAGAAGGCACCGGACAGCTGGAGAAGAACCGGGGTGTGCCGAGTCAACAGCGGAGAGCGGCGAAGATAGAAGAAGACCCCCGGAGAGCGGAGAAGACCCCCCCCGGAGAGTGGAAGAAGAACCCCCCCCCGGAGAGCGGAGAAGACCCCCGGAGAGCGGAAGAAGAAGCCCTCCCTGGTATTAGAGCTAAAGAAGACAGGGGGGGCCTCCGGAGCAGACTAATAAATGATTTTAAAAACCCTTGTGTTGTGTGTTTAATAACTATCACTTTGCCTCCAGGTGAATGGGTAGGGGTACGATGTACCCCATATCCATTCACTTAGGGTGGGGGGCCGGTATCTGGGGGCCCCCTTATTTGAGGGGACTCCCAGATTCCGATAAGCCCCCGCCCGCAGACCCCGACAACCAACGGCAAGGGTTGTCGGGAAGAGGTCCTGTCCTCATCAACATGGGGACAGGGTGCTCTGGGGTGGGGGGGCCCGCAGTGCGCCCCCCTGCCCCAGAGCACCCAACCCCCCCATGTTGAGGGCATGCGGCCTGGCACGGCTCAGGAGGGGGGGGCGCTCGCTCGTCCCCACTCCCATTCCTGGCCGGCCGGGTAGCGTGCTTTGGATACGGGTCTGGTATGGATTGTAGGGGGACCCCCTATGTTGATTTTTCGGCGTAGGGGGGTCTCCATACAACCCATACCAGACCTAAGGGCCTGGTATGCTCCTGGGGGGTGAACCCATGCCGGTTTTAATTTTAAAAATTGCCGTGGAGTTCTCCCTCGGGAATGCATACCAAATGCCGTCGCTTGAATGGGCTTTTAAATGGTGTGACTAACTTTCCACATTGTAAAACCAGCCCTAGTTTTGCGCAAGCAAATCGGAACTTACGCAGAAATCACAATGCTTAAAAGCTTTGTGGATCTGCTTAAGTCCTCATTTGCATACTCAAAGCGGCATTTCAATGAGAAATGCCCCCAGCGGCGGATGCGGTACTGCATCCTAAGATCTGACAGTGTAAGGCCCCATACACACGATAGAATCCATCCGCTGAAATTTATCCGCGGATCGGTTTCAGCGGATCGACGGATTTATCTGTTGATCCGCTGGAACGTACACACTAGCACCCAAAAATCTCCGCGAACCAGAACGTATGCAACGTAAACCACGTAAGACGTCACTATAAAGGGGAAGACCAAAGTCAACGGCGCCGCCCTCTGTTCCGCTTTTGCTAGTTCCGTGTGACCGCGTGCTAGTGAAGGTTTGGTTAGAGCCGATTCGTGCTTTTCATTCTCCGCGTTTTGACAGTAGGTATTCTCGGGTTCAGTGCGTTTGCTTGCGGGTTTGCAGTTGGCATTCGGGCACAGGCTTTCAGCACGTTTCCGCGTACTGTGCGCTCGTATCTGTGTGTCGTGCGGGCTTAGCAGGTTGTGCTGGATTTGCGAGTGCTTTCTGTTGGAGTGTGTTCTTGACTGACCAGCCGGCCGGTTTGAATCCATGATGGAGCAGCAGCGTCGATTCTCGCGAATTGGTGCTGGTTATGGGATTGCTTATGGACATGCTCAGCGAACCAGTTGTTTGGCCAGGAACAGTGGGAGGAGGCGTTTCTGGGCCAAGAATTGGTTGCGCCAGCGTGACCAGTTTTCTCATATGCCTCTGCTTAGGGAACTCCAGGAGAATAATCCTGATGATTTTCGGAATTTTCTCCGCATGACGGACCCCGTATTCAACCGTCTGCTGGATCTTCTGTCCCCCTATATCACGAGGCAGGACACTGTGATGCGCGATGCCATCACGGCCGAGCAGAGGCTTATTGCCACGTTGCGGTACCTGGCGACTGGGAGGAGCCTGCAGGACCTCAAGTTCTCGACAGGCATCTCTCCCCAGGCGCTTGGGGTCATCATACCGGAGACGTGTACTGCCATCATACATGTTCTGCAGGAGGAGTATATTAAGGTAAGTTCCCTAATTTGAACAACACAATTTTTTTTTTTTAAATGTGTGAGAAAGTCATTTTTTTTTTCTTCCCTAATAACCATGAGATTGTAATCTGCTGTGTGTGGGATGTTCCCTTTTCTCCCCATGCATGTTGTTAACCTTTACATGTTTGTTTTGGGCCTAGCTGCATATTTTGTCCTTACCCACCATAAACCTGTCCAGCATGCTTTCCTAGGCCCAAACCCACCTAGCCTAAATTGTTGGTTATTTTTTGGATAATCAATTGTAGCTCTGCCCCTCCCCCCCCCCAAAATAGTTTCTTGCTCTATCATCAGAGGGATGTGGAGTCTGATAATTAAGTGGGTCTATATTTTTACAAAAAATAAATCACTTCACAATGCTTGTGTGAAATGTGAATCCTGTTGTTGATGTTGCACAATGATGGATTTTCGATTATGTTTGCAATGTTTATGTGCCAAAGTAGTAAATCTCATTTTTTGTTTGTCCCCACAGCTACCCTCCACCCCACAGGAATGGCAGTCTGTGGCTTCCCAATTTGCCCAGCGGTGGGATTTTCCTAACTGCGGTGGAGCAATAGATGGGAAACACGTCCGCATTGTGCCCCCACGCCACTCGGGGTCCTACTATTTTAACTACAAGGGTTATCATAGTATTGTGTTGATGGCGGTGGTGTCGGCACAGTATGAGTTTCTATATGTGGACGTGGGGAAGAATGGCCGGATGTCAGATGGGGGAGTGTTCTCACGGACTGAATTCTACGATCGTCTCCAAACTGGTGATCTGGCACTGCCACCAGATGAAGACAATGTGGAAGGACTTCCGTTTGTGTTCCTAGCGGACGAGGCTTTCGGGCTTGGTCCTCACCTCATGCGGCCTTTTCCCCAGAGGACCCTCACCTCAGAGAGGAGTGTGTTTAATTATCGGTTGTCCAGGGCTCGGAGGGTAGTCGAGAATGCCTTTGGGATCCTCAGCAACCGGTTCCGCCTGTTCCTGACATCGATACACTTGGCGGAATATAAATTGAACACCATTGCCTGCTGCATTTTGCACAACTTTTTACGCAGGCATTCCCAGACGTACCTATCCGACAGCGTTTCTGAGGCAAGACTACTCTCAGATCCTCTCCCTGGGCTGGTCACTGGTCGCGCTGGCATTGGCACCCAATCTGCTCGTGAGGTACGCAACAAATATGTTGAGTACTTCATGGGTCGGGGGGCCATTGCTATGCCAGATCATATTTCTTTCTAATTTGGCCCCCCAAAGAAAGGAATATTCACAGAAATAATAAATAATTAGACCATTGGACTTTATACAGTTGTTTGTCATTACTGCTTTTTGTATTTTTTTCTGTCTTCCTGGTTAGCCCAAAAAATAGTGCACTTCTAGTGCCAAATGTAGGGTTCAGGTTTTAGTAAATAAACACAATTGCACATTATTCACTCATCTCCAAACTGGGTATTCAGCATCTTAAATAATCAAGCCACTCCTTGTAATGTTTTTAAACCAACTTTTTTTATTGTCAGCTTTTTCATGTTTTTTTGCAAAAAGGATTTTTTTTTGCTCTTAAACATGCCAACATTTTTATTTTTCACGTTTATTAATTTTTTTTTTTTTTTTTATTAAGTATCCATTTTTTTTTTTTTTTGGTTCAAAACAATTTCTTCAATATTTTTTGGCGTAATTTTGTGTTAAAATATTTATCACATTTTTTAAACATATTTGTTCACCAAATAATATATTTTTCTTTTTTTATGAAATATTTAAAAACATTTTTTTTGGGTTTTTTTTTTTTTTTTTTTGATTTTTTTTTGGTGTTGTGTTTTTTGGAAATCAATTAAAAAGATTGATCTGATTTTTGGGATCGATGTGTTAACCAATTTTTTTTTTTTTTTTTTTTTGTTTGTTTTTTTTTTTTTACATTATTTTTATTTATTTTTGTTCACTTTTTCTGTTTTGTATGGCTTGTTGAATGGAAGCCATTTTTAAACTATAAAATAGAAAACATGTCCCAAAAAATACAACCCCAAATGTGTCACTTTTGCATTCCCAAAAACAGTCATGGTGTGAGGTCACACCGGAACACGCCAAAATTTGAAGATGCACACATTCAGTGCTTTTCGCCAAATGTCAGTTATACCACACCAAAAGACTTTAAAATGGCGACATGTGCTATCTGCCATCATGGGTGAACAATGTCTGGGTTTTGTGGGAGCAAACCTTTCCTCGAAAAATATTTTATAATCGAGGAGGGGGTTGTACCCACAAAGCACAGATATTCTATATTCTGTGATGGCAGATAGCACATGTTGACACACTGTGTGTGCATCTTCAAATTTTGGCGTGTTGCTGAGTCAGACATAAAAACAGGTTGGGGGATGGGCGGGGGGGGTTGTTTTAGTCTTTGACACGGCCCATCATGTCAATGATGTTCTTATAGTTTTGCTCTATAACCACCATTCTTTGCCGCATAGTGTCCAGCTCGGCACAGCAGTCGACTATTATATTGCGCACATTCTGTTCCATCTGAACCATCTGTTGACGCATATTTGCCATTTCGCTGCTGCACTCCATTACTTGCTGGATTATAATTCCCGCACTTGCCCGAGAAAAATGGGGAACAGCATCTTCATCCCCTACAAAATTAGTAAAAAATATAAAATTAGACATTTGACCGGCCGAGATACATCTAGGGTTGCCACCTCATCACTTTAAACCAGAACACATATTAATTACACAGGTTCTGTGGCTGATTAAAAGGTGGTAATTTTACTCACCTGGTGCCATATCTGCATTACATTAGCCACAGAACATGTGTAATCCATATGTGTTCGGGATTAAAGGGATGAGGTGGCAACCCTATCTACATCTGTTTTGCCCTATCAAGCTGGGGTGACACTGACCTGATGTCGTGTTGATTTCCTCCTCCACCACTTCTCCATCTTCAATAACTCCTCCTTCTTCTTCTTCCACCAATCCACCATCTTCAAAATCAGCAAAATCTTCTTCTTCAATTTCATCTTCCTCCTCAACAACTACCAGATCTAAAATTACGCCATCATCCTCTCTTCCTTCCTCCTCCTCCTCCACATCCTCCTCTCTTCCTTCCACCTCCTCCTCAACATCCTCATCTCTTCCTTCCACCTCCTCCTCAACATCCTCATATCTTCCTTCCACCTCCTCCTCAACATCCTCATCTCTTCCTTCCACCTCCTCCTCAACATCCTCCTCTATTCCTTCCTCCTCCTCCACATGGCCAGATGGCATATCCCGGGCGTGTCTGGCCCTCTCTGCCTCCTCGAATTGCTGGCGTCTTCTTTCCCCTAGAAAAAATAACCAAAAAAAAGGTATATACTCATCAGCACACAGATATTGTAGAGCATAAATCGCACACATTGCATAGAAGTTTAGAGGCTTTTTTTTTAAATATTTAGTTGTCTTATCACCCCAAACCTATATTTTAGGATGACTTCTAGGCCAAGCTCTGATTAATTCCATTTTTAGCAAAGTGACACACATGGATGTCCCCCCCTTCTAATTTAGAGCTGAGACCATCCACATTTTCGTGTAATATTTTGGGGGAGACACAGGTGCTATGGATTACAGATATGAAAACACCTGCTTAGTAGCACTGTTTGCATTTCCCATTCTTGGATTTAATTGTTCGATTAATAAATTTGACCACAATGTTTACAAACAATGTTTTTGGCAAGAGAGGCATGTCCAGGTGTGTTGTTCCTGGGCCAACATCGTATTTTTGAGAAGCAACCTGATGTGAACAAGGTTTCCTATTAACAGTCGTTGGCCAAGCAAATGAGATTTTGAGAAATACAATTATTTAAACAGGTTTTCAGAAGTACAACCAGGCCAAGGATACAGATGTAGAAATGTACCTGACCAAACATTCAAAGAATAAAATTGTCCCCACCCCTCAAACCAAAAAATAACTTACTTTTTTTGAGTATTTTTTTGATTTTCTTGAGTTGATGTGGCTCACGAAGCTTTAAGTCGGACCACCGCTTCCGTAGCTGCTCCTTGGACCTTGCGATGCCAAACATCCTCTGCATTTTACGTGCCACCTTCTCCATAATTTTCCCCTTCCTGCGGTTGGGGGTCTTGTATGGGCCATATTGCCCATCATAGTCCTTCCTCCGCATAATCTCTACCAGCTCCACCATTTCGTCAAAAGACATATTAGTTGCCTTATAACGTTTAGGCCGGGATCGGGACGTTCCTGACTCTGTCCCCTCACTTCTGGCCTGAGAGCTCCGTGCATGCTCGCCTGTCATCGCCATCTTTCATCCCCACAGAGATTAGGGGCGTGGAAATCTGGAAATGTCCCGTCATGGGCGGGGACCAGGGCGGCGGGTCATACATACGCGGAGTCTAGAGAATGAATAAGACGTGATTACGTAGGTTACGCGGAGATTATGCGCCCGTTTCTGCTCAGTTGCTTACGCGGAGATTAGTAAAACATTTGACTGCAGTAACACAGTTAACGCCAGATTTACAGAATTAACATTGAGTAGGGGGCATGGCAATGTGTCACGCACACGCGGAGTCTATAAAAGGGAACCGACGTGATTACGTTGCTTACGCGGAGATTATGCGCCCGTTTCTGCTCAGTTGCTTACGCGGAGATTAGTAAAACATTTGACTGCAGTAACACAGTTAACGCCAGATTTACAGAATTAACATTGAGTAGGGGGCATGGCAATGGTGACGATGTGTCACGCACACGCGGAGTCTGTTAAAGGGAACCTACGTGATTACGTTGCTTACCCGGAGATTAGTAGAACATTTGACAGCAGTAACACAGTTAACGCCAGATTTTGAGAATTAACATTGATTAGGGGGCATGGCAATGGTGACGATGTGTCACGCACACGCGGAGTCTGTTAAAGGGAACCTACGTGATTACGTTGCTTACGCGGAGATTAGTAGAACATTTGACAGCAGTAACACAGTTAACGCCAGATTTTGAGAATTAACATTGATTAGGGGGCATGGCAATGGTTACGATGTGTCACGCACACGCGGAGTCTATAAAAGGGAACCGACGTGATTACGTTGCTTACGCGGAGATTATTTCATTGAGCTGCACGAGGAGCTAGAGATAAGGTACAAACTTGAAACATGGGATCAGCAGAGGCCTAGAAACTTGAGAGCCATGGGATTGTGGTTTTGTCTGTTGTTTGCAGCCTTTTAACGCAACTTAGTATGTTTATTGTGTCCCCCAAACTGAATTAAATTCTCACAATGCTTTTACACATCACTTAAATCTAGATGTGAAGAATGCTCTACCTATTTTTAGTTTTTGCCAGGTGTATTGTGATCATGCAAGTATTGTTCTGTGTTGGTTGGCCAGAGGTTATTAGGAAGTGTATTTAGATCTCCAGAATGATGAGTGGCAGGCTAAGTACACATTAAATACTGCCTTCATGAAAGGTCTCAATCTGTAAATTTGTGGATGGGTCTAGATTACACGTATTTAGCAAAATGATTTTAAAAAGGGTCTGCATGTGAACTAATTTTGGGTCACAACAATGGGGCAGAGCTGGCCAGCATTTTGGCTGCAGGAGACACTGTGTTTGCATAGTACAAGATCAATCTGGGGCCACATATGAATACAATGTGAATAATGGGCATTTTTTAATTTTTATTTTTTTTGGTTTAACAGTGTTCATCATAAAGTTACATTCTAAAACTCCCAAATGGAAAATATCGTGGGAAAGGAGATAATTTCTCGTCTCATAGAGAAGTTTAGGGAAATGCCCCTACTTTGGGATTCAAAACATCCTAATTATTCAAACCGGGACCAACGAAAGGCAGCACTTGCTGAAATAGCTAGATATATGCAGACATGGGTTCCCGGCTGCACAGGCAACATGGTGAAGACCAAAATGAATAACCTGAGGGCCGCATACCGAGCAAAAAGAAGAGAACTTCGGGAGCAAAGATCAGGAGCAGCAGCAAGACAGTCCACGGAGCCAAGTCTGTGGTACTACCAGGAGATGGAGTTTTTGGGGGATCAAATGGAGGGCCGGCAATCAATGTCAAGCCTTCCTCCCAGACAGCATCGCAGCAGACCTTCCACAGATCACCACAGCCAGGAGGAGGATGGTGAGGGGCTGGCTGGCAGGCAGGAAAATCTGCGACTCTCCACTTCTGATGAGGTAGAGTATTTAAAAAAATGTTTTTGGCCTGCTAATTCTTGTTTGTTTATTGAGTTGATATTGTAATCCCAAACCAAAAAATGGACTAGAAAAGTCATGGTCATAAAAATAGGGGTGATGGATGCCAAGTACAGGGATCAGAAGGAGAGTCTATTCAAGTTTAAAGTAAGATAAAACAAACCAGTCTAGAGCATGAAAATGTGTGTGATTTGCTTGTGCCAAATTTTAAAACATGTCACTTTTTTTTACACAGGAAGAAGGGAGCAACCAGGAAAGATTGGCTAATGATGCTGAGCTGCCTGCCAGCCAGGAGGAAGGGGTCATTGTCAGCCAGGAGGAGGAGGCCGGGCCCAGCACCAGCCAGGAGGGCCCCAGGCCCACGGTCAGCCCCACCAGGCAACTCCCTCCCCCCAGGGTCAGGCAAACTGGCCTAATGAGGCGCAGGAGGCAGGTGGAGGATGAGAGCCTCCGAATGATTAGGGAAGCTAGCGCCTTAATGAGGGCCCCCCTCAACCCCACTGAGGCCTACAGTGCCTATGTGGCCCATGAATTGTCCCAAGCGGGGGAGGACGGTCAGAGGCGTGCGAGGAACCTCATGAACCAGGTGCTTTTATGGCTGCACCAGGGCTGGCTGACCGATGACACTGAGCTGAGTGACCCGGCCTATCCTGCACAACACCTGCTAACTCCTCCTGCTGCCACATCATCCCGACCTGCAAGGGGCCGTGGACGGGTCCGTGGAAGATCTGCTGCAAGGAGTGTTCCAAGGAACAGGAGAAGATGATTGCCGGCCTTCCATTTGATCCCCCAAAAACTTCATGTTTTTTGGAGTACCACAGCCTGGGCTCCATTGGCTCACTTGCTGCTGCTCCTGGTTTTTGTTTTTGTTGTTCTTTTTTAGTTCTCGGTATGCAGTCCTCAAGGTTATTCATTTTGTCCTTGACTATGTTGCCTGTGCAGTCTGGAACACAAGTCTGCATGTATGTTGCTATCTCAGCAAGTGCTGCCCTTCTTGGTAATTTAATTTTGTTTATGTACCAAATAAATGGTTATTTGATTTACTGAAAGACCTTGTCTATTGTGTTTTAATACTGTGGTGATTAGGCATGAAACATTTTAGCAAATAATATGTGTCATTTAGAAAGGACACCAACTCCTTGGGGGGGGGGTGACATTTGGCGTACCAACTTGGGAAAACAAAAAAGGAAAAACACACGCCTACATAAAATGGTGACATAACTTGACCAAAACGAAACAATAAAAAAATGGTCAAGAAAAAAGAATGGGGACATAAATTGCTAAACCAAAAAAAAAGGGTAAAAAAATGGTCAAGAAAAAAGAATGGGGACATAAATTGGAAAACAAAGACATTCACATGTGGATGCAAAAAATAAAGTTCAAACATCTGGATAGATGGCATCAGCAAGAGAACGGGTTTAGTCTAGCAAGAGAACGCGGAAAAAACAAGAGGAAATAAACGACACACTATATAGTTAAAATGACGAATGTGCCATATCACAAACAAACGAGAGTTTTACCTGAACGAGTGCTCCCATCCCCTTATTTTGTCTGAGCATGCGCGTGGTTCTTATCCGCGGATAATGTGTACTAACCAACGGATCTATCCGTCGGATAGATTCGCAGCGGATAGATTTGTTTAACATCTCAACAAATATTCGATCTGCTGAAAAGCCATTCGACGGATAAATATCCGCGGAAACAGATCCGCTGGAGTGTACACACCATAGAATATATCCGCTGAAACCCATTTGCGCGGATTTATCCGCGGATGGATTCTATCGTGTGTATGGGGCCTAAGTGTCTTTCAGATGTCAGATCTTCTGCCTAACTTTGGAAAAAGCCTTTTGAGGATCGTTTCCAAAGTTAGGCACAGAGATACGCAGGCTGAACAGCAGTTCCGCCTGCATATCTCTTTTGAGAATTTGGCCCTATGTGTGGAAAAAAAAGGACATCAATTTTGTTTGGGATCCACATCGCACGACCACACAATTGTCAGTTAAAGCGATGCAGTGCCGAATCGTGAAGTGCTTTGGTCTTTGGGCAGCCAAATGGTCCGGGGCTGAAGTGGTTAAACTCCCATTCTTCGCATTTCTATTTTCAATTTATGTTCCAATTTAAAACTGTTTATTGTTATTAATTATTTGTTTTTCCTCTGTATTTCAAATGATTTTTTTCCTTATTTTGAACATGTGACCAGCAGCAGAGGATGAGAAGCTCCTGCTTATGTTTCCCTGCAGATAGGCTGGAAAAGAGCTGGGTCATGTGTCAGTTGTATATCAATTAGGAAAAAGGTACTTAGATGTTGTTTTTTATTAAAATAATTACAGTGCCATTATTCATATACAGAAAGAGAAGGGACAATATAAATGAAACAGTGTATGTTTAGTATCACTTTTAACCACTTCCTAACAGGGCCATAGCCAAAAGAGGGCTACAGCATGGCTCACTAGTTTCACACCCTTGCCTGCCCCCTGGAGCCGGCATCTGGTGCGGTCTGTGATTGCTGGTCCTTCAGACACAGTCGATCACGGATCGTGGTAAGGGGCCAATCACAGCTGCCCTTTACCACGTGATCAGCTGTATCCAATCACAGATTATTTCAGTGTAAAAAGAATTGCCAGTTATTGGCATTCCTTTCCTCACGTCTCAGCAGAGAGAAAGGAGAGCTGGTAATCCTGACAGGAGATATCTACACTGATAATTAGGGCACTGATCGTCAGTGCCCATCAGTACAGCCCCATCAGTGTCATCATTGCTGCCGATTAGTGCTGCCCACCAGTGCCCATCAGTGAGCATTAGTGCTGCCCATCAGTGCTTCCTCATCAGTGCCGCCTATTAGGCCCCATTCACACATTTTTTACCTCGTTTTTTTGCTGTGATTTTATATATATCACCAATGTAAAAAGCAAAAAAATGCCCAAATCTGCATTAAAAAAAGTCCCAGAACTTGTCTAAGCTTCAGGCATTTTGGAGTGGAGATGTGAACCATGTCCATAGAGAATAATAGATTTTTTCCCCTCCAGCATTTTGTAGCTTCAGGCTTCAAGCTACAAAACGCTCAGGTGTGAATGGGGTCTTAGTGCCCATCAATGCAACCTCATCAGTGCCTCATCATCAGTGTCCATCAGTGCAACCTATAAGTGCAGCCTCATCAGCGCACATCAGTGAAGGAGAAAAATTACTTATTTGGAAAATTTTATAACAGGAACTAAGAAAAAGTTTTTTTTTTTTTTAAATTAAGAAAGTATTTTTTCCTTTGTTTAGAAAAAATAAAAAACCCAATGGTGAATAAATACCACCAAAAGAAAGTTCTATCTGTCGGAAATAAAAAATGTCACATGGGTACAGTTCTGCTTGACCGCGCAATTGTCATTCAAAGTATGACAGCGCTGAAAGCTGAAAATTGGCCTGGGCGGGAAGGAAGTATGGGCCAGATCCTCAAAAGAGATACTCCGACTTAACTGCTGTTCAGTCTGTGTGTAACTTTGGAAACGATCCTCAAAAGGCTTTTTCCAAAGTTAGACAGAAGATCCGGCATGTGTAATTGAATTACACTGCCGAATCTTAGGATGCAGTAACGCATCCGCCGCTGGGGGCATTTTGAGTCGAAATGCCGCTGCTAGTATGCAAATTAGCACTTAAGGCGATCCACAAAGCTTTCTAGCTTCCTTTTTGCGCCGTAAGTGTTATTTTGCAAGTGTAAAATTAGGGCTGGTTCTACAAAGTGTAAACTAGTCACACCTTGTAAAAGCCCATTCCAGCGACGGCATTTGGTATGCTTTCCCGAGGGAGAACTCCACGGCAATTTGTAAAAACAAAACCGGCATGGGTTCCCCCCCAGGAGCATACCAGGCCCTTAGGTCTGGTATGGGTTGTAAGGGGACCCCCCCTACGCCGAAAAATCGACGTAGGGGTCCCCCTACAATCAATACCAGACCCGTATCCAAAGCACGCTACCCGGCCGGCCAGGAATGGGAGTGGGGACGAGCGAGCGCCCCCCCCCTCCTGAGCCGTGCCAGGCCGCGTGCCCTCAACATGGGGGGGTTGGGTGCTCTGCGGCAGGGGGGCGCACTGCGGGCCCCCCCACCCCAGAGCATCCTGTCCCCATGTTGATGAGGACAGGACCTCTTCCCGACAACCCTTGCCATTGGTTGTCGGGGTCTGCGGGCGGAGGCTTATCGGAATCTGGGAGTCCCCTTTAATAAGGGGGCCCCCAGATACCGGCCCCCCACCCTAAGTGAATGGATATGGGGTACATCGTACCCCTATCCATTCACCTGTAGGCAAAAAGTAAAAGTTAATAAACACACAACACAAGGCTTTTTAAAATATTTTATTATTCTGCTCCGGATGCCCCCCCTGTCTTCGTTATTAGCTCAATTACCAGGGGGGGCTTCTTCTTCCGCTCTCCGGGGGTCTTCTTCCACTCTCCGGGGGTCTTCTCCGCTCTCCGGGGGGGGGTTTCTTCTTCCGCTCTCCGGGGGGGCTTCTCCGGACTCCCGGGGGGCTTCTTCCATCTTCTCCCCTCTTCCGCTCTTGACTCGGCGAACCCCGGTTCTTCTGCAGCTCTCCGGTGCCTTCTTCTTCAGCGCTGGCTGCCTGCTATGTTTGTGTGTTAGCTCGATTTCAAACAGGCAGCCAGCGCGGTCTTCTGTGGCGTCAGGGTCTTCTCTTCCTTTCTTCCGATGTTGCCTCGTCGCCTGTTGTCGCTGTAATGATGGAAGCGCGCCTTGCATCCCATTTATATAGGCATCACCGTCCCATCATGCTCCGGCAGGTACCCACGTGGTGGGTGCCTACCCACGTGCACCCACCACGTGGGTACCTACCGGAGCATGATGGGACGGTGATGCCTATATAAATGGGATGCAAGGCGCGCTTCCATCATTACAGCGACAACAGGCGACGAGGCAACATCGGAAGAAAGGAAGAGAAGACCCTGACGCCACAGAAGACCGCGCTGGCTGCCTGTTTGAAATCGAGCTAACACACAAACATAGCAGGCAGCCAGCGCTGAAGAAGAAGGCACCGGAGAGCTGCAGAAGAACCGGGGTTCGCCGAGTCAAGAGCGGAAGAGGGGAGAAGATGGAAGAAGCCCCCCGGAGTCCGGAGAAGCCCCCCCGGAGAGCGGAAGAAGAAACCCCCCCCCCGGAGAGCGGAGAAGACCCCCGGAGAGTGGAAGAAGACCCCCGGAGAGCGGAAGAAGAAGCCCCCCCTGGTAATTGAGCTAATAACGAAGACAGGGGGGGCATCCGGAGCAGAATAATAAAATATTTTAAAAAGCCTTGTGTTGTGTGTTTATTAACTTTTACTTTTTGCCTACAGGTGAATGGATAGGGGTACGATGTACCCCATATCCATTCACTTAGGGTGGGGGGCCGGTATCTGGGGGCCCCCTTATTAAAGGGGACTCCCAGATTCCGATAAGCCTCCGCCCGCAGACCCCGACAACCAATGGCAAGGGTTGTCGGGAAGAGGTCCTGTCCTCATCAACATGGGGACAGGGTGCTCTGGGGTGGGGGGGCCCGCAGTGCGCCCCCCTGCCCCAGAGCACCCAACCCCCCCATGTTGAGGGCACGCGGCCTGGCACGGCTCAGGAGGGGGGGGGGCGCTCGCTCGTCCCCACTCCTTTCCTGGCCGGCCGGGTAGCGTGCTTTGGATACGGGTCTGGTATGGATTGTAGGGGGACCCCCTACGTCAATTTTTCGGCGTGGGGGCGGTCTCCTTACAACCCATGCCAGACCTAAGGGCCTGGTATGCTCCTGGGGGGGGAACCCATGCCGGTTTTTTCTTTGAAAATTGGCATGGAGTTCTCCCTCAGGAATGCATGCCGCTGTCATTTTTTTTTTTTCCCGACGCAACTTTTTTAAGCCGTCGCGATCCTCAAAACTCGGCGTAACGTAACTTCGCGCATGCGCAGTACGGCCGGCGCGGGAGCGCGCCTCATTTAAATGGGACTCGCCCCATTTGAATAGGAACGCCTTGCGCCGGCGGAATTTTAGTTACACAGCCTGAAATTTCTAGATAAGTGCTTTGTGGATCAGGCACTTAGGTAGAAACTTTAAGGCAGTGTAACTTAAATTGGATTTTTTAAGTTACGTCAGGTTTTTGTGGATCTGGCCCTATAAGTGCCCAGTAAGCAAGTGGTTGAAATGTCATGGCTTTTATTATAAAGACAGCCAAAAACAAGATTGAGGCCCCGTACACACGACCAAACCCGGTCGTGTGTACTCTTTTGGCCGAGGAAACCGACGAGGAACTCGTCGAGCCAAATAGAGAACATGTTCTCTATTTCCTCATTAGTCAATGGGGAAACTTGGCTCGCCGAGATGTGTTTTGCCCGTCGAGTTTCTCGGACGTGTGTACGGGGCCTGAGAGTTGACAAAATGCTCTACTGAACCAAACCAAGTGCGACTTTTGGCATCAAAAGCTTTTTCTGGTGCTGGTTCCACAGTGTGACGTGGACAGCTTGACTCAACACACGTCGCAGTTTGTTATTACTGCTTCATCAGGAATATAATTAGAGGTAAATATTAGGGCTGAAAATGGGGGGGAACTAATGCGCAAATCAACCTAACCAAGGTAAAACTAGACTAAAAATGAATAAATTACATAAATATCAACTAACAAGCAGCAGCCACGACTAAAAATGCTCACGCACTAAAGGTAAATGAAAATCAGGGTGGGTGTAGTAGCGCTTGCCCAATTAAATAACCTAATAGAAATATATGACAATCCAAAATAAGTGAAGGTTAAAAAACATCAATCCACCACCGACTGTGGGTCTAAAAGTGTTCCACTCAAAAATGTGTCCAAAGAATGACCACCCAACATTTAGGAATCAAATGTGGTAAGTCATATGAGTGGTAAATAATAATACAGAAAAACAACAATTATGCCAATCTCAGCACAATGTAAATCATTAAGAACAGTGATCACAATAAAGGAAGGTAGTGACATCCAGAAAGTGCTTCAATCAAAAAGTGCATGGTGCAACATGATTCAATAAAAAATGTGTCCACAAAATAGTCCAAAAAAGTAGCATGCACAAGTGGGCATGAACGAAATAAATAAATAATGTGCAGATCAAAAGAAATTCAGATAATGATCAATAATGACAGTGCAGTGTTGCAAAAAAGTGTCCAGTGCACAATCCGTGCAAAAAATAAATATTGTTCTTTAAAAGATCTTTCAATCAATAAAAATAAATAAATAAATCAGAAAAAGTATATTGTGCTGAGATTGGCATAATTGTTGTTTTTCTGTATTATTATTTACCACATTTGATTCCTAAATGTTGGGTGGTCATTCTTTGGACACATTTTTGAGTGGAACACTTTTAGACCCACAGTCGGTGGTGGATTGATGTTTTTTAACCTTCACTTATTTTGGATTGTCATATATTTCTATTAGGTTATTTAATTGGGCAAGCGCTACTACACCCACCCTGATTTTCAAATATTAGGGCTGTTACTGATCAAAATTTTTGTGTTCGATTAATCGTTTTTTTTCTTATCGATTAATCGACTAATTTCGATTAATTATAACGCACATACAGATCCAACTACTTTTAGCTGATCTCCTTGCAGGCTGATTCCCAGTGCAGCTACCAACCACTGTGAAAATGGATAGCAGGATACAAAAAACACACAAAGGCAGCGCTCGATGGGAATAGCATTAAAACTTTTATAGTCTTCAAGTAGGCAACCAAATAAATATTGCACTGGAGATAAAATTGATGTAGCTACATAAACTGTAAAAATGGTGTGAGTAATACCAAACTGTACCAAAAGCAGTCATAAAAACATGTAGCTAAGTATGATACTGGTATAAAAATGTGTACAACGATACCACTGCTGAATCCAGATGAGGAGAGGTTAACATCAGTCCGACGGCATGTAGATGTCCCATGAAGGGAACTATCACAACTCCCAGTGGATGGTTGTAGAATCCCAGGTTGATAGTGTTGATGAGGGAAGTGATAGAGTGAAGTGTAACAGCCCTTGCGTGTGGCAGATAGTAAGGTCCCGCCGGCATGCAGATATGAAGGCACAGCAAAGGAGCCCTTCAGATGGACACGGCAAGCCCGCCGGTGTCTGTGACTTTACTGGATCTCCGACGGAACTCCCTGAACACCCAGAAGCTGGCGGAAAGGTGAGTACCAATCAAAAGAATTTTAATCGATCAAAAAGATATTGATCGATCAAAAAAATGTAAGATTAATCGATTAATTAAAAGTTAATTTTCACAGCCCTAGTAAATATAGAAAATAAATTACCGCGCTAAGTAAAACACTAATATGAAGCTGCAACTAAAAAGTGATACACACACCAAACAGTCAATAGAAAAAATGTAGTTGCGCTATGATAAATTAAAAAAAACTATATAAACTAAACAAGTGACAAAAAATATTAAATGAAGCAATGACAGCTGTGTTAATCATGTGTTCAGTGAAGTCCAAAGATAAAACACAATTGAAGTAAATTCTTCAGTGATTCAAATTATAATTCAAAATGTTGAAAAAATCCACCACCAAAAGTGAAGACACCACAAGGAATGCAGGCTTACCAGATGGCAAGCAAAGATGGCTTGCGGCTGTAAACCCCAGCCCGGGCCTTTAGTCATGGACTGCAGCACACACCAGTGGAAATGGATCCTCAAGGCACAGATGTCACCAGATGCATGGGATACCCAAAAAATAATGGGACTCACAATAGTGAAATACCGTAATATAAAGTATAAAATTGAATGAGATAAAACACTTACAAAAGATCGATCACATAGAAGCATAAAATAAAGCCGGCCGGCTTAAACGAGCGCCCGTCCGCTCGGACTGTCACGCAAAATGTCAGCACGTCTCCTCTCCCGACCCGCGTTTCGTCACACAAATGACATTATCTGGGGCACAGACGACGTCATTTGCGTGACGTTTTGCGTTACAGTCCGAGCAGACGGGGGGTTTGTTTAATGTAATGGTTTTGCACAGAGCAGCCCCGATCCTCCCCTTCTCATGTCCCCTGCCGGCGCTCCTGGTGCCTCCCCCTTGACTATTCCCCTCAATAGCAAGCAACTTGCCATGGGGGTACTGATGCATGCTCACTCCCAAACCCCACTCTATGCGTCCATAAGGCACTTAGAGCCACCGCTCGGGCCCGCCCCAGCTCTCTCCTTGTTGGCTCACTGGCTGTGATTGACAGCAGTGGGAGCCAATGAAGGCTCCTGCTGCTGCTGTCTCAGCCAATGAGGAGAGAGAGATCAAGGACAGCCGAGGCTCCCATGCACATCGCTGGATTGGGATTGGCTCAGGTGAATATTGGGGGGGGGGCTGTGGGGGGAACAGGAAACTGAAGGTTCTTTATAGGATGCATGAAGGTAAAAAAAAAAAGCTTCAGTCTTTACAACCACTTTAAGGAGTGGTAGTTTCACTCTCTTAGGGCCACTTGTGCTTTGGGATTCAATGAGGCCCTGAGCTATAAGCCTGACGCTATCTTCACAATAAACACATGGGGCCAGATTCACGTAGATCAGCGGATCTATAGATCCGCTCGATCTACATGATTTAAGATCCGCTCCCGCAAGTTTGAGAGGCAAGTGGCTAATTCACAAACCACTTACCTCCAAACTTGCGGCGGCGGATCCTAAATCCCCCGACGGAATTCAAATTCCGCGGCTAGGGGGAGTGTACTATTTAAATCAGGGCGCGTTGCCGCGCCGATTTAAATGCGCATGCGCCGTCCGGGGAATTTCCCGGCGTGCATTGCTCCCACTGATGTCACTAGGACGTCAGTGGTTTCGACGTGAGCGTGACTTGCGACGCGCGTGTTTGTGAATCGGCGTACGCAAACGACGTTAGAAAGTTCAAATTCCAGTTAAAGCGACGCAGTGCCGAATCGCAAAAAGTCCTCTGGTCAGGAAGGGAGTTTAAGTGCCCAGTAAGGAAGTGGTTAAGCTGGTGCATTGTTGGTTCACTTACCCTTTCCTTCAATTTCCCTTCTAAATGTTTTTTTTCATTGTCTGAATTTCTCACTTCCTGTTTCTCCTCAGTAAGCTTGCCCCAATCACCCGAGCTGTTCTGGCTGGGGGTTAGTCAGAGTGCTCTCCCCCTCCCTTGGGTCTACATATACATCTACTGTGAACACAGCATCTCCCCTCAGGGATATAGTCCCAAGGGAGGGGGCGAGCACTCTGACTAACCCCCCAACCAGAACGGCTCGGATGATGGGGGCAAGCTTACTGAGGAGAAACAGGAAGCGAGAAATTCAGACAAAGAAAAAAAACATTTAGAAGGGAAATCAAAGGAAAAGGTAAGTGAACCAACAATGCACCAGCTTAACCACTTGCTTACTGGGCACTTAAACCCCCTTCCTGACCAGAGGACTTTTTGCGATTCGGCACTGCGTCGCTTTAACTGACAATTGCGCGGTCGTGCGACGTGGCTCCCAAACAAAATTGACGTCCTTTTTTTCCCCACAAATAGAGCTTTCTTTTGGTGGTATTTGATCACCTCTGCGGTTTTTATTTTTTGCGTTATAAACAAAAATAGAGCGACAATTTTGAAGAAAAAAATTATATTTTTTACTTGTTGCTAAAAAATAAATAGCTCAATTTTTTTTTATTTTTATTTTTTTCTCAGTCTAGGCCGATACATATTTTACATATTTTTGGTAAAAAAAAAAAGAAAAAAAAATCGCAATAAGCGAATGGTTTGCGCAAAAGTTATAGGGCCAAATTCTCAAAAGAGATACGCAGACTTAACTCAAATTTTCTAAATTTACACGGCGCGTATCTTTGCGCACGATCTTCAAAACGAGTGAAGCCCAGATTTCCGTATTTTCAGCCGTACCTAAATTAGTTACACCTGCGCATCCCCGGGCGCAAATTACGCTAGTCTCGCCGCTGTTTTTGATAGGCAAAGATGCAAATGAGGGAGTTAGGGCGATTCTCAAAATTAAGTGTGTGTGCCGTATTTTCCGCCCTGTGCGCACCTGTTAGTTTCCCTGACTAAATTTCCACATTATAAAACCAGCCCTAATTTTACACATGCCGTGGAAGGGTTTGCTGTAGGTAGTGACTAGAGCTATAGTTGAGAAGGATCTGTCTTTAAAAATGCCAGGGGCATCTATGATTCTGACGGCACTTGCCGCCTTACAGGCACAAAGGAGGAGGAGGGCACAGAGGAGGAGGATGAGGGCACAGGCGAGAGTTTATCGGCCACGGCGTGATCTTTTCCAAATGCCAGATTATGAGGTGTATGGCAACTACAGGTTTGATAGGGAAGCCATCCTGGAGATCACCCAACTACTTCAGGAAGATCTTATCACCCCAACCAGACGCTCCCATGCCCTGACACCTCTACATAAAGTGATGGCAACCCTCCATTTTTTATCCAGTGGCTCATTCCAGCGTGCATCTGGAGGTCTGGCTGGGATGGTGCAGTCGACAATGAGCCGATGTGTCCATCAGGTGGTCCCTGCCATACTGCGGCGCATGACCAATCAATTTGTGAAGCCCACCCAGGAGGAGCAGCGTCTGCAAGCCATGACTGACTTCTACAGTATTGCTGGCTTCCCAAGGACCATCGGGGTGATAGACTGCACCCATGTGGCACTACAGCCCCCCCATGAAACTGAACACCTGTTCAGAAACAGGAAAGGCTGGCATTCGATCAACGTCCAGATGATTGTAGATGCCCATGGCCTCATCTGTTTGTGCCAAGTTTCCAGGGTCGTGCCACGACAGTTACATTCTACGGCAGACCAAGATCAACCAAGACTTGGAGCAGAATGTGTATGGAGACAGCTGGCTGATTGGTGAGTGACATTGGTGTCAGGTATGCCCCCCCCCCCCATGATGCAGACATCACAAGGGGCACATGCATGACTAATATCCTCCTGTCTTTTCCCTTACAGGTGACTCTGGATATGCGTTGGGACCCCACCTGATGACCCCCTTTAGGAACCCCCAAACACCCGGAGAACGGAAATTCAACGAGGTGCACATCCAGACCCGGGCAATAATAGAGCGGACATTTGGCCTTCTCAAGTCCAGATTCAGATGCCTTGACAAGACTGGGGGTACACTCTTGTATTCCCCAGACTTTGTCTGTCAAATTATTGGGGCATGTTGCATCCTCCATAATTTTGCTCTGAGAAGGGGCCTGCATGTTGAGTTATGTCCTGACCTAACCCCCCACCCAGGCAATCCCCCCCCCCAAACCCCTCTACCCGGTCTGCTGAGGGCCAGGTAATAAGGAGACAACTGGCTGAAGGCATCTTTGCCCAGTAAATGGACCCTAATTATCTATATTTTTTTGCTTTGCCAAGAAAAAATCACAGAGATTATGTGACCTTTAAACATTTTCTTTGCACATAAAATGCACATTACTTATATGACAATGAGAATGTCTTTTTTGGCACAAAACGCACATTAATTATCTCACAATGAGAATGCATGAATGCACGTCACTGTGGTCCCTAGCACAGACACATCACATGCACATCGAATTGGATTAGATCCAAGTACCCCCCCCCCCTTTGGTACTTGGGAGCAGTAACGCCCCGCCACGGCTCCAATTATGTCACTGTGCATTCATACACCATTCAGGAACCTAGGATGACTTCTCCCTGGTCCTGGGGATCCTTAATCCGCCAAAACTGAGGGTGACACCCTTATGTTTTCAGGAATGCCACCCCCCCACATTCACACATCATTCACACACATAAACCAAATCATAAGTACAGGTAAAAAAAAAAAAAATCAAAAGTACCCCTGCAACTTAATGATGTTGCCGAGTGCTCCTTCTGGGCTGCCCACGGGCACGCCCACGGGCACGGGGACGGCCGACTGGGGGATCTTCACGGGGGGGGGTCTGTGCAGGGGAGGGAGTATTTTCATGGGGGGGGTCTGTGCAGGGGAGGGAGTATTTTCATGGGGGGGGGGTCTGTGCAGGGGAGGGAGTATTTTCATGGGGGGGGGGTCTGTGAGCAGGGGAAGAAGGAGCCTCCCCTGGTGTCTGTCCTCCTGCTGGCCTTCCCTCCAAGGCCACGGCTATCCTTGTCAGACAGAAAGTAATGTCAGCCGTATTAGCCTGGCCAGCCCGGGTATTGGCCTGCACAGCCTGGGTATTGGCCTGCACAGCCTGGGTGAGGACAGTCACCTCCTGGGCCACGCCTGTTGTTGCGTTTTTCAGGTCCCACAAACACGTGATGACCCCCACTGAGTTGGTGGCCATGTCACCCAGTGACTCCCTCATTAAACCCAGGCTGTGCTCCACCTTGCTCATCGATTTTTTTAGTTCAGCCAGACTGCGGGTCTGCCGGGCATTGTCCCTCAACAGACTGACCGGCAGACGCACAAACCCCCCCTGGTTTTCCGGGGTCGGCCTCCTACTTGCCCCTGAGGCTTGTGGCCTTGGAGGAGGGGTTGGAGTGACCCATGGGTGCTGCTGCATGTTGGAGGAGGGTTGGGAGGGGCCACCCATGATGGTGGCCTGACTGCTGTGCGCCTCTGGGGTTCCCTCAGGGGATGACTCAAAGGTCATATCTTGGCCCATCAAGATTTGCTGGCCAATATCAATATTGTCATCTTCCTCCCCCTCATCCTCCTCCCACTCAACATCCAAATTAGGGGAGTTGTGGGCACTCCCCTCCCATGGCGAATCCTGCCCTTCTTGGGACTCTGCATCAGCCTGTCTTGGGGGTGGTGCAGCAGCCTGCCCTGATGGGCCAGCAACCTCCTGCCCTGATGGGCCAGCAACCTCCTGCCCTGATGGGGCTGCCACCTCCTGACCTGATGGGGCTGCCACCTCCTGACCTGATGGGGCTGCCACCTCCTGACCTGATGGGGCTGCCACCTCCTGGGCTAATGGGGCTGCCACCTCCTGGGCTGATGACCCAGCAACCTCCTGGGCTGATGGGGCTGCCACCTCCTGGCCATCTGGGGAGGACACAAAACAATCACAGGTTGGTGGATCCACACACTTGGCACATCTTCCCTTCCCCCACCCACACGCTAATCACCAGATAGAAATTAAAAAAAATTACCTGTCCTCATAAGAGGATCAGAGTCAAAGCCAGGCAGGCCCACCACCTGCTGTGGGTGGAAACACTGGGCCACTGCCCATTCCTCCTCACTCATCCTGACTGGGCAGGGTCCCCCTCCTCCAGTGCCCCTGGTATGGGCATGCAGCGTTGCCAGCTTGTTCCGGGACACGCTCCTCAAATCATTGATTTTTTTTTTAACTCCAGCGATGGTCCTGGTTTCCCCCCCCCCCCCCGGCCGCATTGATCCGATCAGTGATATTTTTAAGGATCTCCTTCCTCCTGGCCGGGGTGGTGTTGTGGCTCTCAGGGCCATGGAGAAATCGCCCATATTTTATGACGCCCTGAGCAAGTATATGCTTCTCTGCCACTGTAAAATTTAGCTTCCTGCGCTTGGGGGCCATGACAGACAACACCCAGCAACAGGGAACTCACCCAAAAAACAATCAACAATACACACACACAACAAAGAAAAGAAAAACAAGCAAAAAAAATAAAAAAAACAGACAGCTACTATAAATTCAAAAACAAACAGGCAAAAAAAGGAAACAAAAAACAATCACACACCAAAAAAGAAACACTTATCAAAAACAAACAGGCAAACAATCAAAACAAATAACAAATTATCAAAAACAAACAGGCAAACAATCAAAACAAATAACAAATTAGCAACAACAAACACCAACTAGACTCTCCAACTCCTCAACAACTTATCTCACAAACAAATCTTACCAACAAACACTGACAAACGTTCAAAGCAGAAGCAACTTGCTTTAGGAAGGGAACACAGGGAAATACTTTTGCAATAGAAGTGTGTTTGACTGGGGCTATTTAGACACAGGGCGATCCTCAAACTAAGTACGCTTGGCCTTTTACCTATCTCACTGATTGCGCAGTGAGGTCCAGATTAGTGCGCGCATGCGCAGTACGGCCGGCCCTTCATTTGCATGGGGTCACGGCTCATTACAATGAAGCACGCCCACTTAATTCCCACTTGCCATAACCACGCCTTATGCATTGGAACTTAGGTTAAGGATGGCGCAATTTTGTGCGCAAATGCGCTGTGGATACGGCACTTACGACACCAACTTAGGGCGCCGTAACTTAAATGACATAAGT
The DNA here is from genome assembly GCF_905171775.1 of Rana temporaria. Lineage (NCBI taxonomy): Eukaryota > Metazoa > Chordata > Amphibia > Anura > Ranidae > Rana > Rana temporaria. The sequence continues at coordinate 430,549,404 of NC_053491.1, read as the reverse complement.
TAGATAATACAAAATTTGCACAGCTTTTTGAGAATTTGGCCCATAGTGCCTACAAAATAGGGGACAGAATTATTATTATTATTTTTTTTATCGGTACTGCGACATTATGGCGGACACATCGGACACTTTTGACACATTTTTGGCACCATTCACATTTATACTGCGATCAGTGCTATAAATATGCACTAATTACTGTATAAATGTGACTGGCATTGAAGGGGTTAACACTAGGGGGTGAGGAAGGGGTTAAATGTGTACCTTAGTGAGTGTTACTAACTGTGGGGGAAGGGGGGTGACTGGGGGAGGTGACCGATCTGTGTCCCTATGTACAAGAGACACAGATCGGTCTCCTCTCTCCCTGACAGGACATGGATCTGTGTGTTTACACACACAGATCCACATCCTTGTCTCTGTAACCGCCGATCGCGGGAGCCTGGCGGACATCGCGGCCGCCAGGCACGCGCATCGGCATCCCAGTGATGCGTTGGGCGCGCTCGCGCGCCCCCCAGTGGCCAGGAAGAGCGGAGGCCGTATAAAGACGGCCTCCCAGAGAAGTAGAACCACCCTGCGGCCGTACAAAGTTGTATGGCCATCGGGAAGTGGTTAAAGGAACCTATTTAGAAAATAAAAAACAAACCTTTACAACTCCTTTAATTCTTCATCTGCACATCTCACGGCTGCCCTCGGGAACTGTCCTATGCATCTTGTGGACAGTTAAGTAAGGAAAGTAGGTGTTTTTTTATTTTTTTTACAAACTGAGATCACATTAATTGGGAATCCACAGAGACTGAATTTAAACATAGAATGAAATTTTACCTCGACTGAAATTAAAGGTGGCACAGAAATAACTCATGAAAGAAAAGAGAAAAAGCTGTAAAATGTTCCAAAAACAAGTTTTATATTTTTCTAAAAAAAATAGTATAAAACTAAAAATATATTTAAAAGTATAAAACATAGTACAAAGTGACATATCTATGGTTAACAACTTGGGGAAAAGAAAGCACTCTATGTATATGGCCTCCTAGGAGTACCTCAAAATATTTCAGTGAATGCCACATTGGGGAGATTTACTAAAACTGGAGAGTGCGAAGTATGGTTCACCTCTGTACAGAAACCAATCAGCTTCCATCTTTTATTGTCAAAGCTAAATTGAGCAAGCTGAAGTTAGAAGCTGATTGGCTACCATGCACAGCTGCATCAGATTTTGAGTGCACCATTTTTACTTAAATGTCCACCATTGTGCCAATGCTCAAAGGCAGCACTAACAACTGGTAAAAAGCTGATGAACCCTTTTAATCCATGTGACTGGTGTCCAAAATTCACATTTCAGTCCACATTCCTTTGTATTTATTCAAATTTATTTAGTTTTTTTTTTTTGGGGGGGGGGCTGGGGTCTCCAAATATACACTATATAACAAGTCCTCTGCCACATTGCATATTTTCAACATTAACATTTTTATTTTGGGAGGTGTTTTTTTGGGGGGTGGTGTGATGGTGGAATGGTGGAGGTAGTGGTGAGAAGATGGTAGTGGATTTGGTGGTGGTGTGGTGATGGGTGGTATTTTTCGATACTCATACCTATCTCAGGAAATAGAAGGGTAATAGCTAAGCAGGAGCAAGGAGAGGACATTTTAAAGACATTTTGACAGAAGACACTCAAGATTCTCAGTTAGAGGGGTTGACTCCCAACACAACTTAACTCCAGGTAGTTCTAGATGCTCCCAGAGTTCAAGAACAGCACTCCCAACCTACCCGTATGTCATCTTTTTTTTTACTAGAATAACAAACTCAATTTTAAGCACATAGAAATAGCTAAATTACGAATTGACCTGCCATGCGATTTGTGATTCTATTCAGCCACTTTTGTACATGACACACCTCTTATAGAAGGTTGACACCACTTCTAAAACAGTAATGTTATACAACTGTCCTTCCTCCAACCTTCTGATAGGACAATAAAGGAGCAGCAGTGCACTCATGAAGTTTATTCCTGTGCTCTGCTCTCCTGTAAGCATGTTCCCTGTATAAGACTGACAGCACTTTGCAATTCATTGGAGCCTCACTGGCTATAATGGTTGGTCTTGCCTCTCCCAGTCTTGTGGTCCTGTGTTGGGTAATATCTGAATCTGATATAAAGAGAAAATCAGTCTGGAAATATGTGTCTTTTTTTATTTTTAATTAACATATTACTGCATTAAATGCCATTTTATGTTTTTTTGGACTTTGGCTTTAAATTAGTTAGAATGGTTCAGTTCGTTTTCTAAAATATCTAAATTTCATTGTATTGTTCCTGTTTGCATGCTTCACTGTCCATGTTGATTTCTGCATTCTGGAAGCAAAAGTGAATAGCTCATCACCTAAATAAATTGTAGCTTTCTAAAATTTGAAAGCTTCTTCCTATTTTATCGTGGGAAACTGGATATAATGTGTAATGTATTGCTTACAGAATACATTGTTATCAGTATAGAGCTACACATACGAGGGAAAAAACATAAAAACTTAAAGTGATGCCAGGTTTTATGGCCCCACTACTTATTTTTATAGAGTATTAACATTTCAGCATAAGAACAAAAAGTTCACACATTGTAGCCTTGGATGTGGTGGCTGCATTACTTTTATCATTGACATTAACACACTAGCTCTCCTTGGTGACAAGGCTCACTCACTGTACAGTACCAGTACAGGAGTAATATTGCCCCCCTAGTCTGCTTGATCCTGATTTGTACTACAGAACCCCCTCATCTCTCATCATCTTTACAATAAAGGAGGAGGTGTTCCGTAGTTCACCTACATTAGATGAACTGGACACAGCTGATTATACTGCAGTGAGCACAGGAGGTTATAAGCTCACTTGATTTCCAGATGGATCAACAGGTATTTTTGTGCACTAATCAAACATATATTACAAAATACTATAAATGATATATAAAAGACCAAAAGGAAGCAAGTATGAGAAGTTTGATATTGGCTTTTTAAATACATTGAATTCCTTTGAGACCTTTTGTATATGGTTAGGGTGACCAGGAGAAGGTTGTTCGTGTCAGAGTCAGGGAAAACACTTTGGGCCAGATTCTCGTAGCTCCGGCTTAACTCTGCGGCGGCGTAACATATGTCATTTACGTTACGCCGCCACAAGTTTTACAGGCAAGTGCTTTATTCACAAAGCACTTGCCTGTAAAGTTGCGGTGGCGTAGCGTAAATCACCTGGCGCAAGCCCGCCTAATTCAAATTAGCCGGGTAGGGGGCGTGGAACATTTAAATTAAGCGTGTTCCCGTGCCCAACGTACTGCACATGCGCCATCCGGAAAATATCCCAGGGTGCATTGCTCCGAATGACGTCGCAAGGATGTCATTGGTATCGACGTGAACGTAAATGGCGTCCAGCCCCATTCACGGACGACTTACGCAAACGACATAAATGTTTAAATTTCGACGCGGGAACGACGGCCTTACTTAACATTGGTTGCCCCTCATATAGCAGGGGCAACTTTACGCCGCGCAAACCGAACGTAAACGTCGTAACTTTACTGCGTCGAACGTGTTTACGTTCGGGAATTTGCATATCTGGCTAATTTGCATACTCGACGGGGAAAACGACGGAGGCGACACCTAGCGGCGAAAAAAAAAATTGCATTTAAGATCCGACAGCGTAAGAGCCTTACGCCTGTCGGATCTAAAGGATATCTATGCGTAACTGATTCTAAGAATCAGTCGCATAGATACGACGGCCCAGATTAGGACTTACGACGGTGTACATGGCGTTGCGCCGTCGTAAGCCCTATGATAATCTGGGCCCCTAACTGTAACAGCAATATTCTGAACTGTCATGAATGGGTTTCATTCATAAAAGCTCTGATTATTAGTAAACTGTAATGGCTACAGCTAAACATATGGTACAGGGTGCTGTGGTTGTCCCAGGTACCATGTGATAGCTGTGGGCCAATCAAAGTATCAGAATACCAAGCAGAGCTGTTATGAATGGAACCCATTCATAGCAGTTGTGGTTACATTGGGATCACATAGCAATCATGTGATCCCCTGGCCACTGCAATCAGTTTGCATGTGCTGGGCGATGTATAGGTACGTCACCTGGCATGTAGCTACTGCTGCCCGCCAGCAGTAAAACTACTGTGGGCGGGTGGAGAGTGCTTAAAAAAATGACTCATCAGTAACATTCTTTATTTTAAATGAACAAGTTTTTTCTTTTGTTCCTCCTTTTTTTTTCTAAAGCAATCGACATAATTTTTGCAAGACAATGGGGGGTTATTTACGAAAGGCAAATCCACTTTGCACTACAAGTGCAACCTAAAAGTGCAAAATGCACTTGGAAGTGAAGTTGCTATAAATCTGAGGGGTAGATCTGAAATGAGGGGAAGCTCTGCTGATTTTATCATCCAATCATGTGCAAGCTAAAATGCTGTTTTTTTATTGTACTTGCATGTCCCACTCAGATCTACAGCGACTTTCAGTGCAATTTTAAGTGCACTTTGCACATGTAGTTTGCACTTGTAGTGCAAAGAGGATTTGCCTTTCGTAAATAACCCCCATTATCACAAAATGAAAGTCTTGTGTGTCCCATATGAGCTCCTGAAAGTGGTTGTTAAGCAACTATGTTATGTTTATATCATCCCCTCTGTTACATAAGAACATGTGTCCTAGGGTCTGTGCAGATTTCTACCTGTTTTCCCAGCACCTCCCAGCGCCCACGTGACTCCTCGGCTCTCCTGTATGACAGCTGCAGGGGGTGGGGACAATAACTCCCACTGATGTCAGCCAGGGAGGAGGAGAGAGTCGAGGAGTCACATGAGCGCCGAGAGGTTCTGTGAAAACAGGTAGAAATCTGCACAGACACTTTGACACATGTTCTTATCTAACAGAGGGGATGGTATAAACTTTATGTAGCGCCCTGCTCCTATTGAGTAGGCGCAATATTTAAATTTAAAGTTATCTGAGCTGTAGTTAGCTCAGAATGATTATTGTTAATTGCTGGTTTCTGTGTCAGTTCAGCTGTGCTGTGTAATTTTCCGCTTGGTCAAGAGTGTCGCTGTCACCACAGGTCAAGGTTGGAAACACAGCAGGATGGATGCATTAAGTAATTTTTCCCCAGAGACAACCCAGTGGGAGTGTTCCTGTGGCTGGGCATTCTGGGAGAGGGTACTTAAGGTACAGACACTGTTGGATTGGGTCTCTCTGACCTGATGGCCCTCCTGGCCTAAGGTGTGTCGTGGCAGTTCTTCTGCCTCGGGGCCTGCTGGCCCAAGGCTGCGTTACCGAAAGTAGGCCCAGGAGATCCTGGGGTCTACTGGTCCAGGGGTGGTCCTGTGCTGTCTTGCCTGTGGGAAGAAGCCGAACAATTGGAGGAACCAGGGGAGGACTTTTCCCAGAGAGGACCGAGCAACAATACGGTATCTCAGGAAGAGCCTGGAGACTCAATTGAGGGATGCACCCCGGGCCGATCTACCTCACAGTACTGCCAGATGGCTGAAAGAAACTGGTACTGTGTAGCTGTTATTTGACTTTACAAAGGATTACTTGGTTATACAAGTCTGTGGCAGAGGCTTGTACAACAACCCTATTCTATTCATCAATTCTGTGGCAGAGACTTTGACTGAGCATCGCACCGGCTGCTAGGCCAGTGAGAGAGGCCTATCCGGTGGTCGGTAGATCCAGTGTGGAAGCTGTTTGTTTTCTGGATCCAAGAGAGTACCCGTGATCCGCAAAACAAGGTATCTGAATCTCCCCTAACCCTTCAGCCCTCTAATTGACGTTGTTAATAAAAGCATTGGAAAAAGAAACTAAGGGCTAGATTCAGAAAGACTTATGACGGGCGTATCAGTAGATACGCCGTCGTAAGTCCGAATCCGCACCGTCGTATATTTAAGCGCATGCTCAAATTGAGATACGCTTAAATGTTGCTAAGATACGACCGGCGTAAGTCTACTACGCCGTTGTATCTTAGCTGTCTATTTACGCTGGCCGCTAGGGGCGTGTACGCTGATTTACGCCTAGAATATGTAAATCAGCAAGATACGCCTATTCAAGAACGTATGCACGGCCGTCGCAATAAAGATACGCTGTTTACGTAAGGCCTTTTCAGGCGTAAAGATAAACCACCAAAAAGATGGCGCAGCCAATGTTAAGTATGGACGTCGGACAGCCGTCAAATTTTTCACATTTTACGTCGTTTGCGTAACTCGTCCGTGAATGGGGCTGGGCGTAAGTTACATTCACGTCGAAAGCAATGACTATTTGCGGCGTGATTTCGAGCATGCGCACTGGGATACTTTCACGGACGGCGCATGCGCCGTTCGTTAGAAGAGTCAAATACGTGGGGTCTCTAGAAATTGGCATACAACACGCCCCCTACCAGCCTATTTTGAATTAGGCGGGCTTACGCCGGCCCATATACGCTATGCCGCCGTAACTTCGGCCGCAAAATCTTTCTGAATACGGGACTTGCCTGTCAAAGTTACGGCGGAGTAGCGTATATGCGATACGCTACGCCCGCCTAAAGATAGGCAAATCTCTCTGAATCTAGCCCTATGTGTTTGGTGCAGAGTTTTGGTGTACAACTCTCCAATGTGAACCCCTAGTGCAGATGTGGTGAACAGTGAGGTAACGGCAGGCCCAAATCTAATCCAGCAGCTCCTATGGGGGTAGTGCTACATTTACATAGTTTTATAGCAGTAGGGAGGGGAGCAGAGTGGTGCTGGTACCAGCTTACAAGCAGGGAGGGGAGGGGGGGAGGAGGACAGATGAGGACAGTGGAGAGATGCAGATAGCAACGAATGGCAGAGGCACATAAACTGACCATGGTGTCAGGGCTCAGCAGCCATGATAAACTGTAGTCAGTTTACAGTGGGAGGGAAAAACCAGACAGGATCAGCCTGGTATTACAGGGGGCCAAATTACACAGCACACGCGGTTAACATATCTTAAAGAAGTAGGATCCTTTTTTCTTAAAAAATGTTTTGGGTAACAAACACTTTAAAGGCTTCAAACTTTCTTTTAGCTCTAAAGAGTGATCTTAAATCTTCAGAGAGCATTCGACAGGTGGTGAGAGGCATTGTTTCGCCTCCTTACTGAAAGCATAGAAAAAACTGAGGGCACGCAGACCTAGCGCAATATCCTCGATACATGTTCTTATTAATTAAAACAGAGGTGAATATACTCACAAATCAGTGCTTGTGTCATAGCTTTAACATAAAATCATTCGCTGTCCATGTGAAAAATTCCGATACACTTGCAGACACATCGACCAACGCGTTTCAAGGTTTCCCTCTTCTTCAGAGCCTCGTCTGGATGACTCTTTGTGCGGGCAAGGGACTTCATAAAGTTTAGATCAATGGTTGTCTGTTCAGTACTGGCGCCACTAGGAGCCTTCTCTTGTTCCTGACCTCCTTACTGCCTGCTTTAATGCTTTGAACCCTGCACATGCGCACAGCTATGCACGCAGTTGCAGGGTGCTGGCAGAGAGGCCCTATTCATTTGAATGGGTCAGGCTCGGTGGGCACTATGCCTGCCGAAAGCAGAAAGGGGTATAATTCCTACTGCAAAGCTAAGCCTTGTGGCAGCAGCTTTTGTAAAATTGACAAAGAAACAAGCTCAAAGCAGAAATGTAGAAACTTCTCTGGTCCATAGGGGGTGTACAGGTGTTAGAGTGGAAGGGGTTAATATGGCCCTTATGCTCTTATTGTGTAATTTACTGCTGAGAACTTACTATTGGTTTATAATTGAAATAGTTTATTGCAAGCAGTGTCCACTAGAGGCCTCCCTGTGCACAGCAACAGCAGGCACCCTTTATATTAAAATACATCAGTGCATTATTCAGATTAAAACAGCAAGAGTCTGGAAATGTAGTTCTAACTGGGGTCTGAGGGCAACACAGACAGTTTTTAAAGATTTATAAAAGATGCCACATTGTCATCGCCATTCTACCAGGAAGAGAGAGCTTAGGTACAGAAATGAAACATTCAGGAAAAAATATTCCATTCTGATAACTGTAATTGTTCATACAAGAATAGTATTGTATTGTTTTACGTACTTTGGCCCAGATTCTTGTACAATGGGCGTATCTTTGCGTCGGCGTAACGTATCCGATTTACGTTACGCCGCCGCAACTTACACGGGCAAGTGCTGTATTCTCAAAGCACTTGCTCCGTAAGTTGCGACGGCGTTGCGTAAATCGGCCGGCGTAAGCCCGCCTAATTCAAATGTGGAAGGGGGGGCGTGTTTTATGTTAAACTACTGTGACCCGACGTGATTGACGTTTTTGCGGCACGGCGCATGCTCCGTCCGTGGAATTTCCCAGTGTGCATTGCTCCAAAGTACAAATTTAGACGCGGGAACGACGGCCATACTTAACATTGGCTGCGCCTCATATAGCAGGGGCAACTATACGCCAGGAAAAGCCTAACGTAAACGTCGTAACTTTACTGCGTCGCCCGCGCATAAGTTTGGGAATTCGCGTATCTAGCTAATTTGCATACTCTACGCGGAATTTGACGGAAGCGCCACCTATGCAGTTTAGATCCGACGGCGTAAGAGACTTACGCCTGTCGGATCTAATGGATATCTATGCGTAACTGATTCTAAGAATCAGGCGCATAGATACGACGGCTCGGATTGGGACTTACGACGGCGTACATGGCGCTGCGCCGTCGTAAGTCCTCTGAGAATCCGGGCCTTTGTCTTTTTTCTATTTTCTTTAATATGCATGCAGGCCAAACTGTCTAGCAGTAGCGGCTGGTGTTCAATATTTGTTTTTTTTTGGGTGGGGGGGCAGCAAACCAATGCCTGCACCCCAAGCCCACTCTTTTTTTAACCACTTCCATACAGGGCAATTTCACCTCCTTCCTCCAAAGACCAATTTTTAGTTTTCAGCGCTGTTGCACTTTGAATGACAACACTGTACCCAAATGAAATCTTTATGTTTTTTCCCCTACAAATAGAACTTTCGTTTGGTGGTATTTGATCACCTCTGCGGTTTTTATTTTTTGCGCTATAAACAAAAGAAGAGCGACGATTTAAAAAAAAAACACAATATTTTTTACTTTTTGATTTAATAAATGTCAAAAAAAAAAAAAAAAAAATTTTTCCTCAGTTTAGGCCGATACATATTCTACATATTTTTGGTAAAAAATCTCAATAAGCGTTTATCAATTGGTTTGTGCAAAAGTTATAGCGTTTACAAAATAGGGCATAGTTTTATGGCATTTTTATTAATAATTTTTTTTTTTTACTAGTATTGGCGGCGATCAATGATTTTTTTCTTGACTGAGACAATATGGCGGACAATTCGGACACTTTTGACACATTTTTGGGACCAGTGCTATAAAAATGCACTGTTACTGTAAAATGACACTGGCAGTGAAGGGGTTAACCAGGGGGCGCTGTAGGGGTTAAGTGTGCCCTAAGGTAGTGTTCTTACTGTGGGGGGCGTGGCTGTGCGTGTGACATCACTGATCGTCGTTCCCTAACACAGGGAACAGACGATCAGTGACAGCCACACTAGGAAGCACAGGAAGAGGTTTGTTTACACTCACCTCTCCCCGTTATTCCTCTCTGTGAAACGATTGCGGGACACTGGCGGCGATCGGGTCCGCCTATTCTGCGGGGACAGTCACGGAGGAGAGGACTGGGTCGCGAGCGCACCGCCGCCGGCGCGCTGCGTGACCCACGGCTGGGCTCTTACAGGGGACTTACATGTACGCCCTTGTGCCCAGCCGTGCCATTTTGTCGACGTATATCGTCGTGTGGCGGTCCTCAAGTGGTTAATAAAAGATGCCACATTGTCATCACCATTCCACCAGGAAGAGAGAGCTTAGGTACAGAAATGAAATGTAAAATAATCCATTCTGATAACTGTAATTGTTCATAGAAGAATAGTATCCACTATATTTGTGTTTCTTTACGTTCTTTGTCTTTTTTCTATTTTCTTCAATATGCATGCAGGCCAAACCGTCTAGCAGGGGCGGCTGGTGCTCAATATTTTTTTTTTCTTGGGCCCCCAGAGCCCACACTTTTTTGAAGCCAATTAGAGACTCAGGTTATAAACACGTGCATAAAAAAAAAAGAAACCCAGTTGAAATCCATGTGTCCGGTGCCCTGCATATAGATTAGGGGGCGGGTGCATGGAGTGCCCCTGCATCCCGTATGGATGGGCCATCACTGCAGTCTAGTAAACGTACCAATGAACAAAACAATGAACAAACTACAGGTATTAAACTTCCAGGGATGCTTGCAACATTGTATTCCCATTTTAAATCTTTAAAGTGGTAGTAAACACCGTTTTTTTTTTACCTACTAGATTTATAATAAAGCTTACTTGTAGATTAACACTGCATCTCAAAGAAGCGCAAAGAAGCTGCTCCATCAGGCTTTTGAGCTCTCATTTTTCTGCCTAGAAACTCCCCTCCAACTAATAATAACTTAAAGTGGATGTAAACCCCCCCCCCCCAAAATTTGTTTTGATGTCACAATGTAGAGTATAAGATTTCCTATCATCTGTGCCCAGTCTTGCCACACAGAGTTAATCCAGCGCTGAACAATCCTCTTTTAATGTTCAGTGAAAATTAACAGAATTCCAGATAAAAACTTGCCAAATTATAAAGTCTGTTTCTCTGTTCTTGCTTTGTGTTACAGGTTATTTACATATCCTGGTAATATACAATGAACTTTGGATCACCTCATATTATGATAAACATAACATAACATATGATAAACATGTCCAAGCTCTAGATATGTAAATAACCTGTAACACAAAGCAAGGAGAGAGAAACGGACTTTATAATTTGGCAAGCTTTTATCTGGAATTCTGTTAATTTTCACTGAACATTAAAAGAGGATTGCTCAGTGCTGGATTAACTCTGTGTGGCAAGACTGGGCACAGATGATAGGAAATCTTATACTCTACATTGTGACATCAAAAATTTTTTTTTTTTTTTGGGGTTTACATCCACTTTAACTATTACTAGCTATTAAATTATAGGTATTGGAATTTTCATTTCAAATTTGGCTGTGAACGTAACGAATACAAATGTATCTGAAGTTATGAATTATCCGAAATAACAAATGCCGTATCTAAACGAATGGAATGTGACAACTTAATAATTAATAATAATAAATAACAATAATAACAATAAAAACTTTTTTTTATTATTATTTATTATTAATTTGTTCCGTTCCATTTGTTTAGATGCAGCATTTGTTATTTCGGATAATTCGTAACTTTGGATACATTTATATTCGTAACATTTACTAACAGACAAATTTAAAAGGAAATTCCAATACCTATAATTTAATAGTTAGTTACTATTAGTTAGTTATTCTTTCGAATTTTCAGATTTTGTTTCTTATTTAGTGTTGAGCAGAATACGCCATATTCGATTTCGCGATATATCTCGAATATATAGTCGAATATTCGAGATATATTCGCTAAATTCGAATATTCGTGATATTTTATCGAAATGAAATGATTGTGAATTTTCGCTATTGCGAATGCGAAAATAATTGCGAATTTTCGACAACAGCGGAAGGAGCACTCTGATTGGCTCAGAATATTCGTGATATTTTGCACTCTGATTGGCTCAGAATATTCGTGATATTGTATCGAAATTTCGCAAAATGCGAATGCGATATTGATGGCGAAATTTCGGAAGGAGCACTCTGATTGGCTCAGAATATTCGTGATATTTTACAATACAAAATAATTGCGAAATTTCGACAAATGCGGAAGGAGCACTCTGATTGGCTCCGAATATTCGTGATATTTTACAATACAAAATAATTGCGAATATTCGGCAAATGCGGAAGGAGCACTCTGATTGGCTCAGAATATTCGTGATATTTTACAATAGGAAATAAAAAGTGTTTTGCATTGGTGGTGATTCTTTACTCTATCCATCTGTCACAGCCGTTTGTCAATCAAACACCTTGAAGATTGAACACGTTCATGCTGCATGCTTTGGACTTTTTTTCACTTCACATATCAAAGACATTTTTATGAAAGATTATTTTTCTATTATTGGGACTATATTTCTTTATATATTTGTTTCACTGTGTATTTCACAAGTTATTTGCACTTGCTTATTTTATAATTTGCCCACATGTCTTGTCACTAGACATATTTTTTATTCTTGTAGAGCGACTCCATTTTCTGTCTTGTATTAATTTATGTTGTATAACATTTTTGAGTTGCTGCTGTATTCTCCCCTTTTTTTAAGGTATGCGCAATTTTTTCCTTCTTACAAAAAAAAATAATATCAAACATACAAATATTCATAACAGAAACATACACAAAGCCCCCCCCCTTTTGCATCAGAGACAATCAGAGTCCTCCTACCACAGTTATCGAAAATTCGCAATCATTTTCGCATTCGCATTAGCGAAATTTCGCAATTTTTTTTTTTAATATTCGGCAACATAAAAGGATCGCCTCAGCTTAGCTACTCGGCCCAGGGTCTCTAATCATACCAGCAATGCTTTTAGACGTCGATAGGATGTGATCTGTTTTAAAAATAAAATTGAAAAAATGTGAATATTCGGAATAGCGAATATTCACCGCGAAATTCGAAATATATCGCGAATACTCGAATATGCCATATTCGAGCCGAATATTCGCAATACGAATATTCGTGAGCAACACTATTCTTATTTTGGATCTTCTAATTTTCTAATTTACAAATTTTTGATTTTAGAATTTTTGATCAGGGCCCTGTGCCCAGGCTGTGACTCCCGTGTGAATATAAGGTTGTGACATCATCGTGGCTCAGTAAACACACAAATTCCCATTCTGACAGGAGAGGAGACACAGATCTCCTGTTCCTACTAATCAGGAACAGCGATTGGTCTCCTCCTCCAGTCAGTCCCATCCCCCTACAGTTAGAACACGCTGAGGGAACACATTTAACTCCTTGATCGCCCCCTAGTGTTAACCCCTTCCCTGCCAGTGACATTTACACAGTAATCAGTGTATTTTTTTAGCACTGATCATTGTATAAATGTCAATGGCCCCAAAATAGTGTCAAAAGTGTCCGATCTGTCCAGAGCACTGTCGCAGTCCCACTAAAAATCGCAGATTGCTGCTATTTCTAATAAAAAATAAATAAATAATAAAAAAATTGCATAAATCTATCTCCTATTTAGTAGATGCTATAATTTTTGCGTAAACCAATTAATATACGCTTATTGCATTTTTTTTTTTTTTATTACCAAAAATATGTAGAAGAATACATATTGGCCTAAACTGATGAAGAAATGTGTTTTAAAAAACAAAATTCAGATATTTATTATAGCAAAAAGTAAAAAATGTATTTATTTATTTTTAAAATTGTCGTATTTTTTTGGTTATAGTGCAAAAAATAAAAACCACAGAGGTGGTCAAATACCACCAAAAGAAAGCTCTATTTGTGAGAAAAAAAGGCTACAATGTCGCACAACCGCGCAATTATCAGTTAAAGCGACACAGTGCCGTATCGCAAAAAATGGTCTGATCGTTAAGGGGCAAATCCTTCCAGAGCTGAAGTGGTTAACACTATCATTCATTAGCATGGATATTTTTGGTTTTCTATTTCTTGTATGTGTGATATAACCAGCTGTTTGGCATGGACAGTTAGTCACAGGATAGAATCTGCACAACTGTTCGCTTTTCGAAAATTAAGAATAAACTCATTGTTTTTGGTATTTGTGATTGAGTCAACCACATATACTGCTGTTTTACCATCTCTGCCCTTCCAATTTCACAAAATTCACACCTTCAGCCTTGTAAATCAAAGAATTAACACTTATTGGACACTTTGTGGCAACATTGGAATATTAGAACAAGGTGTTTCCACAAATATTCACTCTTCCTATTCTGTTCTTGAACAATCAACATCTGCCTTGACATATTCCATGCTGATTGGATTAACAAATTGCAGACTGCCTAACGTACATTTACGTGGGCAGAATGGCACAGGCAGGCAAAGCAACGTACGGTGTCCCGCGATCGTGTGACGGAGCGGCAGAACGGGGAGATGCCTATGCAAACAAGGCATTTCCCTGTTCTGTCTAGTGGCAGGCCAGAGATCTACTGCTCCCTGTGATCGGGAGCAGTGATCACTGTCGTGTCACTCGAAGCCCGGCCCCCACACAGTTAGAATCACTTCCTAGGACACACTTAACCCCTTCCTCGCCCCCTAGTGGTTAACCCCTTTACTGCCAGGAAAGCGACGCATTGCCGCAAAAAATGGCCCAGTCATTGGCCAGCCAATTTTTCCGGGGCTGAAGTGGTTAAGGTGACTGAGCAACCCGTGTGGCTATGAATGTTGGGGTATGTTCCTGATACTCTTTAGAACTTAAAAATAGCAGTCTGGATAAGCAGAAAAATCTCATCAATATTGCAGAACAAGTCTAGTTGAATCTGACTAATTATTACTAGTTGCCCAAAAAGATGTATTCTGTTTTGAAAAGACTCTGCTGTGTTTATCGCTGGTTCATTAGAGAGTTTCTTGGTTCCTTTTGGCCCAATCCACCATAACCTGTGGGGTTGTACCTTCTGGCTCCCCAAGCCCCACTCAATAGAAGCCATTTTACCAGGGGCAGACTGACAACTTATGGGGCCCCTGGGCAATAGGAGATTATGGGGCCCCCGGCAATAGGAGATTATGGGGGCCCCAGGCAATAGGAGATCATGGGGCCCCCAGGCAATAGATTATGGGGCCACACAGTATACACACACACACATACAGTATGCATAAACAGTATACACACAGTGGGCCAGATTCAGATACAAGATACGACGGCGTATCTCCTGATACGCCGTCATATCTCTGAGTGCGGGAGGTCGTATCTATGCGCCTGATTCAGAGAATCAGTTACGCATAGATTTCCCTAAGATCCGACAGTGTCTTACACCATCGTATCTTAGGCTGCATTTTCAGGCTGGCCGCTAGGTGGCGCTTCCGTATGTTTACGCAAGGAATATGCTAATTAGGTAGTTACGGCGATTCAGAAACGTACGTTCGGCCGGCGCAATTTTTTACGTTGTTTACGTTTGGCTTTTTTCGGCTATAGTAACCCCGGCTATATTTGGCGTAGCTAATGTTAAGTATGGCCGTCGTTCCCGCGTCGTGTTTTGAAAATGTTACGTCGTTTGCGTAAGTCGTTCGCGAATAGGGCTGGACGTAATTTCCGTTCACGTCGAAAGCAATGACGTTTTGCGGCGGATTTTTGAGCATGCTCACTGGGATTTTTTCATGAACGGCGCATGCGCCCTTAAAAAAAAACGTAAAATACGCGGGGTCAAAGCAAATTTAAATAAAACACGCCCCCAACATCCCCATTTGAATTAGGCGGGCTTACGCCGGCCCACATACGTTACGCCGCCGTAACTTAGGGCACAAGTTCTTTCTGAATACGGAACTTGCGCCCAAAGTTACAGCGGCGTAACGTATCTAAGATACGTTACGCCGGGCGGAAAGATACTCCAATGTATCTGAATCCGGCCCAGTGTACATACACACAGAATACACATACACACAGTAAAAAGGTACTGGAGAGGCGGGGCAACTATAATCTTGGGATTTTTAGACCAAAAGGATGTCGGTAAGGGACATTTCAGGGACAGATGTCCCTGGTTTTACTGAGGCTGGCAACCCTGATGGGGCCCCCTAGTGGCATGAGGCCCTCGGGCAGTGCCCGAATGGTCAGTCCGCCCCTGCATTTTACCCATGTACTGCACTGATGATAGTCAATAAGCCCAAAACAGGTTACACCTTTTCGAAATGTCTCACACAAATGCTTCAACCTGTGGATTAGAGATCAATAATATCTACACTGTGGAATATTTGACTTTACCCTCATTACGATATCAAATTTGTCAGAAAAGAGAGTTATGCTCTAAAAAAAAAAAAGTCCCCACATATTAGGCAATCCAGCACAGTTGGAAGACCTTAAGTTGCTCAGCTATACTTGTCATCTGGTACTTTATTTATGGAGCGAAGAGAAGAGTACGACCTGCAATAACCTATAGCAGTCAATCAGCAATCAACTTTTATTGTTCTGACAGCCCCATAATGATGGGAAGGAATATATTGTTTTCTGCTCCCTGCATTTCATCAATGCTCTTTGCACTCTCTTATAATTTTATGTCTTTCCATATATCTGTCAGGAATCTACATAGTTACTGTTCAGAGGGAGACTTACCGAGTATAAGCAGCAATAATTGCACTGTAAACTTCGGATCCATCTCTGATGTCCTGGATCCTTTATATTGTGCTTCTCTTTTCCAGTGATGATCAGTTTTCTTATTTCCTAGATGGTAACAACACCCAAATTTGTGACAACGTTCTTTCTGTATGCATCTCCTGATTTTGCTGTATTAATGACTTTCAATGCTGATCTCTGTTTTGCAATGAAGTGCACTGGGGTGTCTCCGCTCTATAATGCTGTGCACTGTGATGTATTTGTTCTATGGTTCTGTTTTCTCTGATGTCTTTACAATGCTGCACAGTCAGATGTCTTTGCTCTGCAATGCTGCGCAGTCAGATGTCTTTGCTCTGCAATGCTCCGCAGTCAGATGTCTTTGCTCTACAATGCTGCGCAGTCAGATGTTTTTACTCTACAATGCTGCGCACTCAGATGTCTTTACTCTGCAATGCTGCGCACTCAGATGTCTTTACTCTGCAATGCTGCGCACTCAGATGTCTTTACTCTGCAATGCTGCGCACTCAGATGTCTTTACTCTGCAATGCTGCGCACTCAGATGTCTTTACTCTGCAATGCTGCGCACTCAGATGTCTTTACTCTACAATGCTGCGCACTCAGATGTCTTTACTCTACAATGCTGCGCACTCAGATATCTTTACTCTGCAATGCTGCGCACTCAGATGTCTTTACTTTGCAATGCTGCACACTCAGATGTCTTTACTCTACAATGATGAGCACACAGATGTCTTTGCTATACAAATATGCGCTCTCCGATGTCTTTACTCTACAATGCTGCGCACTCAGATGTCTTTACTCTACAATGCTGCGCACTCAGATGTCTTTACTCTACAATGCTGCACACTCAGATGTCTTTGCTCTAAAATGATGAGCACACAGATGTCTGTGCTATACAATGCTGTGCTCTCCGATGTCTTTCTCTACAATGCTGCGCACTCAGATGTCTTTGCTCTTCAATGCTGTCCTCTATGATATCTGTTCTACAATGCTGTGTTCTCGGATGTCTGTTCTACAATGCTGCACACTCAGATGTCTCTGCTCCACAATGCTGCACACTCTCATGTTTCTGTTATATGATGCTGTACATTCTACCCTCTCTGTTCTACAATTCTGTGCTCTCTGATGTCTCAGTTCTACCATGCCACAAACTCTAATTCTATAGTTTCTGTGATGTCCTACATTCTAATCTCTCTGATCTGTATGTTCTATATTCTACAACACTGTTCACTCTAATCTATGGTATACAATGCTGTACACTCTAATCTCATAATTCTGCAATACTGAGCACTTTATTCTCACTATTCCATAAAACTGTGCCCTCTACTTTCACTCTTCTACTATACTGTGCCCTCTAATCTCACTCTTCTACAATACTGTGCCCACTAATCTCACTCTTCTACTATACTGTACCCTCTAATCTCACTCTTCTACAATACTGTGCCCACTAATCTCACTCTTCTACTATACTGTGCCCTCTAATCTCACTCTTCTACTATACTGTGCCTGCTAATCTCACTCTTCTACTATACTGTGCCCTCTAATCTCACTCTTCTACTATACTGTGCCCGCTAATATCACTCTTCTACTATACTGTGCCCTCTAATCTCACTCTTCTACTATACTGTGCCCTCTAATCTCACTCTTCTACTATACTGTGCCCTCTAATCTCACTCTTCTACAATACTGTGCCCTCTAATCTCACTCTTCTACTATACTGTGCCCGCTAATCTCACTCTTCTACAATACTGTGCCCTCTAATCTCACTCTCCTGCAATACTGTGCCCTCTAATCTCACTCTTCTGCAATACTGTGCCCTCTAATCTCACTCTTCTACAATACTGTGCCCTCTAATCTCACTCTTCTACAATGCGGTGCCCTCTAATCTCACTCTTCTACAATACTGTGCCCTCTAATCTCACTGTTCTACAACTGTGTGCAACTAATCTGCCTGTTATACAAAACTGTGCACTCCAGTCTCACGAATCTACTATACTGTGCACTCTTTCTGGTCTACAATGCTGTAGTCTATAAATTCCTACTCTTCAATGCTATACACTTAGGGGGTTATTTACTAAAGTCAAATCCACTTTGCACTACAAGTGCACTTGAAAGTGCACTTGTAAGTGCAGTCGCTATAGATCTGAGGGGAAGTTCTGAAATGAGGGGACGCTCTGCTGATTTTATCATCCAATCATGTGCAAGCAAAAATGTTTTTATTTTCCTTGTATGTCCCCCTCAGATTTACAGCGACTGCACTGCCAAGTGCACTTGTAGAGCAAAGTGGATTTGTCTTTAGTAAATAACCCCCCCCCCCCCCCCCATGTTGTTGTTCTACAATATTGCACTTAATACTGCACTGTATACTATCTCTAATCCACAGTGATGTGCACCCTAATCTATGTATGTTCTACAATGCTGTGCAGTGTGTGCACTCTGATCTGTATGTTCTACAATACTGTGCACTCTGATCTTCGTGTTCTACAATTCTGTGCACTCTGGTCTTCATGGTCTACAATCCTGTGCACTCTGATCTGTATGTTCTACAATGTTGTGCACTCTGATCTGTATGTTCTACAATTCTGTGCACTCTGATCTGTATGTTCTACAATCCTGTGCACTCTGATCTGTATGTTCTACAATTCTGTGCACTCTGATCTGTATGTTCTACAATTCTGTACACTCTGCTCTGTATGTTCTACAATTATGTGCACTCTGATCTGTATGTTCTACAATTCTGTGCACTCTGATCTTTATGTTCTACAGTTCTGTGCACTCTGGTCTGTATGTTCTACAATTCTGTGCACTCGGATCCAGGGGCAGACTGACCATTGGGACTCTCAGGCAGTGCCCGAGGGCCCCATGCCACTAGGGGGGCCCATCAGGGTTGCCAGGCTCAATAAAACCAGGGACAGTATGTAAAAATCTTTTTTTTTATTTTTTTTTTTACATCTGTCCCTGATATGTCCAAAACAGACATCCTTTTGATGTGAAAATCCTGAGATTTTAGCTGCCCTGCCTATGCAATGCCTCCTGGCGTGGTGGCCATCTGTAAGCCGGGGGCCCCATAATCTTCTATTGCCCAGGGGCCCCATGACTTGTCAGTCCACCCCTGCTCTGATCTGTATCTAAAATGTATGTTTTACCATGCTGGATACTCTAATCTCCCTGTGCTGCCATGCTGTGCACTCTAATCTGTCTGTTAGGTAACTTTCTGCAAATCTTGTACACCCTAATTGTCCCGTTCTAACTGCTATGCAATGCTGTACATGTTAATCCTTCTATCTACCGTACTGTATATTGTAATTTTGCACTTCTGTATTTACTGTACCAGTCCAGCTGGGAATTCTGATTCCTCAATGGAATGTTCTGCATACTCATTATTTTAGTATAACTGTACTACAATGTAGCTCAGTGTATCCATCCAGTTAATTATACCATAATGAGGCTCACCCTAATAATTAGAAATTTTAAACTCTACAATCAGTCTGCTTTTTCTGGTTATAATTCAGCATGTTATTAAAACTGTATAATACCTGGTGTTCTTCATTAATTTTATATGTAAGTATAGTGTTCATTATAGCTACCTGTTTTCACTGCTCAGATCTTCAGCGGTCTCCCAATGTATCGGTATATTGTGCCCTACGCCTGATTCCAGCCTTCCTTACATCATTGGTACATTGTGTGCCTTTTCTTGTCATTAAACATAAAGAAAAGCTTTGTTGGCGTTTTCAACCTCAGTTTTTTGGATCAGCGCCGTTGTCCCGGAAGGTCCCGTTTAGGAAATAGTGATTTTCAATGAAGCAAATGTTATGTCTCGGTGTCCTGTCAGTTGTGTGCTTCTTTTTTTTCTGTGTTGTGTTTTTAAGCCTGTAAGGGGAAGTGATTGTAAAGGAAGATTGCATGCTTTATGTGTGATGGAATGATAACTAATTGTTCCTGAGTGGTGTAGCTACAGAATTGGGGTGTTCTGTCACCATATTTTGACTTTCTCTAAAAACATTTTGCAGAAAGCACTACAGCCGCCGTAACTTAAAAATTCCCATTTAAGTTACACTGGCTTAAAATTTCTACCTAAGTGCCCGATCCACAAAGCACTTACCTAGAAATTTTCGGCTGTGTAACTTAAATCCGGCCGGCGTAAGGTGTTCCCAATTCAAATGGGGCGAGTCCCATTTAAATTAGGCGCGCTCCCGCGCCGGACGTACTGAGCATGCTCGTGACGTCATTTCCCCGACGTGCATAGCCGAAATTACGTTACGCCGAGCTTCGTGAATCGCGCCGGGTCAAAAAAATTGCGTCGGGAAAAAAAAAGATACGGCGGGAAAAAAAAAATTAAAATAAATAAATAACAGCGTCGCGGGTAAGAAGGGTCTGCTTTTACAAGGTGTAAACAGTTTACACTTTGTAAAAGCAGCCCTAATTTTACACATGCAACTTAATACTTACGGAGAAAAAACGAAGCTGAAAAGCTTCGTGGATCTCCGTAAGTGCTAATTTGCATACCCCGAAGAGGCATTTCGACGCCAAATGCCCCCAACGGCGGATGCGGTACTGCATCCTAAGATCCGGCAGTGTAAGTCCCTTACACATGTCGGATCTTCTGTCTATCTCTTGGAAACTGATTATGTGGATCAGTTCCAAAGATAGAAACAGGGATACGCAGGCGGAACAGCAGATCCGCCTGCGTATCTCTTTTGAGGATCTGGCCCATAACCGTCTCTTTGGCACTTGGTAAAATATCTAATTTGAGCTCCCAGTTTGGCACATCTGCTATGCTAGGTATGGGGGGGGGGGGGGGGGTCTCCCTTTTGGTCCCCTAACAAGTCCATGATAATTTCATTAGCAGTTTGGAGAACAATGTTAAAACCCCGGACCAGGGTTGCCAAGCCCCCCCCCGTAGAATTTTTTACTGACAAAACATGACAAATTAACTGGCGGAGCACAGTAAACAACTACTATTGAAAACTAACACATTAAATATTTGAACAGTATAAACATGATATGGAAACACTGACAATACCTATAACAAAGTAATTTGATTGATTTACACTTATAAAGTCAATACAGCATGAAATTATCAGCCCCTGATATTTACTGCCAGTTGTAAAAAAAAATCACAGATTTTTGCAAACTGTCAGTAAATTTACTGGCGATTGGCAACCATGCCCCTGACCCAGATCTAAGTTAAGCGGTGATGGATCTTGTATGGGCTGTACATGCCACACTCTGCTAAATAACAGAATCCTGCAGTAATACCACCATAATTGGTCAATGGGATTCCAAGGAGTAAATGTGAATTACCACAGCCGGTAATCTGTTATTGAGTGATGGGAGTGTGCAGGGCCATCTTAATGAATAGGCACACCTAGCCACTGCCCAGGGGCCCCAGATGCATGGGGGCCCATGATTAGGGCCAAGAAAAAATGTGCAACGTCACTCCTGTCAGAAGGAGCAGCAGCTGGCTTCTGCTGAAGAGACGATTCAGCTTTCTCCTACTTCCTACAGGGGCAGAAGAGAGCTGTCACTGAGACTGAAAACTCACCTCAGTCTCAGCGCAAGGAGAGGTAGGAGGAGTTGCCTTCATTGCAGGTGGGAACAGCATTTATGATCTGTGAGTGCAAGAGGGAAGGGGTGGGTGGGGCACAACTCTGATGTAAGGGGCACTGTGATGGGGGAACCTGATGTATGAAAACACTGTGATGGGGGAACCTAATGGATGGGGACACTGTAATGGAGACACATGATGTATGGGGACTCCGGATGTATGTGGACACTGATATGAGGACACCTGATGTATGGGGTCCCTGTGATGGGGACACCTGATGTATGGGGATCCTGTGATGGGGACACTGGTATACAGTGCCTTGAAAAATTATTCCTACTTTTCAAAATGTTCTCATGTTACAACCAAAATTTTAAAAGTATTTTTTTTGGGATAGGGATGCTTTTCTTCAGCAGGGACAGGGAATCTGGTCAGAGTTGATGGGAAGATGGATGGAGCCAAATACAGGGAAATCTTAGAAGAAAACAGACTCTACAAAAGACTTGACTTGCAGCTGTAATTGCAGTGAAAGGTGGTTCAACAAAATATTGTCTCAGGGGGGCTGAATACAAATGCACGCCAAACTTTAACATATTTATTTGTAAAAAAAATTGAAAACTGTTTATCATTTTCCTTCCACTTCACAATTATATACCGCTTTGTGTTTGTCTTTCGCATAAAATCCCATTAAAATACATTTAAATTTTTGGTTGCAACACGACAAAATGTGGAAATTTTCAAGAGGTATTAATACTTTTTCAAGGCTCTGTAGGGACACTGTGATGGGGACACTGTCATGTATGGGGACAGTTTGATGGGGGACACCTGATATATTGGGACATCTTTTGTATGGGGACGCTGTGATGGGGGACACCTGATGTATAGGAACACTGTGATGGGGGAACCAGAAGTATTGGGGCACTTGGGGTAAGGGGACACCTGATGTATGGGGACACTATAATAGGGACACCTGATGTATGGGGACACTGTGATGGGGAAACCTAATGTAAGGGGACACTGTGATGAAGGAACCTGATGTAATGGGACACTGTGATGGGGGAACCTGATTTTTGGGGACACTGTGATGAGGGAAAGTGATGTAAGAAGGCATTGTGTCGAGGACACCTGTGGTACAGTATATGGGCACTGTGATAGCAGAACCTGATGTATATGAGCACTGTAATAGGGGAACACAATGTAAGGGGGCACTGTGATGGGGACACCTGATGCTGGCTGATAGGGGCCACAGTGTATAACTCTGCCCAGGGGCCCATGATGCTATTGAGATGGCACTGGGAGTATGGCGTGTACAGAACGGCAGGAGATGGGTCATCATAATTTATGTGGATTACCTAACTTGGATGACTTGTTTATCAGAAACATCAGTGAACTGATGCTGGATTTACTTCTGGGAACATTCATAAACATATTTTTATAACCCAGAAACTATTGTTTGTGCCCTATTTTATTAAATTATCTTTAATTCAGTGTTGCACTCATTCCTCTGGAAATGACCCACTTAATATAAAGGGGCTTCTAGATTCCACCATAAGAGAGATCACTACATCTGCCTGGCCCAGGACATTTCCATATTTATCACTATTGTGTTTTCTATGAGTGATTCAATAGATTACAATGGTAAATATCTGTAGTTACTGCATTATACCCCCGGCTCCCAGCCTGTGGCCCTGTGTTTTCGTTACCTAGTGTTTAATTAGGCCAGTAAAGGAAAAATATTCTTTAGACTGGCTTTTATTAGTTACTTTTTTTGGTTTATATAATTTGTCATGTATTATTTTTTTTATGTGCTGGCCATCCCGCATTCTGTTTATGCTTTTATTATGGATCTTGCTATATAAAATGTGGCACAAACAGTTTATAAAGCTTTTTTCACATGGGCATACTATTGTGTACACCTGTGAAATGGCCATATTTGCCTACACAGGGGTGCACGGGTGTTCCATGCATCTACCTGCAGACAGTCCCGTCCATGCCAACTGGGATGCAGCAGCTGCCTGGACACAGTCGCTGCTCCCAATTTGACAGCCCTGTGGGTGCACAACTCTGAACACAGACAGTGTATACAGGCCATGCACCTGCACTCACACAGCTATCAAAGCAGAAGCTGTGTTTCTGCAACTGACATGAATCGAACTGTCTGTATGGGGATGCATACAGTTGCAAGAAAAAGTATGTGAACCCCTTTGGAATGATATGGATTTCTGCACAAATTGCTTATAAAATGTGATCTGATCTTCATCTAAGTCACAACAATAGACAGTCACAGTCTGCTTAAACTAATAACACACAAATAATTAAATGTTATCATGTTTTTATTGAACACACCATGTAAACATTCACAGTGCAGGTGGAAAAAGTATGCAAACCCCTAGACTAATGACATCTCCAAGAGTGAGGTGTCAGCCAACTGGAGTCCAATCAATGAGATGAGATTGGAGGTGTTGGTTACAGCTGCCCTATAAAAAACAAACACCAGTTCTGGGTTTGCTTTTCACAAGAAGCATTGCCTGATGTGAATGATGCCTCGTACAAAAGAGCTCTAAGAAGACCTACGATTAAGAATTGTTGACTTGCATGAAGCTGGAAAGGGTTATAAAAGTAGCCTTGCTGTTCATCAGTCCACGGTAAGACAGATTGTCTATAAATGGAGAAAGTTCAGCACTGCTGCTACTCTCCCTAGGAGTGGCTGTCCTATAAATATGACTGCAAGAGCACAGCGCAGACTGCTCAATAAGGTGAAGAAGAATCCTAGAGTGTCAGCTAAAGACTTACAAAAGTCTCTGGCATATGCTAACATCCCTGTTAGCAAATCTACAATGCGTAAAACACTAAACAAGAATGGATTTCATGGGAGGATACCACAGAGGAAGCCACTGCTGTCCAAAAAAAAACAATGCTGCACGTTTACAGTTTGCACAAGAGCACCTGGATGTTCCACAGCAGTACTGGAAAAATATTCTGTGGACAGATGAAACCAAAGTTGAGTTGTTTGGAAGAAACACACAATACTATGTGTGGAGAAAAAGAGGCACAGCACACCATCATCAAAACCTCATCCCAACTGTGAAGTATGGTGGTGGGGGCATCATGGTTTGGGGCTGCTTTGCTGCATCAGGGCCTGGACGAATTGCTATCATCGAAGGAAAAATGACCTTTTTTACATTTTTTCTGTAACATTAAATTTGCTGAATATTTTGTGCAGTCCTTTGGCTATTCAGGCCACCAATGTCCCGTGAGTTGGCCACTACTTTCTTTTTATCATATATAGCATAAAATATACTTATTAACGTTTTGAAGAAGGTCAGAAGGTCACCAACATACATGTGCCCAAATGGATTTGAATGGTTAAAGAACCTTACAGGGAGTGCAGAATTATTAGGCAAGTTGTATTTTTGAGGATTAATTTTATTATTGAACAACAACCATGTTCTCAATGAACCCAAAAAACTCATTAATATCAAAGCTGAATATTTTTGGAAGTAGTTTTTAGTTTGTTTTTAGTTTTAGCTATTTTAGGGGGATATCTGTGTGTGCAGGTGACTATTACTGTGCATAATTATTAGGCAACTTAACAAAAAAAAAAATATATACCCATTTCAATTATTTATTTTTACCAGTGAAACCAATATAACATCTCAACATTCACAAATACACATTTCTGACATTCAAAAACAAAACAAAAACAAATCAGTGACCAATATAGCCACCTTTCTTTGCATGGACACTCAAAAGCCTGCCATCCATGGATTCTGTCAGTGTTTTGATCTGTTCACCATCAACATTGCGTGCAGCAGCAACCGCAGCCTCCCAGACACTGTTCAGAGAGGTGTACTGTTTTCCCTCCTTGTAAATCTCACATTTGATGATGGACCACAGGTTCTCAATGGGGTTCAGATCAGGTGAACAAGGAGGCCATGTCATTAGTTTTTCTTCTTTTATACCCTTTCTTGCCAGCCACGCTGTGGAGTACTTGGACGCGTGTGATGGAGCATTGTCCTGCATGAAAATCATGTTTTTCTTGAAGGATGCAGACTTCTTCCTGTACCACTGCTTGAAGAAGGTGTCTTCCAGAAACTGGCAGTAGGACTGGGAGTTGAGCTTGACTCCATCCTCAACCCGAAAAGGCCCCACAAGCTCATCTTTGATGATACCAGCCCAAACCAGTACTCCACCTCCACCTTGCTGGCGTCTGAGTCGGACTGGAGCTCTCTGCCCTTTACCAATCCAGCCACGGGCCCATCCATCTGGCCCATCAAGACTCACTCTCATTTCATCAGTCCATAAAACCTTAGAAAAATCAGTCTTGAGATATTTCTTGGCCCAGTCTTGACGTTTCAGCTTGTGTGTCTTGTTCAGTGGTGGTCGTCTTTCAGCCTTTCTTACCTTGGCCATGTCTCTGAGTATTGCACACCTTGTGCTTTTGGGCGCTCCAGTGATGTTGCAGCTCTGAAATATGGCCAAACTGGTGGCAAGTGGCATCTTGGCAGCTGCACGCTTGACTTTTCTCAGTTCATGGGCAGTTATTTTGCGCCTTGGTTTTTCCACACGCTTCTTGCGACCCTGTTGACTATTTTGAATGAAACGCTTGATTGTTCGATGATCACGCTTCAGAAGCTTTGCAATTTTAAGAGTGCTGCATCCCTCTGCAAGATATCTCACTATTTTTTACTTTTCTGAGCCTGTCAAGTCTTTCTTTTGACCCATTTTGCCAAAGGAAAGGAAGTTGACTAATAATTATGCACACCTGATATAGGGTGTTGATGTCATTAGACCACACCCCTTCTCATTACAGAGATGCACATCACCTAATATGCTTAATTGGTAGTAGGCTTTCGAGCCTATACAGCTTGGAGTGAGACAACATGCATAAAGAGGATGATGTGGTCAAAATACTCATTTGCCTAATAATTCTGCACTCCCTGTAAAGTAAAAGGGAAGTACAGTGGTAAATTACAAAGATAACAAATGAAAAAAGAAACAAAAGATAACCAAAATAAAATATATAACACGGCTGTACATGTCATGTTCATGTCAAAAAACATGGCAGGAAACACGATAAGATGGAAACCAGACATGGCTGTTCAGCTATGCAAAAAGTTAGAATGCAGAAAGTGCACCGACATCTAAGTAAATGTGACTCATCACTTAAAGTTCAGAAGGAAGTAAAGAGAAATATTGCCTTAGTACAGAAAACAGATAGTATCTGACAGTATTATAGGTGAGTCATATATGATGGCTTCCCATAAGACAATGGACAAAACTGTGATGGACAAAACAAGCCATGCAGAATTTGTGTTGTAACCAGAAATTCCAGTGTGTCCTGAAGGATTTCCACTTGCTGTAGTTAATAGCAAACATAAGTTCAAATTGAGTTATCATGTTAAGATTAGTAATAAAAGATGTGAGATCAGGGGGGTGGGGCTTCTGCTTCAAGGTTGCCAAAATTGTTTTCCTGGCAGCAATTATGTGGTGAATAATAAAAGGCTAATCATTTTTGGCCCAGTGCTCATGATTTAATAGTAGAAGAGCAATAGCTGGTTTTCGGACTGATATGCAGGGATCAAGTCCTGCGGGAACGCGTGGGAACGGAGTTCCTGCACTTTTTTCACAGCAGGAACTCAGTTCCCTTTGCAGGACTAGAGCAGCCGAGAGCAGCCGAGCCGCCCGAGCCAATCCTTCACTAAGCGGCGATGCCCAGCTCGAGTCACTGTCAGAGGCAGGCGAACCTTAGTAATCCTTTATGTTACTGCTTGCTTCCTGTATATGGAATCATCAGGTAGTGTGCAGGTATTCCGTCACTTCCCCGATGCCGCAATGTCTCCCAAGAACTTGCTTCTTTCTAAATCCCGCGGCAGACCTCCGCAATGTCTCCTGGGAACAATGACAAAAGCTCCCAGGAGACATTGCGGCATCGAGGAAGTGACGGAATACCCGCACACTACCTGATGAATCCATATACAGGAAGCGGCGAGTAACATAAAGGATTACTAAGGTACAGTGAATCGAAAAAAAAAAACATGCGGTTTAGTAATTATGCATATGAGCGTATCTTTTATTTTTTTTGGTGGGGGAGTGGATCTTGGGTGGGAGTTCCCACACTTTTTCCCCCAGGACTTGACCCCTGCTGATATGTATTTCTAGCACTGATTAAATAAATTAGCAAATATTGTCCCGGAAGGAAGAGATTTTGGAGCATAACCACCAAATGTGCATAAGCATGCCTATAGGACCACAGACTCTCCAACAGACAGGGGATTAGGAGCGGAAGATGCTTGATGTTCATGCTGGAGTATAATACCAGTAATAATTTGAGATAAGCTTCCCAGTGAGACGTGCAAATTGTAGTTTTAAGGAGGTTACTGGTTGCATAAAATCATTTAAATTTATGAAATGATTGTGAGACTTCCATTGCCCATAAACCTCATAGACTGTGCAGGAGATGTGAACATACGGAAAACGTATGATGCCGCATACACACGATCATTTTTCGGCATGAAAAAAACGTTGTTTTAAAAAAATGTAATTTAAAATGATTGTGTGTGGGCTTCACGTCATTTTTCGGGTTCTGAAAAACGATTTTTTTTTTCCGAACATGCTGCACTTTTTAACGACGTTTTAAACGATGTCGTTTTTCGGGTTGTAAAAAATGATGGGCTAAAATGACGTTAAAAACCTGCGAATGCTCAGTAGCAATTTATGAGACGGGAGCGCTCGTTCTGGTAAAACTGCCATTCATAATGGAGTAAGCACATTCATCACGCTGTAACAGACAGAAAAGCGCAAATTGTCTTTTACTAACACGGAATCAGCTAAAGCAGCCCCAATGGTGGCGTCATCCGCATGGAACTTCCCCTTTATAGTGCCGTCGTACGTGTTGTACGTCACCGTGCTTTGCTTGAGCATTTTTTTAAAACAATGGTGTGTGGGCAACGTCGTTTTAATTATGAAGTTGGAAAAACTTTGTTTTTTCTACATGCCGAAAAACATTGTTTTTTTTTCATGCCGAAAAATGATCGTGTGTACGCAGCATAAGACTCCCTTGCTTGGTTTGGATTGGTCTTGGACATATGTGAGTATTTATGTAGGTATCGTGATGCCGTCTCAGGGGATAGATTCCAAGACATGCCTGAAGCCTCGTACACACAACCGGATTTCTCGGCAAGAAACAGCAAGAAAGCTGGGAGAGCTTTCTTGCAGAGAAAACCGTGCGTGTGTACGAGGCTTGGAGATTTCTCGTCGGGAAAACTGTCCGGAATCTCGACGAGAAAAATAGAGAACCTGCTCTCTATTTTTCTCGTTGGGATTCTCGGCAGTGTTTTCCTACCGAGAAACCCGAGCGTGTGTATACTTACCTGCCTCCATGGAAACCCGCGACAGCTTCCAAGGGAAGTGTAGGGTGTAGCAAGATGGCGGTGACGGCATCCAACGTGTACACTCGGCAGAGAAAGAAAGCTTGCCAGGAATCTCGTCAGGAAAACCAAAGTTTTTTTCCTGATGAGAATCCCGGCCGTGTGTACGAGGGCCAACGTGGCCCCAAAGTCGGGCTCACACACACCTCGCGCCAGGAGGGCCACGAGGCGAAGGACCCCATAAAATGGCTTCTGCCCCTTAAATACCCCTCCCCAGCATGCACAGGGGGTCCCACTCTGACTGTACTGCAGCCAAGAAAGGACACCCAATACACCATGGTACACCTGCGTTCCAACATAAGGCCGAGATGGCAACACCACTTGCAGGCAACAAGGGAAACTACCAAGTAGTACCACAGCCAGAACAGAGGCAAATTTGTGTTAATCAAACAGGTCTGGGCCCAAATATAGGCCCAGACTTCCCTTAAATTTGAAATAGCGCCCCCTAAATTTGGGGTGGGCGCTACACGTCTATTTCCCAAAGACAACTTCTGAATATGACGCTGAGCATGTGCACTCAACTTCTTTGGTCGACCAAGGTGAGGCCTGTTCTGAGTAGAACCTGTCCTGTTAAACAGCTGTATGGTCTTGTCCACCGTGCTGCAGATCAGTTTCAGGGTCTTAGCAATCTTATTATAGAAGAGAAGAAAAAGGCCCAGCAGTGTAGACCCTTCCAAAGGCTCCCCTTATATACACATGAGCACTCATGCAATAGTCCACCCAACTGCAAGCCACGGAGGACCTCCCAGGGGCCATCCAGGCTCCACCCACCTAGCTGGGTGTTCCCAGAAACCTCACACAAATCAAAAGGGCGAAAGTAAGAGTGATAGTAATAGTATTGATAATATTGGATAAAAATGGGAATAAAAGTGAAATAGGAATTAAGAAAAATGGGAATCGAATAAACTCCAGATTTAAATCAAGCACATCAATACAGGGCACTTTCACCCCCTTCCTGCCCAAGCCATTTTTCAGCTTTCATCTCTGTCAGGCTTCGTACACACGACCGAGTTTCTCTGCAAAAACCAGCAAGAAACTTGCTGGGATTTATTTTTTGCCGAGGAAACCGGTCGTGTGTACATTTTTCGATGAGGAAACTGTCGAGGAACTCGTCGAGCCAAAAAGAGAGCATGTTCTCTTTTTCCTTGACGGGAATGGAGAAAATTGGCTCGTCGAGTTCCTCGACAGCTTCACAAGGAACTCAACGAGCAAAACGATGTGTTTCGCCCGTCGAGTTCCTCGGCCGTGTGTACGAGGCATCACACTTTGAATGACAATTGCGCGGCCATGCAACACAAATAGAGCTTTCTTTTGGTGGTACTTGATCTCCTCTGCGTTTTTTATTTCTTGCGCTATAAACCAAAGAAGAGTAACAAGTTTGAAAAAAACACAATATTATTTACTTTTTGCTAAAATAAATACCACCATTTTTTTCCCCTCAATTTTGCTTACAAAAAGTAAGCATAATTCCTCCCACTGACACCAATGATGGGTCACTATTCCTCCAACAGACACCAAAAAAGAGGCATGATTCATCCAGCTGACACCAATGGTTGGGTACTATTAATCCCATAGACACCATCAATGAGGCACTATCCTTCTCGCTGATTAGGGATGAGCTGAAGGTTTGGTCTGAGCGATAAAAGCTGCCCACCAATGCATGCCATGTCATGTACCATTGACCTAATATGTTCAAATTTGGTCAGCAACCTTACCTGGGAGACCTTGCCCCTATGCATATATCGGCTGTCATCCACCAGACCTGTCATTCAGTGAGAATGAAGTAATGGGACCAGACGTGCATCAGTGGGTGGCATTTTTTCTTTATGCAAGTTGAGCATTGTGATTGACATTTTTGGGGTTTACTTTTTATTAACCACTTCCATACAGGGCTTTAAAACCCACCTCCATACCGGGCCTATTCTGGCACTTCTCTCCTACATGTACAAATCATCATTCTTTTGCTAGAAAAGTACTCAGAACTCCCAAACATTATATATGTTTTTTTTAGCAGACACCCTAGGGAATAAAATGGCGGTCATTGCAACTTTTTATCGCACGGTATTTGCGCAATAATTTTTCAAACACTTTTTTTTGTAAAAAAAATGGTTTCATGAATTAACAAATAACAAAACAGTTAAGTTAGCCCAATTTTTTTGTAAAATATGAAAGATGATGCTACGCCGAGTAAATAGATAACTAACATGTCATGCTTTAAAATTGCGTACACTCATGGAATGGCGCCAAACTTCGTTACTTAAAAATCTCCATAGGCGACGCTTTAAAAATTATACAGGTTACAAGTTTAGAGTTACAGAGGAGGTCTAGTGCTAGAATTGTTGCGCAGGCTCTAACGCACGCGGCGACACCCCACATGTGTGGTTTGAACGACGTGGGCGGGACTTATGTGTGCGGTCGCTTCTGAGCGCGAGCTACCGGGGACAGGGGCATTTTAATTTTATTTATTTTTTATTTTACTTATTTATTTATTTTTTCCATTTTTTTTTTTCGATCGCTTTTATTCCTATTACAAGGAATGTAAACATCCCTTGTAATAGGAATAGTGTGTGACAGGTCCTCTTTAAGGAGATATGCGGGGTCAATAATACCCCACATCTCTCCTCCAGGCTGGAAAGAATGAGAACGTGAAAAAAAATTCACTGATCTCATTCTTACTAGCCGCAATTGCGGTATGTTTACTTGCGGGTACCTGGGCGTGACGTCATCACATCCCGCCCAGGCCTCCGACGGTCATAGAGATGACTGGTGACCATCTGGTCACCAATCATCTCTATGCCTCCCATCCGGCGCACGGCGATCACCTCTCCGGGCCTCCGATGGCACGGGAGAGCCCGGAGAAGCACCGGATGGCGGCGGGAGGGGACTATAAGAACCATAAAGCGGCAGAACCGCCGCTATGATCATTCTTATGGTGCGCAGGATCGCCGCCGGAACAAAATTATATCTGAATGATGCCTCTAGGTGCAGACATCATTCAGATATCACCGCACAAAGTCCAGGACATCATATGACGTCCACCCGGGATAAGAGATCCCCTTTTTGGACATCATATGACGGCGTGCGGTTTTGAAGTGGTTAAAGGGTGTTTAAAAAACTATGTGTGATCTTTTTTTTAAAAAAATTCATTCAATTCTTATTGCTAAAGGGGGCTTTCAGATTCAAAAAAGCCCCCCATCTGCAGACCCTCACAACCACCAGGCCAGGGTTGTGGAGGAGAGGCCTTTGTCCTCATTAATATGGGGACAAGATGCTCTACCAGGGGGATCTCTCCTGGCAAGGTACCCCTAAACCCCATTTTGATGGCACGTGGCCTGCCAGGCTGCATGCTTGGATAAGAGTCTGGTATTGATTTTAGGGGGGGGGGTCTACTTTTTTTCTTGACATTTGCATGGTGTTCCCCCCTTAACCACTTTCCAGCCACGCTATAGCTGAATGACTGCTACAGGGCGGCCGGACACTTTTGGGAGGGCGTCACATGATGTGCACGAGGCAAGCAGGCAGCGCACTCTGAAATCGCTGTGTCCTCTGGACAGCTGATCACAGATTGGGGTAAAGAGTCATTCAGCAGCCCTTTACCACAGGATCATCTGTGTCCAATCACAGCTGATCACGATTTATTACAAGCCGGTTATCAGCATTCCTTTCTTCAAGCTGACAGGAAAGCCAATAACCAACTTGTTTAAAAGGGACAACTACACTGATAATCAGGGCACTGATTATCAGTGCAGTCCCAACATTGCCCACCAGTGTGCCTATCAGTGCCCACCAGTGCTGCCAATCAGTGCCCATCAGTGCCTCCTCATCAGTACTGCCTATCAGGGCCAATCAGTGCTGCCTACCAGTGCCCATCAGCGCCACCTATCAGTGCCACGTATTAGTGCCCATCAGTTACACCTATCAGTGGCCAACAGTGCTGCCTATTAGTGCAGCCTCATCAGTGCCTCCTCATCAGTGCCCACCAGCGCCGCCTTATCAGTGCCAATCAGTGCAGCATATCAGTGGCCATCAGTGCAGCCTCATCAGCACACATCAGTGAAGTAGAAAAATTACCTGTGTACAAAGTTTTATAACACACTATGAAAAAAAAAAAAAATCTCAATTTTTTTATTTTTATATTTTTCAGCAAAAAATAAAAAATACAGTGGTGATAAATACCACCAAAAGAAAGCTCTATTTGTGTGAAAAAAATTATAAAAAATGTATTATGAGTACAGTGTTTCATGACCGTGCAATTGTCACTCAAAGTGTGACAGCGCTGAAAGATGAAAATTGTCCTGGGCAGGAAGGATGTAAAAATGCTCGATAGGCAAGTGGTTAAAATCCATACCAGAGCCTCTCACCTCAGGGAGATCAACGAGAAGAAACAGAAGTGAAATAGCTCTGGAAACCCAATAAAATCAAATCACAAATTATAAAAAAAGGAGCAAAAATCCCACCAAGGTTTAAAACATACAGGGTTGAGAACTGCATTTAGACAAACACATGAATTTGTCTTTACAGCATTAAACAGAGAAAAGGCCAGTAATTACACTTGCTATTAACAACATCGTGTACCACTAGCTATATGTGCTAATCTTCTGAGATAATGTACGTTCTTGATTAGCAAGTGAAGTCTTGATTTAGCAATCAGTGAATCCCCCGTTTCCTGTAGAAAGCTCCCACATGACCAGATGCCAAGAAATGTGTGAAAACCTATCCATATTTGTGGTATGAATAATTTCCTACCATTTACTAATAGATTTTAGCATTTGTTTAAGGACATGCTTGGGCTTATTCAGAAACAGTGTAAAGGCCTGTACTTTGCAGTAACCTGTGGCAACCATACATAATTTTTTTTAGGTCTTTACATGAGTTGTATAATGAAGACTAATTATTGATTGGTTACTTTTTTTTATTGTTGTAAATCCCAAATGTCTCTTGCCAATGTCCATTTTTAATCTAACAGCACATATTATAGGGATATTTTTTGTTTTTTCTGATGCCCTGTACACACGATCGGTTCATCTGATGAAAACGGACCGATGGATTTTTTCATCAGATATCCGATGAAGCTGACTTTCATCAGTCTTGCCTACACACCATCGGTTAAAAATCTTCGGGGCATGCGTCGACTTGATTCTGAGCATGCATGGATTGTTTTCCACTCAATGTAGATGGTATATTATTATATTATATGTATGTTTAATACTTATATCATATTTTGATCCACTTTAGATGTAATACTTGCACATGCCTTGATGAAGAATGCTCAGCATTCAAAACGCGTCGGCTTTCTGCTACAACCTACCTCCCAAACCTTGGTGACGGTAGCGTATGACGGACAGTATTTACATCACATATGATTTGTGTATTGTGTATCTATACAGTTTTTTTTTATATTTTTTGTATTGTGTAATATTTCTATATTTTTGTAATAAATTGATATATTTTTTATACATTTTGAAGCTCTATGTGTGTTACCTATATAATCCCATTCTTTGAGTTTTTTTCAAAAGTTTTCAATTATTACGGGATGATGGCAACTACATGCCGCCATATATGAGTTGGTCTTTTTCTACTGGATTTTTGACCAATGAATTTCCCCACAGACGATCGTTTTTTTTTTCTATCGTTTTTTTTAACCATACGAAAATTTTAAAACAGGTTCTATTTTTTTTCACCGATGGGGAAAAAAACTGATGGGGCCCACACACGATCGGTTCGTCTGATGAAAACAGTCCGTCGGTCCGTTTTCATCAGACGAACCGATCGTGTATACAGGGCATGAGTGAAAACATGCTCAATAAAACATACACAGTTTAAAAAAAAGTTTAAGGAACATTTTTTTTCAGAGTATAGCATCAAGTCAGTTAAACTCCTGGGATATTGATCCGGTCAGGTTAAGGGTAACTCCACTTCCATGGGGAAAAATAAGCAAATAAGAAAAAATAATATAGCGTGTACAATTGCGATACATATTGATATTGTAATTGAATGTTATTAAAAATTACCTTTCTTTTTCAATCTGCAAACAAAACACAGGACAGGCAGCGGCTCAAGAGAAGGGATCAACCACACTCTGAACACTAGTCCGAGAATCAAGCTCCGCCCTACGAGTTACGTTGGTAACAACTTCTGTGAGTAAAACACTACCAGTGCTAGGATGACAGCACTCACTCTGTCAATGAGGACGAGAAGGCCTGGCTCACAGTGTCCACTCTAATTCATCCCAAAGGTGTTCTATTGGGTTGAAGTCAGGACTCTGTGAAGGCCAGTCAAGTTCCTCCACCCCAAACTCGCTCATTTATGTCTTTGTGGACCTTGTTTGTACACTGGTACACAGTCATGTTGAAACAGGAAGGGACCATCCCCAAACTGTTCCCAAAAAGTTGGGAGCATGAAATTGTCCAAAATGTCTTGGTATGCTGACGCCTTAAGAGTTCTCTTCATTGGAACTAAGGGGCCAAGCCCAACCCCTGAAAAACAACCTCACACTATAATTCCCCCTCCACCAAAAGATTTTGACCAGTGCGCAAAGCAAGGTCCATAAAGACTTGGATGAGTGAGTTTGGAGTGGAGGAACTTGTCCTGACCTCAATCCGATAGAACACATTTGGGATGAATTAGAGCAGAGACTGCGAGCCAGGCTTTTTCCTCCAACATCAGTGCCTGACCTCACAAATGCCCTTCTGGAAGAATGGTCAAACATTCCCATAGACACACTCCTAAACTTTATGGACATCCTTCCTAGAAGAGTTGAAGCTGTTATAGCGGCAAAGGGTGGGCCAACTCAATATTGAACCCTACGGACTAAGACGGGGATGCCTTTAAAGTTCATATGCGTGTAAAGGCAGGTGTACCAATACTTTTGTTAATATAGTGTAGATATAAAACAAAGCTTTCAACTGTTTAGTTAAAAGACCAAAATAGATAAGTTCATGGTTAGGGTTTTCATACCCTTTACTGCCTGTTAGATATGGTTAGTCTTGTCTAGCAACTTCCTGACATTTATCTATCTATATATAGATAGATAGATGCATACTGCAAGAACTAGATCACAAATCTTACAAATATACAGTAAAACCTTGGTTTGAGAGTAACCTAGTTTGAGAGTGTTTTGCAAGACAAGCAAAAATGTTAAATACATTTTGACTTGATATACATGGGATGTCTTGATATACACGTAGTGTCATGAGTATAAAAGAGAAGAGAGGCACCTCTAAGTGTAGCTATATAGTTACATTTAATGAAGGTCCAACATTTAGGAACTCACATGGTTGATGAATAAAATAGGCCCATCTAAGTATGCAGGAATTCGGGGTAAAGCTGTCCACATATATCATCCTCTGCACCGCCATCAACGTCATCCCTTCCACGCTGAGCTCCATGAGCGATTAGAGCATCACTGTCAGATCGCTCAACTTCAGGGTAGTCTTCCCGGCACAATTGCAGATTAATAGCGTGGAGAGCCGGCGGTGCAGAGGATGGTCTATGTGGACAGCTTTACCCCAGATGCCTGCATACTTAGATTGCCTCTTTTAATCGTCAACCATGTTGAGAGTTGCTAAATGTTGTACCTTCATTAAATGTAACCATATTGATCACCTCGTCTCTTTTACACTCTGTAGCTCTTTCTGGATTTTGCTTCTAATCCCCTTGTGGAGGCTTCCATTTGTAAATGGACATTTTATGGTTACACAACCTATCACGTTGCTATAATCTTTTTATATGGGCTATAAACTGAAGGACTTATGAATAAATGGTTGTGGAATGAATCATTTGAGTTTCCATTATTTCTTATGGGAAAATTTGCTTTTATATACAAGTGCTTTGGATTACAAGTATGTTTCCGAGATGAATTATGCTCGCAATCCAAGGTTTTACTGTATCATGATATGTAGATGCATATTCCCATTGTGTCCCTTACATTAGCACTCATGAGTTTAAAGGCACAGAATGCAATGGCGTCTACACAGTGGAAATCAACACATACATCCTTGTTTTCAAATTGTAAGGCAGCAAATATGAGAAAATAATTTCTCATTTAAGGGAATTGATGCTAAAGAGGATTGGGAAATTCTGAACGTTCCCAGCCCTGACTTCACCCGAAACACGCTCCAGACCAACAGGGTCCAGTTCTACACACAGCAGCCAGTAATACTATTTATACCAAAACAGCTCCCCCTCTGTAGAGCAAAAAAGTGCTATCAGCTGGTATCCAGTTCTCATAATAGTCAATGGATATCTAATATACAAGGGCAGGACTTCCTCGCAGCTATAGAACCTGCATCATGATGATGAAACCTTTGCAATCCATTGAAAGGTGTTATGTGACTTCTCAGTAAAATCTGTTATTTTAAGGAGGGAGAGCCGTAAGTGTGCGGAGACGACAGCGCCGGACGCAGAGACACAGCTCCAGTAAAAAGGAATTGTCCTTTCCTATTAGAAGAGATCTTTTTGACATGACCTCCTTTTTAACATTGCACTAATATCAAATTAATTCTATAAAGCAAGTATGACTAAGTACTATTTACTGGACAAGCACAAAGGATGACATGTAATAGAATCACTTTGCTGTATAAAAAAAGGAACAAACCCACAATAGAATATAAGAGATGCTGCTGCTGACTTGCTTATGAAGGTGGAAGCTCCAAGAATGTCATCAGCAAGGCTTGACCGGTGTAGTTCCGATAGTCCAACTTCCCCCCAAAACCATTAAACCCCCCTTCTATTAGTATTACCTTACCCCCCTTCTAATATTAACGAGAGACAAAAATGTTGGAGTAAAAAATGGCCACAACAGCCAATTTTTATTTTAACCACATAAATATTTAAATTAAATAATTAAATCACACCAAACTTTATTCGTTAACAATTTTGACAAACAACTTTAATAACCCAGCTTATTGGTCTTTGACGGCAACCCGGCTAAAACCTTACTTTTTACCACTACACTGCGGAAACCATTAAGCATAACAGGCCCCCAGCCGACCCAGCTCGGAGATAACCCTTTTTTCACCGCAGTGCAACTATCACCATATTCCAGCAGACACCGTTCCACTGGAATAACCCCACATAAGGGTCCCATTCCACCGATGAGCCCACCACCATTTCCATCACATCTGTAACTGCCACCATCAAAGACCAACAAACACCGCCAACCACACCGCCACGGCTGTCATGACGACCTTTTGTCCCCAAACCTGTAATAAAATAAAACAAACGAACGACACAAAACACACAACAAATAGGGAGGGTGGGTGGGAAAAACTGCCTCCTTGTGTAAGTCAACTTCCCGCACTGTGCCTCGTGTGTCCACGCCCCCCTTTATATAACACTCCGCCCCCTCCTGCTCTCACCTCATGTTTCACTTCAGCCAACCAATACTTCTTCCCCTGTTAACTCCTTGTTGCCCACCTCCACACAGTCATGCCCGGCCCTACGTTATTCTGCCTTGTTGTCTTTCCACTCCTGGCCTCCCTGGTATAAGAGCATCATGTGCTTGGTGCTGAGGATTTTGGTGGACCTTTTACTGGGCACCCTTCTGCATTTCCAAGAGCCTGTGCTGGCGTGCACCCAAGTTCAAAATGGCGCAGTCAGCACAGGCGTAACACTAGGGAAGCCTGGAATTAGATTTTCCAGGTTTTCCGTAAGGGCTGGGCATCGGCGTGCACTCTGAGCTAAAAGAGTACAGCCATGCAGGCCTAAGCCTAACACTTT
Organism: Rana temporaria; assembly: GCF_905171775.1. Taxonomy (NCBI): domain Eukaryota; kingdom Metazoa; phylum Chordata; class Amphibia; order Anura; family Ranidae; genus Rana; species Rana temporaria. The sequence goes on along the minus strand of NC_053491.1, from coordinate 430,510,506 downwards.
GGAAGCCCCAGACTTCTGTAAGAGCCCTGCATTGGCGTGCCCCAGGATTCTATTAGGACTGCTCATGTGGCGCCCATTATCAATCCCACCACCCTGCCCAGGTGGTGCATGTGGAATGCAGGGTCTGTCAGGGGGGATCTCTCCCTGTTAGCTCATTGCTTTCCATTAGCAGTCTGTTCTTTTTTAGGCGGCTGGGCCTATATTAAGGTAGGGGGCTGGAGCTGGCTCCAATAGCCCCTATGTTAAATCCAGCCCTGGTCATCAGAAGTGCCTGCATGTACCTTTAGATATCTACCAAAGCTCATAGGAAGCCTGAAACACTGGGCATTCAATCGGGTTGTAAAGGTAAAAAAAAAATCTCTAAATAGCTTCCTTTACCTTAGTGCAGTCCTCCTTCACTTACCTCATCCTTCGATTTTGCTTTTAAATGTCCTTATTTCTTCTGAGAAATCCTCACTTCCTATTCTTCTGTAACTACACACCGTAATGCGAGGCTTTCTCCTTGGTGTGGAGAAAGCCTCTTGAGGGGGGAGGGGGTGAGCAGGAGTGTCAGGATGCCCACTAACACACAGCTCCTTTCTCTATCTGCAAATTAGATGGCGTCCTGACACTCCTGCTTGCCCCCTCCCCCCTCGAGAGGCTTTCTCCACACCAGAGAGAAAGCCCTTTACATTACGGTGTGTAGTTACAGACAGAAGAACAGAAAGTGAGGATTTCTCAGAAGAAATTTAAAAGCAAAATGGAAGAATGAGGTAAGTGAAGGAGGACTGCACTAAGTGAGTGAGTGAGTGAGAAACTTGTAAAGTGCAACACATGCGAACTGAATCGCCTCTGGGCGCTGTATCCATTTCATGGGTAAGGAACCCCTTTGACCTCAGAAGAGATGGGTTTTAATCCTTCTCCTGAAGGCCAAGTGGTCCGACTCCAGTCGGATGGTGGTTGGTAGTGCATTCCACAGGCGAGGTCCCTGGACTGCAAATCTTCGATCTCCTTTGGACTTGTATCTGACTTTGGGTATCTGGAGTAGGTTTTGATTGGTGGATCGCAGAATGCGATTGGTGTTATGGGCTTTTATTTTTCCGCATAGATATTGGGGGGCGTTTCCTTGAATACACTTATGTATTAGGCAGAGTGCCTTAAAAGTGATTCTGTCTTTTACTGGAAACCAATGAAGGGATTTCAGTGAAGGTGAGATTGATTCCCATGGTTTTTTCTCAGTCACAAGTCGAACGGCCGTATTTTGAACAACTTGCAGACGAGTGATTTGGTATTTGGGGAGTCCTAGATAGAGTGCGTTTGCGTAGTCAAGTCTGGAATTGATGATTGTTCCCACCACGACTGCTATGTCCTCTTTCGGGATAAAGGGCGTGAGCCTGCGTAGTAGGCGCAGCATATGGTGGGATCCGCTGACTACTGACCCTATTTGTGCATCCATTGTCATGTAGGTATCGAAAATGACTCCGAGACTTTTGACTTTGGTGCTAGGGGTGATAGTTTTACCCAGAATGGCTGGGGGGGGGTCCATGTTGACGCGGAGTGGTTTTTCCGGTTAGCGTGAAACAGGAGAAGTTCTGTTTTCGAACCGTTGAGTTTAAGATAACTGTTTGTCATCCAGTTATCTATTAGAGTAAGGCATTTCTCTAGTCCAAGAGAGTGATCCTTTTTGTCGCAGATGCGGAAATACAGTTGCGTGTCTTCTGCGTAGGAGTGGTAGAGTAACTTCTGGTTACTGATGATTTCAAAGAGGGGGCGGAGATAGATATTGAACAATACGGGCGACAAGGGAGATCCCTGAGGGACTCCGCATGATACCGTACATTTTTCAGAAGAGAAAGGTCCCAGTTTCACTGTTTGTGATCGGTTTTCACCCTTTCACACTGGGGCGTTTTTCGGGCGTTATTCAAGTGTTTTTTAGGCGAAGCCTCATCTGCAATCCCAATGTGAAAGACCAAATGCTTTCAGAGCCCTTTCACACTGCCAGCGCTCGAAAAATGCTGGTAAAGCACCGCTAAGACCCTAACGTTTTAGGGCGTTTTTGCAGTGCCTCAGTGTGAAAGGGCAAGGCGTTTTTACAGCGCTTTCAATTCATTTCAATGTAGAGGGACGTTTTTGGAGCGTTTTTTTCAGCGCCCAAAGGCTGCTGCAAAGATGCTGCTTGCAGGACTCAGTGTGAAAGGGTCCATTGAGATGCATGGAGAGCGTTTTAAACGCTGTAAAAACGCTTCAGTGTGAAAGGAGTCTATAGGAAGCTATTTAGGGAAAACATTTTTTACCTTTACAAACCCTAAATAAATATTGATATCAGTTTGTAAAGCTAAAGTTAAACTTCCAGCAAAGCAAGCACTAGCTAATCCAGTTACATATTAATAACAATGTCATTCATATTATTTTGAAATATAGCTGGTTTAACCCTTTAACTCTTCAATGCTGGGCACTTTTACCCCCTTCCTGCCCCAGCCAATTTTCAGTTGTCACAGTTTGAATAACAATTGCGCAGTCATGCCAACACTGTACCCAAACAAAATTTTTATAATTTTGTTCACATAACTAGAGCTTTATTTTGGTGGTATTTAATCACCACTGAATTATTTTTTTTGGGCTAAATAAAAAAAATCGGCCAAAATGTATTCGGCTACATTTCTTTGGTGAAAATAACTCAAATCAGCATATATTATCTAGTCTATAGGAAAGTTATACAGTCCACAAACTACTGTATGGTATATATCTGAAAATGTATCAATCCTGATATACTGACAGCCTCTCATTTAATTTCTTGATACCCCAAAATGTCAGGACAGTACAGATCCCCTAAATCAGGGGTCTCCAAACATCCGGCCCGCTAGTGTGTTTTCTCCGGCCCGCAGCTCAGACTCTGCCAACATAGCATTGCCGATCTGCTGCTTTTTAAAAGCAGCTGCTGTTATTGGCAGTATGTCTGGCAGGTCCAGCAAACAAATCTGCTCCTCCCATGCTTCCACGCTGTGCTGAGGCTGTGCTGAGGATTGGCTGCTGGGAGCCCCGATGTCCTAGCAACCAGTGACATCATCAGCACGGCACCGCCTGGCTTTCTGCCTGCTGTTTGTATTAGAAATCAATCCGCGTGTGTAGCAGCGGCCGGGAGTAGGGCGGTGCAGGAGAGCTGAAGTCTGCAAGAGGCAAATGGGAACTTGATGCTGGGGGGAAACTCTGATGGGGAACTTGATGCCGGGGAACACTGCTGGGGAACTTGATGCTGGGGGGACACTCTGATGGGGAACTTGATGCCGGGGAACACTGCTGGGGAACTTGATGCTGGGGACACTCTGATGGGGAACTTGATGCCGGGGGAACACTGCTGGGGAACTTGATGCTGGGGACACTCTGAACCGCCGGCTAGTGACATGTGATGCAGGAACCTGCACTGGAATCGCGCTGGTTCCCGCATCGCATATGTATGAACCAGTGGCGGCTGATGCTAAATATTTTGGGGAGCGGCGATCACCGCAAGCACAGCGGGAGACGGATAGCGGACAGGAAGATGGGAGACGGACCATACCTTAGGAGGCAGGTACTTCTTCTCTTGGCTGAACAGGAAGTGTGTCCTGCAACCCGATTGGCTAGGGAGTCCTAAGACTCCCTGGCCATTTAGGTCTCAGGACCCTGCTTCCTCATTGGCTGGGAGGAGAATCAGGAGGACAATAGCGAATATTAATTTGCTATTGTCACACAACTGGGTGGGCTCAGGGCACAGTGCTCTGCACCCCGAGCCTACCCTTTTTTAAAGCCAATTAGAGCCTCAGTCTCTAATCATGTGCTTAAAAAAAAAACATTAGCAACCATGCGTTCAGTGCCCTACATTGATTGATTGATTGATTTTAATATTTCTTTACAGCGCCACATACACCCTGAAGGGTGTGTCTAAGCGCTGGAAGGAGGTCCGCTGGTCTATTCTGGACCAAAAAGCAATCCAAGAAAAAGAAAGGAAGAAAGACTTCATAGACGAACTGATAGCTTGTGTACATAAAAGAAAAGAGAAACCATGTAAAATATCAACAATAAAAACAAACGGTAGCAAGGGGTTTGGAGTGAGAGGGACATAGAACAAGGGGAGGAGGGGCCAGGTCAATTTAATTAGGCGTGGTCATAATCAACTTGCCCCAAAGAGGAAAGTTTTCAGAGCCTTTCTGAAGGTAATAAGAACAGTAGACTTCCTCAAAGGCAACGGGAGAAGGTTCCAAAGCGAGGCGGCTCTGGCTCTGAAGGATCGGCCACCAAACAAAATCAACCTTACTGGAGGGATGGCAGCAAAGTCCTGATCGGCCGATCTCAGTACCCTGGGGGGATGGTAATGTATGGCCATGTTATTAATGAACAATGGGCCATGTTGTTTGAAGGCCCTGAACATAACACACAAAGCCTTGAATTCGATCCTCCTTGCGCATGGGAGCCAATGAAGTAGTCTGAGAACGGGTGATATATGGTCCCATCATGTAGATTAAGAGCCAGGCACCCCTGCACCCTTTATGGAGAGGCCACCACTGGTGTGAACCAAGCCTAAATCCAAACTTCTGCATTCTTTTATTCAAACGTTCAGCATGAATTGGCCAGGTTTGTGACAGGTTCACTTTAAATATGTGTTTTCACTCAGTCTTGGAAATTCTGCACGCCTCTGTAAATGTTATTATTCACCATTTCTATAAAAAGCGATTTATACTTGAGGATTGCTAATAAAATAAAGCCGTAGATCATATGCCAGCCGTAAAGGAGAAGCAGCCTTACGCTCAACAATACATAGTGGTGGCTTTACACCGGGGACAGAGTGCCGCTGATCATATGTGACAGTAATTTGCACGGCGGTGTCTAATCCCTGAGACGTGAATGACAGGCTTCTCACAGCGGCTGATCGTTCTTAGAGAAAAGAGATTAACCAGTGAGGTTTCACTGATGATTCTGCATGAGGATTTCAGGTACAGGAACAACAATGGAGATTGCTGTTTAACGCCTAATTCTCATGACAAGGTTAATGCTTATGTAAATGACAGGGAAATATAAGAGGAACCCAGCTGGCTGAGCATAGGATTAGACAACGGTAGACTCTGACGGAGGAAAAGAGATGTAGAGAATGTTCAGAAAACAATCCCGATCTATTACCACTAAGCCACTGACTCGAGTAATAGGATCAGAAATTAACACCATCTAGAGAGGAAGGCAAAGGCTCCATGTTCAAAGAGACAGGTTAGAAATTGCTTTTGGAAGTTTCTATCTGGTAAAAGCAGACTGAAGTTTGTGTAGACAGGTAAACTTGGGCCTTAACGATAAAACAAACATTGTCTAATTACAAGAGGTACATGTGTTCTTTTTTGACTCCTGGACTTTGTCTTCAGGCAGGAACTTCATGTAAAAAAAGACCGGTCACTGCTGCTCTCTCTCCTTGTGCAGGGAGAGCGGTCTTGTCTCCGCCCCCTCCTGTGACTGTCTGCAAGCATCCTGTAGTGGGTGGAGCTGTTGGGTCCCTCACACTGTGTTGCTCTCCGCACAGGCAATGTATAACACAGTGATGATGTCACTGCTACTTATACAAGGCGATATCTGGGTTTGCAAAGGCAATTGGTGCACAGAAAGGAGAGTGTATCCTCTGTGGCTATCAAGGAATATACATCGACCAGCTATAACATTATGACCACCGACAGGTAAGATGAATAACACTGATTATCTTGTGACAATGGCACCTGAAAGCAGGTGGGATATATTAGACAGCAAGTAAATAACTGAACATGTTGTCCCAGAAGCTGATGTGTTGGAAGTAGAGAAAAATAGGCCAGCGTAAGGATATGAGTGACTTCAACAAGGGCCAAATTTTAATGACTAGATATGACTGGATGAGAGCATCTCCAAAACATCAGCTCTTGGGTATGTTCCTAGTCTGTAGTTATCAGAACCTACCAGAAGTGATCCAAAAAAAAAAGAAGCTGACAACAGGGTCATTGGTTGGCCAAGGCTCTCTGATACATATGGGGAGTGAAAGTTTGACAGTGTAGTCTGATCCAATTGAAGAGCTACTGTAGCTCAAAATGCTGAAAAAGTTAATGCTGGTTCCGATAGAAAGGTGTGAGCATCAGAACTGGACCATGAAGCAATGGATAAAGGTGGCCTGATCTGATGACTTCAAGAATGGTTTGAGGGACACAACAACTAGTTTGAGGTTTTGACTTACAGCTCCCAATTCTCCAAATTTCCATCCAATATAGCATCTGTGGGATGTGCTGGAAAAACAGGTCAGATCCATTAGGGTCCCACCTCACATCAAAAGGATTTAAAGGAACTTCAACTGACAGCTTGGTTCCAGATACCACGGCATACTCTATCTTCATAGATCTAGTCCATGCCTCAACAGGTTATAGTGGGTGATCATATTGTTATGGCTGACTGATGTATTTGTAGCACTACCCCCGGAGGAGCTGCTGTTTTTTTTGGGGTCTACGCTCTGGCTATCAACCCCTAGACTTGGCTCTAATCCTCCCTTGGCACAAGGGATGGTTCGAGGGCTGGTATTAATGAGGGTTGTGGACCCCAATAAATGTTGGGGAACACAATAATTTACTGCACCACAATAAATTATTTAAACAAATGGTTACCTTGAGTTGTATTGATCCCATAGGATGACAGATGGACTGCACACAAATTCAACTTAACCAATGTAGTTCTTTACTTGTTAAAATAAAAGCAAAAGAAACAAAAGGTAAAACGGTAGGGCCCTGCAAGAGTCAGAATCATTAGTAGCAGATAAATACAAATTTATTTGTACGGCTATGCAGACCTGTGTAAGCACACAGCAAGGGGATTCCCTCAGTAAGGCACTCACACTGAAGCACCTCCCCGCCTCCCCTAACCCAGCTCTCTCTCAACAGTATTACACAGTTTAATGGAACCAATTACTCAGTTAGAGAGTATGAAGACAAATATCAACAGTCTGCAATAACTAAACAGGCAGTCCTTAGATAATATACCTAACTAATGTGGTTTGGTTGATCAGACCAAACCCCAGGACAAGATATCCCAAAAGTCAGTGCACTGATGCGTTGGCATGCGGGTGGCGCGCAAGGGGTAATTTCTAATCCAATAAGGGAACAAATAAACTGGTGGAAGGGCCCAAATAGTCAAACCACAATGGTTAATGAGAACGATCACCTTCCGGCAAACACAGTCAGTAGGTTTTGTCTTTGGGCAGGTTGCCCGTCTCACCCAACCAGTTCAGGCCTTGTCCCTTCCGGAACACTCCGTCCGCGATCTCGGTCACAGTCTTTCAGGATGACAGTCTCCGGTTCTCAAACAGGTCACCACTGTACTGGAACATTGTCCAATCACTCTGTGAGAGGTTCTGTCTCTCTCTCTCAATTGTGCTCCGCCCGGGCGTAGGTAGGCCTCAACTCCAACCTAGACTTCCGTAGTGACACCACACGCAGGTGTCCTCCTGGGTTGAAGAGGCAGTCCGGAGAGAGCGCGCCAAACACATCCTCCTCCTTAGATTTCCTCCCCCAGCAGGCTGCGAGCAAAGCATTCTGGGGTTGTAGTTTATAAATAAGGGCAATGGAGTCCCTTTCTCCCTGTACTCAGTTTCCCATCATTCCTGGTTGTAACAATGCAAAGTAAATGGAAGGTGTTTATATCACAACTTGACCACCGGAGGCAGCCGAGATCCTTCTTGCTCAGCAGATGGTAGTCTTTAGGTCACATAAAAGGTGATGCCCCGCTACATATTTAATTGACAGTTTTTTTTCCCAGATTTAAGCTTTACAGCTAAACAAAATCTACCCTTGCAGTGTGTGGGGTGTGCGTGGCACTGCAAGGGTAGATTTTGTTCAGCTAGGATTTTGAAATAAGGTGTAATTACTTACCTTATTCCTGGCTCCGGTATACTCTCTTATCCTTGTGACCAGTCCAATGTTGACTCCTCTGTAAGGTGCTTCAGGCCACAGTTGTATGCCTCACCTAATAGCCTGCACTTTACATGATGATGCTAAGGGATCCCTCCACAACCTGGAACTTTGGGCAGAAGAGAACAACCCTGGAGCATGAGAAAGGGCAAGTAATACAGATTATCCCTGTAGCCTAGACCAACAAACATTTAACTACTGCAAGAGTAGAGGTGATCATGCCAATTCTTTCCAGTGAAGACACAGATATAAATACATTTTTAGTAGAGTGGAAAGGGGCTATAATATAATATATAATTTTGGCTGTGCCTTTGTGACTCAGTGATAACCAATTATTGCTTTAATGCTAAATTGTGGCAATGGGAAACATAAAAAATACACACTTCTATAGCATACCTCTCAAGTTTTTGAGATGGGAACAAGGGACACTTTATAGCAAAAGTATGTAGGCATAGGACACATCCCCTGTCACGTCCCCTTAAAAGAGAATTATATATACATATATAAAAAAAAAAGATTAGTTAAACCAACAAGCTTTTTTTTTAACCAATACTATTCCTTTATACTGGCTTTTGACATTTACAAATTAAGTCATTTTGAAATTGGATGAAAGGTTTAGCACTGGGAAACACTTTTTGACAGATATAAAGTGGATTTTACATACAACTATATAAAATGAGGGACAAATGAGGGAGGAAAGAGCGACAGAGGGACTTTATTCCAAATTAGGAACGTCCCTTGAAATCAGGGACAGTTGGGAGCTATGCTATAGTGTTTTTGGCTCCTCCAATTGCTTGCTGATACCTTGGAGAGTTCTCAAGAACCCCAGAAGAGGAGGAACACTCTAATGAGGAAATAGTGGTTAGCCCTTGTGAATTTTGGCTCCCCTCCCATGCCTTGCTACTTGTTAGAATGCACTTAGAGATGTGATTAGAGGAACATCAGAAAAGTGGTTTCAGAGTCAGAAAGCCAGTAAGGTTTAAAAGAAGGGCCGCCATTCTAGTCAGTGCACCTAAATGTGGGTCCCACGAGAATACTGTATAGGCCGAAGTATATCCATCCATAGCTCTTGGTAAGAAACTTGTCAGTCTTTGGCCAGCCTAGTCAAGAAAAAAAACTGCAAAGCACTAAAGCAGCGCGAAAATTCAGCTAACTTTTTACAAGAAATGACATCAAGCTCGTGCAAATTTCCCACCTTTTGCATATCTTGCAGTTAGTGATTTTGTTATGCAAGAGAGTTAGTTTGGGATTGAATACTGACTCACAGAGTCACTGAACCTCAATGCTACAAACTCAGATTTGTGAGTTGTAATTGAATCCCTTGGTGGAAGTTCTGATAGTGCTCCTAGAAAATAACAATCTTATTTTTTCCTACACAGGATACAAGTATAGCATCTTTTTCATGGAAACTAACTAGAAAAGATACACGGAAAAGACAAATAAATAAAGCATCTCACAGAGTCAAGCTGGAAACTCTGCTTTTCCTATAGAGATGTGAGAAGCACTGCTAATAAACTCCCTGTCCCCAACCGGTGAAGGGTGACATCATAAAGCGCAAAATCTCAGATTTGTTTTTTATGTAGTGAGAATCACATTGCCAGCTAGACCAGCCTATCCTTCAAATCCCGAGATTTCTGGTTCTCCTGATCATATCACCATTTAAAGATCATAACAGGTACTCCGTAGGGGAAAAGTGATGAATACTATCAGGAGGCATAAATAAATCAGCCAATCAGTACGCAGCTCTATTGTTACATAAGGGGTTTTGATGATGTTGCATATTAATGGCACTTTTAGGAGCCTTAGGAATGAGAATCTCTTGGGGCTCAGTCATTCAGATGGGTTCGGAGAAAAGTCATGCAAATACAAAAAGTATTCAATGAGTTATATTTAACTTGCAAGGGAAAGTCTTGTGCAAACTATGGCCTGCAGCTTCCTCAGTGGGCTATGTAATCCTTTCCATAACACTTTAATATTTTTTTTGTATACTGGATCCAGTATTTCTGTTATCTTTCTCCTGTCAGTATATCATTATTTTGTTTTGTTAATGTAGCGCACCCAATGTGAGTGAGAAACGTATATAGTGCAGCACCTGCGAACCAAATAGCCTCTGGGCGCTCGTTGTCCATTTCTCCTTTGTCCTCAAAAGAGATGGGTTTTGATCTTTCTCCTAAAGGCCAAGTGGTTCTCCTCCAACCGAATGCTGGTTGGTAAAGCGTTCCATAGTCTGGGGCCTTGGACCGCAAATCTTCTTTCTCCGTTGGACTTGTATCTGGCTTTGGGTATCTGAAGTAGATTTTGGTTGGTGGATCGCAGAATGTGATTGGGGTTGTGAGCTTTTAGTTTTTCGCATAGATATTGGGGGGCATTTCCTTGAATACACTTATGCGTAAGACAGAGTGCTTTGAAAGTAATTCTGTCTTTTACTGGCAACCAATGAAGGGTTCTCAGTGAAGGTGAGATTGATTCCCAGGGTTTTTTCCCAGTCACAAGTCTAGCAGCCGTGTTTTGAACGACTTGCAGGCAAGTGATTTGGTACTTTGGGAGTCCTAGGTAGAGGGCATTTGCATAGTCAAGTCTGGAGTTAACAATTGTTCCCACTACGACCACTGTGTCTTCTTTTGGAATAAATGGAATAAGTCTGCGTAGTAGGCGCAGCAGATGGTGCGATCCGCTGACTACTGACCCTATTTGCGCATCCATTGTCATGTAGGTGTCGAAGATGACTCCGAGACTTTTGACTTTGGTGCTAGGGGTGATGATTTTGCCCAGAATGGGCAGGGGTGTCCAAGTTGTTGCAGGTTGATTCTTTCGATTGGCGTGAAACAGGAGAAGTTCTGTTTTCGAACCGTTGAGTTTAAGATAACTCTTTGTCATCCAATTTTCAATCAAAGAGAGGCATTTCTCCAGACCGAGATGATGATGTACTTTGTTACAGATGCGAAAGTACAGTTGTGTGTCATCTGCATAAGTGGTAAAGTAACTTTTGGCTACTAATGATTTCAAAGAGAGGGCGGAGATAGATATTGAACAAAATCGACGACAGAGGGGATCCTTGAGGGACTCCGCATGACACCGTGCGTTTTTCAGAAGTGAAAGGTCCCAATTTCACTATTTGTGATCGGTTTTCCAAAAAGGAGGAAAACCAGGATGGATCACCAGCATGGCGTCCACTGTTCACTTTTTCGGCCGCCTATTAGTTACTTCCAAAAAACACCCCAGTGTAATTCAGATGCCCGAAAAGGGGCCAGACACCCGAATAGGGGGTGTCAGCGGCGACCATAGATAGATTCATGCAATGCATGAATCTATCTATGGTAATAAAGCGTTGTAGGAGAGAGGGGGTGGTGCTCCTGCGCCCTTTATGGACGCAGCGCCGCTGGCCCTTAGTCGGTCCCTAGCTTGTTCCATAGGGCCCAGACATACAATTTTGCATCTGCAAGTAGCTCATATTGCTTACTTTCAGAAATAAATAATTCACATCACCCCATAACTAATATTTTTGAAGTTATAAGAGACAGCACATATTCCCTCTGATTTAAGGAAAATGAGTGGTGCAAAAAGACAGTTTGGTGCTTTCAATATGCAAAATGGCATAACCTCCTTCCCCCCACTTTTGAAAGCTTGTGAAGTAATAACTTGGGTACTCTTATCTACATTCATAGGCCTAGAAGGTCCTGTCCAAAGCTCATTAAAATCTAGGTTTCACTTGCCCAAACTGTCTATTTAAATTTTTAATTGTGAAAATGTGTCTACAACCAACCTCCGAATTAAGATTGTATCTGTAATATCATCTCACATTTTATTGTCAAGAGAAACGAGTGTGAAGAAATAAAAATGTCTGCTACTACACAAATATTGCCAAATGTGCATTTAGATCTGATGGCATTAACTATTTACTATGTGTCTGAATAAAATATAGGATAACTTGAGCACACAGCCTTCTGTTGGCCTAAATACTGAAGTTTAAGACTAAAAATGACTCATAGCACACGTTACATAATGTCAGGAACTGTTAAAACATCTCTCTATTACTGCAGCCTGTCTAAAATGTATGAGATTATTGTTCCAGTAAAAATCCCAATCTTTACCCTGTATCTACTGGTGTCTCCCTGTATGCGCCCCCCCCCCCCCCATCTCAGACAGCAGAACACGCTAACTTCTAAACTCCTTAGGGCCCGTTTAGACATGTCCATTATTGCATGTTATGTTACGTGTTAACAAGCATTGGGGCAAGACAGCTAATTTATTTCGAATAAGTTGCCAACGTGCAAGAATGGACCGAATCTGGAAATACAGCATTACAGTGGAACCTTGGATTACGAGCATAATCCATTCCAGGAGAATGCTCGTAATCCAAAGCACTCACATATCAAAGCGAGTTTCCCTATAGAAGTCAATGGAAACTAAAATAACTTGCTCCGCATTGACTTATATGGCATGCAATACCGCTTCGGAAATACGCTGAACTTGCAAACCATCAGAAATGCTCAGGAACAAAGTATTTCCAAGTTTCTCCGAGTATTTCTGAACGGCTCTGATCGGCTCCACTCGGCTCCAGCTCCCCCGCACCGCCAACTGCGGTACTGCACTCCACTGTGGCTTGAATCCTACTCGTTTTGTGAAACAACACTCGAAAACCGAGTCAAGATTTAAAAAAAAATGCTTATATTGCAAAATACTCATTAACCGCATTACTCACAATCCAAAGTCTCACTGTATTTCAGATTCAGTGCACAGCAGTGCATTACTGTGTGTTGTGGTACACATGTGCATTGGAGCTGCATTGCCTTGTGTTGGGGTATAATGTACCACATTACAATGGTGTGTTTCAGCCCTTAAATTGTATCTATATATATATTTTTTTTATGGTTGAACTAGATGGACTTGTGTCTTTTTTCAACCTGACTAACTATGTAAGTTTGGGATAAAGTGGGGAAAGGTTAGACCTTCTGTCAAGTTTTTATTGGTCAATGTGTCTCTGTTGGGAAGAAAGTGAGGAGAAATACAAAATATTGGAGCTGTCACCAGATCATGAGATAGAAGAAAATCTACCGATGGGGACTTTTCTTCCAGGGACAAAAGAGTAAGAGGGGAAATACTTTCACTTGAAAACATTTCCACCAAAACTGGCCATACACATAATTTTTTTTTAAATCTAACAGGGTAGGGTCCTCCATCCGCAATACACAGCTGGATCGATGAACCTCCTGCTGTGGCTATTGTATTTTGATCACTGACCCCACATTGAGAGATGTTGGGAGGGAGGTGGCCAACAGGGCCACCAACTGAACACATTTTGGTTGGTTTATCAGTAACCGTCCAAAATGTACCCCGTTTGGCCAACTTAATTTACTTCCTGTTGCATCTCTGGGACAGGAAATTAAGAAAAAATTCCCCAACAGTAACCAGGCTGTAAAAAATAGGACAGGAGAGTCAGGACGCCCACTAACACACAGCTCCTTTCTCTATCTGCAACGTAGAGAGCATCCTGACTCTCCTGTAGTCCAAGGGAGGGGGCGAGCATGACACTCCACACCAGGGAGAAAGCCTCACATTACTGTGTGGAGTTACAGACAGAAGAACAGGAAGTGAGGATTTCTCAGAAGAAATAAGGACATTTAAAAGCAAAATCAAAGGATGAGGTAAGTGAAGGAGGACTGCACTAAGGTAAAGGAAGCTATTTAGGAAAAAAATTGTACCTTTACAACCCCTTTAACTAGGGAGAAATTAAATAGGAGATACAATCCTTTGGTGGGGGATCTCCACTCGGTTTCCGCCAGGGAGTGATTTTTAAAGCAGCTCCGGTTGTGATATAAGAACATACAATACTACAAAATTGTCAATACGTATTTTATATTGTATGTTGTTATGTGGATTATCTTGGGAAGTTTCTGGTTGATCTCCAAAAAAAATGTATCATATGACTTTCATAGTGATCTCACTGTTCCATCCTGAGGAAGCAGACCAAGCCTGTGAAATGCGTTGAGATGGGATGCCACTTTATAATTGGATTGGCCTTGATCTTGCTATATACAAGAGGATATTGTATTAATGATAACAGTTTTAGATGTGTGTCTATAGTGCAAAAACAAAAAATCATGATTCGACCTGTTACTTTTTAATGATTTGTTCTAATTTTTATACAGTATACTGTGTTGGTAACAATAAAAGTCAAGTGATTTTATTTATGCAGGTATCCTGGAACCTGTAAAGTCCAAAAATATTTAGGGTTTGCAATTGGTATAAAAAGTATGGATGTGATATCAGTTAGTTTTCACCTTTTTTTAATCTTTTATTTCCTCTCATTGTTCTACTGTAGTAAAAATCGACATTATAGAAGTGTTGGATTGTGTAGAATTGCCAGATGCAAGTTTTCTTTTGCTACTTCAAAAATTGTCAGCAAGAGACAGCAATTTCCTCTCTGCAGGAAACTGTTTATTTTTAAAATGAATTTTAAGCAACAAAGTCTCTTTATTAAAGCTATGGTATACAAAGAGGAACCTTAATACAATGTCTTTACATGTGCAGTAACTCAAAGTAGTATATTCCTTTGGTACACAATACTGGATTCAACCTTGTGATTGGACCTCTGGGGAAAATAAAAATACTCCCTTGCAGTGGAGCTCCCTTTGCACTGCATGAGTTAAATGCTCATTAAGGTCTAGGTTATCAAGTAAGCAGGTGGTAGCACCCCTTGTAGAGAAGCCACTCCCCTGATGACAGTGGGTGAAATGTGGTGCTCCTTTATGTACCTGTACTTCTTCAGCCTTCAGGAGCCGTTAGTAATTTGGGTCCTCTGCTCTGGTAGAGCTAAACCTCAACAGGCACACAAGAATTATACTCACAGCTCTAAAAAAGATAAACAGACTGTAATAGTAGGTTAAAGCGGGGGTTCACCCTATTAATAATAAAAAAAAAAAAAATTCCCTCTAGCATAAAATTCGGCATAGTAGCGCGAGCTACAGTATGCCTGTCTTTATTTTTTTAGTTTTACCAGAAGGGGCGCTCCCATCTCATAACTTGCTTCTGAGCATGCGCGTTTTTTTCACGTCGTTAAATCCCCCACACAACCATTTTTTCCGACGTTAAAAACGTAGTGAAAAATTTGAGCATGTTCTAAATTTTTAATGGCCATTTTTTACATTGTGAAAAATGCTCTGGAGCCCACACACAATCGTTTTTAATGACATTTAAATTTTTTTTAACTTTTTACAACCTGAAAAACGGTCGTGTGTACACGGCATTAAAGTTAGACACAGGTCTGCCCTCTAGATAGAGTAAGTTGAGTAAGTGTATGTGATGGATCTTCTGCTGGCTACATTAGGGCCCTTTAAGACCATTGGTGCACAGGCAAATGAGAGTAAGACAAGGAAGTTGGTATTGCAGCAATGTATCTAGAAGAATTAATATTAGTGAAGGAAAGGACTCTTTGGGTGCAGATGAATACTCAGAAGGGGTCTATGACTGTAAGTTATTTGCCATTGAATACAGCTTTAGCCCAGGCTCACACTGGGCTGCGGGAGTAAAGCCGTGCAAGTTCAGCTGAACTCGCGCGATTTCACTCCCGCTGGCAGTCCCGATTTCGGCCACGATTACAGAGACATCTGTGCAGGTTTCTGCACAGATGTCAATGTAAATCGCTGCTGGAAATCTCAAAAAGTAATACAGGAACTACTTTTTAAAATCAGTGCAGCGCCGCAGATGCGGCATAGCACCGATTAGGACGGTGTCATTGCGGACAATTGCCGGCAAATGCCGCCAATTTGAGTTGCGATTTTACATCTCAAATCGCATCTTAAATCGTACCAGTGTGAACCAGGCCTGACAGTAGGTCTGTGTCCCTCTCACCACTTCCTTTATCTCTAGTTCTCAGATAGGGGCTTATTAGATGACTGGAGGGGGGCCCCCTTTTTTTCTGTAGTTGACCAATCCTTACAGTAGGAGAGATATCAACCTCCTTGGCCACTCCTCAGCAGATCTGGTGGCTGGGATCACCAGCAAGCTTCTCTGAGTGGGCAACGGAGTGGCTGTTTAAACAGTGGCCTCTGCCCCATCCAGCATCCTGGTCTCTGGATGTGGCAGTGTCCAGCACAGGAACAACTCAGAAAGCACAACACAGCACAGTACTTCTCCCTTCCTCTCTCCAGTTGGCATGTTCCCCAACTCCCCTGATCCTTCCTTTATCAGACTCCTCCTGCTCTCACATATCACAGGGGTATTGCAGTTGGCTTCCCAGTGAGCACGCTGGCTCAGATCCTCCTCCAGACTACATGTCACAGAGTGCCACAGCCTAAAGTCAATCACAAGCTATATAAAGCACACTTTCTACTGTCATCCTGTGGGAGAAAGAGTTCTGCAGTCAGTAACATTACCTTCTGTTACATGTATATTCTGGTGTGGGTAGGGTTATGGGTAGAAGGTGAATGGGACTTTGCTACTCCTGACTTTGAGCATGTAGGTTTGTAGCCAGAAAGAGAGGTGGGCCTACTGAGCCTTTGCCTAGGTAGAGACTCCATGTAAGAACCCTCGGCTAGGGGACTCACAAAATAGCATTTGGGAAGATAGCTTGACATTAGGAATTGGAGTTGCTGGCATTGGAGTGTTCTACAGTTTAATGACGAAGATGTGAAGTTGAGAAGATGTGTGCCAAGTTAATATCTTAAAGTCCTTCAGTAAATCATTGAAGCAGCACTCTGTGTGGGCAATCTTTATTTAAGAAGGTGGGCCCTGGACAGGAAAACTGTGTGTATTGTGATTAGAACAGGTCTCAGACCGAAAGTAAGTGAGACACAACGTTGCAGTGTAACCACTTCAGAAAAGATATGCGCTTATCCTATCTCAAGAAGAAGCTGGGTGGAGCCCCTGTCCAGCTTGGAAGGAGCTGGCAGCTAATCCAGCTTGCCATCACCTGGAAAAAGTTATTTTCTGCTGATCCTCAACTCCTGAAGCCTCTCCTCCATCCTCTTCTCCCTGATACTCCATTTTTCACATGTCCTCTGTGGTCATCCAGAACAATGCAGATCTCAAAGACCTGCACTGGATGTGAGACCGGGTGAGACAGTACACCGCTGGAGCAAAGGGTAGAAGAGGAGATCATCGTTTGCCAGGGGAGCATAGAATTAGATAAATAATACTGTTTTTCTGTTACAATAGACATAAACAAGGATACTGTAGAGGCAGCCCCACTGTTTATTTTGGCAGCAAATTTCAGTTTAGTTTTAGTCCTATTTTAGTCTTCTGCAATTGTTTTAGTCGCATATAGTCGACTAACTCTCCAGTACATTTTAGTCGACTAAAATGTCCTACATTTTATTTGACTAAAATCTCCGCGTACACACGATTGGTCCATCCGATGAGAATGGTCTGATGGACCGTTTTCATCAGTCCAAACCGATCGTGTGTGGGCCCCATCGGTTAGTTAACCTTCGGTCAAAAAAATAGGAACTTGCTTTAAAGTTGAACCGATGGACGCCTAACCGATAGGTCAAAACCGAACATTAGTATGCAAAAGCATCGGTTAAAAACCCGCGCATGCTCACAATTAAGTCGACGCATGCTTGGAAGCATTGAACTTCGTTTTTTTCAGCACGTCGTTGTGTTTTAAGTCACCGCGTTCTGACACGAGCGGTTAATTAACCGATGGTGTGTAGGCGCGACGGACCATCAGTCAGCTTCATCGGATAACCGATGACAGCAGTCCTTCGGACCGTTCTCATCGGATGTACTGATCGTGTGTACAAGGCCAAAGTCTACTCATTTTAGTCGTCTAAAATCTATTGGGTGTGATTAAATTGTAATGCATTAGTTAACATTTCTCTACATTTATGGTATTGAGGTATAAATTGAACATGCACCACAGACCAGTATTAATTTTGAAGTCAAGTTTCAATTTAGTTTTAGTCTTAGTCTTTTGACTAAAATGCCATTTTAGTTTTAGTCCCATTTTAGTCTTTTGACTAAAATGCCATTTTAGCTTTAGGTCGTATTTTAGTCATCTCAATTGTTTTCGTTTCAGGCCTCGTACACACGACCTAGAATCTCGTCGCAAAGGAAACATTGTTTTTCTCGACGAGTTCCTTGTCAGGCTTGTCGAGAATCTTGACAAGCTTTATTTGCGTACACACTGTCAAGACAAAATTTTGTCATTCTTAAACGCGGTGACGTACAACACGTACGACGGTACTATAAAGGGGAAGTTCTATTCCATTGGCGCCACCCTTAGGGCTGCTTTTGCTAATCTTGTGTTGCTGCGTGTTAGTAAAAGTTTGGTGAGTGACGATTCGCTCTTTTCAGTCTTTGTGCTTTCAGATCGTTTTCTGCGGTTCAGTTTGTGCTTGTGGGTTCGTATCTTGTCTTTCAGGGTGTGTGGTCAGGTCGTATTTGTTTTACAGTGCGTTCCTGTCCGCTTGTTTCTGGTTTTCAGGTTGTTCTTCATAGGACTTGCTGTTCTTCAGTGCGTTCTGTTTAGTGCTTTCGTTCTGATTAGACATTAGTTTCTAGCCATGTTGAAGGCACCTGCTCGGTGTCGAGTTCGTGTTATGCAGTCGGTGTGTGTTGGTCTTATTGTTTTAGACCTAGACGAGTCCATGAACAGGGTGAGGAGGCGTTCATGGACCAAGAATTGGTTGCTCCGTAGGAACCAATTCTCTCATATGTCTCTGCTGCGGGAGATCCAGGAGAATAATCCTGATGATTACAGGAATTTCCTTAGGATGTCTGACCCCGTTTTCCAGCAGCTATTGGCTTTGGTGTCACCATATATCACCAGGCAGGACACCGTTATGCGGGAAGCCATCAGTGCTGAGCAAAGGCTAGTTGCCACGTTACGCTATCTGGCAACTGGGAGAAGCTTGCAGGACTTGAAGTTCACGACAGGCATCTCCCCCAAGGCTCTGGGCCTCATAATCCCGGACACCTGTTTTGCTATCATACAGGTTCTGCAGGACGACTATATGAGGGTATGTTTTCTCCTTTAATATCACATTTAATGTATTTAATGTATTTAATGTATTGTATTTATTTCCTCCTTCCCTAATTACCATGATTGTAATATGCTGTGAATGTCCCCTTTGTCCCCATGCATGCTGTAAGCTTTTAATGCCCCTTTTTTTGGCCTACATGCATATTTCCCTTCACTAACCTCCTCAGCATGCTATCCTGGGCCCAAACACACCTAGCCTAGTCACTTACCAATGTATTTTGTTGACTGTATCCATTGTAGTGCTTTATCCCCCCCCCCCCCCCTCTAAAATGTGTTTTAACCACTTCCCGACCTCCTCATGTACATATACGTCAGCAGAATGGCACGGACAGGCACATGTACGTACCTGTACGTCCTCTGCTAGACGTGGGTGGGGGGTCCGATCGGGACCCCCCCCGGTACATGCGGAGGTCGGTCCGCTCGGGGAGCGATCCGGGACGACGGCGCGGCTATTTGTTTTTAGCCGCTCCGTCGCGATCGCTCCCCGGAGCTGAAGAACGGGGAGAGCCGTGTGTAAACACGGCTTCCCCGTGCTTCACTGTGGCGGCGCATCGATCGAGTGATCCCTTATATAGGGAAGACTCGATCGATGTTGTCAATCCTACAGCCACACCCCCCTACACTAGTAAACACACACACAGTGATCCCTAAATCCTACAGCGCCCCCTGTGTTTAACTCCCAAACTGCAACTGTCATTTTCACAATAAAGAATGCAATTTAAATGCATTTTTTGCTGTGAAAATGACAATTGTCCCAAAAATGTGTCAAAATTGTCCGAAGTGTCCGCCATAATGTCGCAGTCACAAAAAAAATCGCTGATCACCGCCATTAGTAGTAAAAAAAAAAAAAAATGCAAAAAAACTATCCCCTATTTTGTAAACGCTATAAATTTTGCGCAAACCAACCGATAAACGATTATTGCGTTTTTTTTACCAAAAATAGGTAGAAGAATACGTATCGGCCTAAACTGAGGAAAAAAAAAATGTATATATGTTTTTGGGGGATATTTATTACAGCAAAAAGTAAAAAATATTGCATTTTTTTCAAAATTGTCGCTCTATTTTTGTTTATAGCGCAAAGTGGTTAAAGTATAGCTTCACCTTTTTCTAATTATTTTTTGAGGTCCCAAACTCATCTAGCCCCCCCCTAAAAAAATGTAAAATGGTCCATCAGAGGGGGTGAGGAATGTGATAATTGGGCCTAAGGCCCCGTACACACGAGAGGATCCATCCGCTGAAAAATCTCAGCGGATCGGTTTCAGCGGATAGATCCCCTGGTGTGTACGTTCCAGCGGATATTTATCCGCGGATATTTCCGATTTCCAGCAGATAAAAATTTGTTAGCATGCTAACAAATCTATTCGCTGGAATCGGCTCCAGCGGATCGATCCGGTGGTCTGTACAGACTCGGCGACGGCGCGTCACAGCGGTTTAAATCCGCGCAGATTTGGATCCGATGGTGAGTACATGCCAACGGATCCAAATCCACCAGAGGATTTATCTGCGGGAACAGTCTGGAGGACCGTTCCCGCGGATAAATCCTCTCGTGTGTACGGAGGCTTAGATTTTTGTGGTTAAATGCTCCTTAAAATAAATGTTAGAAGAATGTTGGCCAATAATGTTTTTGTATAATCTGCTTGCAATGTTATGTGCAAAAGTAAATCATTTTTTTTCCTTGTTTGATTCCACAGCTTCCGTCCACACCACAGGAATGGCAGACTGTGGCATTGGAGTTTGCTACGCGGTGGGACTTCCCCAACTGCGGTGGAGCCATTGACGGGAAGCACGTCCGCATCGTACCACCACCCCGTTCTGGTTCCCAATACTACAACTACAAGGGGTTTAATAGCATTGTGCTGATGGCGGTGGTTTTAGCACAGTATGAATTCCTCTTTGTGGATGTGGGAAAGAATGGCCGGATGTCGGATGGGGGAGCCTTCAGGCAGACGGAGTTTGCGCTTCTTCTACAGAGCGATGATCTTGCATTGCCACCGGATGCAAAGAATGTGGAAGAACACTCCTTCGAGTTTCTGGCTGATGAAGCCTTTGGCCTGGGACCGCATTTAATGAGGCCATTCCCCCAGCGGACCCTCACCCCAGAAAGGAGGGTGTTCAACTACCGGCTGGCCAGAGCCCGAAGAGTTGTGGAGAACGCCTTCGGGATAATGGCTAGCCGGTTCCGCCTGTTTTTAACCTCTATGCATATGGCGGAATATAAATGGAACTATATTATTTTTGGTTGCTGCATATTACACAATTTCTTAAGGAGACAGTCTCCTACTTATATGGCCACAGTTGGGCCCGAGGCTGGACTTACCTCAGGTGTAATTGCCTTGCCGGGCCTAGAACATGGCCGTCCTGGCTTGCCCCCCGCCCCCCAAAGTGCCCGTGCAGTCCGGGATAAGTATGTGGAATATTTTACGGCAATCTGTAACTTTATTATTTTGAGACAAATCTTAAAAAAAAAATCTGTTGAAATTCCATTTTTGAAAAAGGAATATACATATATATATATATATATATATATATATATATATATATATATATATATATATATATATATATATATATATAAATACATATGTGTATAGCTTGTGTTTTGATTTGCTTGTGTTTATTTTATCTGTCTCCTAGTTTTTCCTAGTGTACTACTTGTAGTGTCAAGTGTATTTTCATTATGAACTAACAACCATTTCACTGGTAACACCAAAACTAAACACATCAAAAGTTCTAGGGTATTTAAGAAAAACAAGCCACACTTTGTTGGTGTTTTTACCAAATTTTTACTTGGTGCATATTCACACGCATGGTCTTTCTAAAATAGTTGTGGTGTTTAATTTTTTTTTTATTATTATTATTTGCCATAAACTGGCATTTTTTTTTTTTAAGAAAAATAAAAAATTAAAATTACATAGCACAAAATATAACAATGTAAACCTCTAGGCAATAACTCAGACATTGTAATTTTTGATTAAATTGTCTACCTGCCCATAATAAGATGGGGTGTTGTCACTTTGAAGATGCACACTTTTTAGGTAGAAAAATGATCCCTATTGTCAACATGTGCTATCTGCCATCATGGGTGATCAATGGACGTGTTTTGTGGGTGCAACCCCTTCTTTCTTTCACCTACTTGAGTTGTGAGGAAGGAGTTGCACCCACAAAACACGGACATAGATATCCCAAGATGGCAAGATGTTGACCCACTGTGTGCATCTTCAAATGTTGGCTTGTTTAGAAAAAGTGCCAAAAATTTGGAGTTAAACTAGGAATAAACAAAATGGTGTTTTCTTAGTTTCCCCCCAAGTCATCAATTATGTCCTTAAAGGTTTTCTCAATAAAGGCCATTTTTTGTTTGATGACATACATCTCCCTACTGCACACCTTGATTTGGAGTATATTTTGGGTCCTGGAATGTGAGGATCGAGCCCTTTCTTCTGCCACATAATCATCCCCTAAACCAAAAACTAAAAAAAAAGGGTATTAGGAAATCTGCAGGCCTACATCTCGTATTACCTGAAGCTGTGGTGACAGATACTGACCTGTTGTAGTAATTTCCACCACTTCTCCTTCCTCCACATCCTAAAGTCTGGGTGGGCGTTGAGGTGTGGGTTCCTGGCGAAGGTGGGCGTTGAGGTGTGGGTTCCTGGCGAGGTGGGCGGTGAGGTGTGGGTTCTTGGCGAGGTGGTTGGTGATGTTTGTGTTTTCTGGGCTCTGAGCAGTGGTGTCCTCCCAGTCTTCTGTCCCCTATGAGAATGAAACAAAAAGTACACTTAGCACACACATATTTGAGGGCAAAAATAGGAATATTAAACATTGCTTGGAAGTGGGGTACAAGTGTCTGTTTGGGCAGTTACAAGCAGAAGACATGTTTTTTGGCAAACACTATTCTTGAATACTCACCTTTTTGGGACAAGTTTCACACATGTAGACACCCCAAAAATGCTGTGTAGGTCACCCTAAAAAGGTTGTTCTGGTGGCCCACACTAGTGCTCTTGAGTGCAGATGTGTAAACAGCTGCTGAGTGCCCTCTCCTTTAGACTGATGTAATTTTGATTTGAATTCTAGTTACAAACACATCAGCTAGACACCTATGTAAACATATTTCTTGAATATAATCAAGCCTCTAAAAATTTATTTAACCCTGTATCTTCAGAAAACATTGAGCTAGATTCATGTAGTTGTCTCCAGATACGCCGCCGTAATTTCAAATCTGCGCCGGCGTATCATTACGCCGATTCTCAAAGGCAGATACGCTAAAAAAATAGGCTTCCTCCGCCGACGTAACTTGAATATGGCGGCGTATAATTGTGTGCAATTCTATGCTGGCCACTAGGGGCGCTTCCGTTGTTTTCGGTGTATAATATGCAAATGACCTAGATACGCCGATTCACAAACGTACGTACGCCCGGCGCAATTTATTTACGTTGTTTACGTTAGGCTTGTTCGACGTAAGGTTGCTCTTGCTATTAGGTGGCGCAGCCAATGTTAAGTATGGACGTCGTTCCCGCTTCGAAATTTGAATTTTTTACGTCATTTGCATAAGTCGTTCGCGAATAGGGCTGGACGTAATTTACATTCACGTCGAAAGCAATACGTCATTGCGGCGTACTTGGGAGCAATGCACACTGGGATATGTACACGGACGGCGCATGCGCCGTTCGTAAAAAACGTCAATCACGTCAGGTCATCACACATTAACATAAAACACGCCCCCTTCCACATTTGAATTACGCGGGCTTACGCCGGCCCCATTTATGCTACGCCGCCGCAACTTACGGAGCAAGTGCTTTGTGAATACTGCACTTGCTCCTGTAAGTTGTGGCGGCGTAGCGTAAATACGATACGCTGCGCCGCCGTAACAATGCGCCCCCCTACATGAATCTAGCCCATTGTATGTAGTGAACGAACGGATGTGTCTGAAACGACCGTTATTTTCTAAGGTCCTATATGCAAAAGCAATAGCAAGTTCAGAAAAACAATAATAATAGGGACACAGGAGAAGTACTTACTTTTTTCAAGCATTCTCTTAATGCTCCTTAACTGTTCCGGATCCCTCAGTTTGAGGTCTGACCACCTCTTTCTGAGCTGCTCCTTTGATCGTTTCACCCCAAAATGACGATTCAGACTTCTTTGCACTTTATCCATAATTTTGCCCTTCCTTACATTAGGGTGGGTATAGGGCCCATGCTTGCCATCGTAATCAGACTTTAGCAATATGTCCACCATTTCCCAAAGGACATGTTCGATGCCTTGTATCTGCTTCTCAGGAGCAAGAGGAGCCTTCCATCCTGGAGGAAGACCCGGATTTGGCTGTCTGGGGCCAGGTATAGTACTTAAAATTAATTTATTGTGGAAAAAAATGCTGTCAAATAGATGTTAATATGTAAAAAAGATATAATGTTTGATCTAAAAGTGTTTTCCATATCAATAAACAGTAGTGGCCCAAAAAGTTGGGGAGAAAAGAATGAAAACTGCTGGGGTCAGAATGATTGTCTTTTCTATTTATTTTCAATCAATTTGCAACAGTCATTAGCTGAAAATTGTGTGTGATTTTTAAACCCAAAACTCATACTGTCCCTTTTTTAAACACAGGAGGACATCAGCCAGGATGAGGGTCTGGAAAGTGTCAGGCAGGAGGAGGCCGGGGTGAGTGGCAGAGAGGAGGTGGCAGGAGTGAGTGGCACAGAGGAGGGGGCATGAGTGAGTGGCACAGAGGAGGTGGCAGGGCCAAGTGGCAGCACAAGGTGCCTCCCATCTGCCTTCCTACAAGAAGGGCCAGGAGGGATATGAGGGTGAGCGAGGCAGCACTGGCCCTGATTAGAGAGGCACAGGCCACCCTCCAGCAGCCTACCACCCCTGAAGAGGGCTATGGCACCCTCGTAATGGCCAAAATGAGCCAAATGTCAGAGGACCAATGCCTCAAATTTGAGCCACTACTTATAGGTTTGCTGAATAAGGGGGTGAGGGGGCTACTTACTGAGGACACAGTCATTTGTAGCCATGGCCATCCTCCCCCACCAGCTTATTCTCAACCTCCTCCTCCTCCACCTTCTTCTCCTCCACCTTCATTTCCTCCACCTTCTTCTCCTCCACCTTCTTCTCCTCCACCTTTATCTCCTCCACCTTCATCTCCTCCACCTTCATCTCCTCCACCTTCATCTCCTCCACCTTCATCTCCTCCGCCTTCATCTTCTCCACCTACTCCTCCTACACCTTCTTCTCCTCCACCTTCTTCTCCTCCACCTCCTCCTCCACCTTCTTCTCCTCCACTCTCATCTCCTCCACCTTCTTCTCCTCCACCTTCAACTCCTCCACCTCCTCCTCCTCCACCTTCATCTCCTCCTCCTGGCACGAGTACACCTCCAGAGGCACAGGCTCCAGCCAAGCGGAAAAGGAAGGCTGCAGAGAAGGCTGCAGAAAAGGCTGCAGAGCAGGCTGCAGAGAAGGCAGCAAGGAAGGCTGCAGGGAAGGCTACCAGGAAGACCAAGAAGTGATGGCCTTGCTTCAAGGTGGTCTGACAGAAGGCAGCCTGCTGTAGTACCACAGACTTGGGACATATATCTGACCTGCTGCTGTTCCTGACTTCTGGGAGTCCAGGACCAGATTGGGCTCCCTCCTGTTTGTGCTTCTCAATGTCCCAATTTTAGTGTCCACACAGAGTTGCACAAATGGCAGCAGGTTCTTCAGTGCTGCCTTGTATTTATTTTATTTCTATTCTTTACCAGAATAAATGGTCATTTTGTTTTACAGTTCATACTTGCCTATGTGTTTTTAATCAACCCAAAAATGTAGCTTGTGAGTAGGCAGGTTAACTTTAAA
Organism: Rana temporaria; assembly: GCF_905171775.1. NCBI lineage: Eukaryota > Metazoa > Chordata > Amphibia > Anura > Ranidae > Rana > Rana temporaria. Next base: position 430,484,787 of record NC_053491.1, on the reverse strand, counting down.
AAAACTACAAAAGGTCTAATTATAAAGGGACAGATCAGATAAGACCAAACAATAATGTTACAATGGTGGTAACTTGACACAACAAAATGAAAAAATAAATCATGGAGATGACTAGAAATTAAATAATAATTAAAAATGAAGATCTGTATTTGAAAAAAAGAAAAGAATTCTGGCTATAGTCGCAGGTGATCTAGGTCCATGCTGAGGGTATCACGGCTCCAGCGCTGTGAGTGGCTGGAGCCGCGATGTCATCACTCCCGTGCATGTGTGCGGGAGACTTTTTTCCGGCAAGGTCCAGCGTCTGCCGGACTTTCAGCCGAGAATTTCCAGAGGGCATTGCGCCGCTGAAGTAAGCGGCTGCATGCAAGGGGAATATCTCCTAAACCGTACAGGTTTATGAGATATTCTTTTTACCTAAAGGTAAGTGTTATTATAGGCTTACCCAGGGCCGGCGCTAGCGCAAGGCAACATGGGCACTTGCCTTACGGTGCCAGGGAACAGGGCGGAAAATTGACTGGTCCGTCACAGTCACTCTGTCTCATTGTGTGACAGTCTCACTGTCTCGTCCTTGGCTACGCGGCCTATGTGGCGCCTACGTCCTATGTTAGTGAGTGACGTAAGTGGCCCCGCCCCTGGTTTCCCCTGGCCGCTCAGCCACATGATGTGAAGGAGCGAGGGCTGCAGGAGGCGGAGCAACGGACGGACCTGACCCGCACCAGCAGGCAGTGCAGCCTGCGGCGTCATCCTGGAGGTGACGGCGACCTGTTGAGGGACTCAGGACGGGAGCCGCCTGGTGCACAGGTTGGTGTTCAGAAACTGGTAAGGGGGACCGACCTGTTTTAAAGTTTCCTGTTTAAAAAAAATAAATGCACGTTACAAAGCCACAAATAGTTTGTTTGCTATGTTTCTCTGTAAAAGATAAATAAGTTAAATTATCACTTTAAGCATCATAACCATTAAAGCTTAGTGGAGCACATATATAATGTATGGTGTGTGTGTGTGTGCCTGTGTGCGTGCGTGCGTGTCGGGGGGGGGGGGGCTCAAACTGCACCTTCGTCTGAGTTGGCAAAAATCCTTGCACTGGCCCTGGGCTTACCTGTAGGTAAAAGTAAAAAAAAGGATATATAACCGCTTTAAAAAGGGTGTGGTCACGGTGTACAACATAGATAAGACATGTTGCCAGCACACAATTAAGCTTGTTTCAAAGTCTCTTCAAAGATCTCTTTATTATTGTATGATCTTGTATAATCACATACAAAAGCAACATTTCAGGACTGGATCTGTCATACCTTGGCAGTTGGCAGTTAATAATGGCTAAAAAATAATTAAAAGCATGTCTGACTGTCCTTTTAAATTGATTGGAACTGTGCTGCCCCAATAGGGGCATAGAATATGAGATGCATAGCCTCAGTTAATATTAGCATTGTTATATAGATTAGAGTCTATATAGTGTGGTTTGCCTACTATTTTCTCATAGCTAAATCTATGTGTTATCCTATGCTGCCATCTAGTGGCCTTTGTTGCAATGCACATGTTTATGTGATTCTTTGAGTTACCACATATTTTCACTGTATGTATGCCCCTCCCTGCTTCCTGTGTGGAGTACTTCCTGTGTCATCTCTTCAGCCAGCAAGCCACATGTAGAAGGACACTCATGTACTCTGCCCAAGGTAGGAAAGGCATCATCTTTTGACCGCACAATACTATCACCATTCATCTGCTGTTCCTGTTATCTGCTGTAACCTCTGAAGTTTAAAGAATAAACACCTCTTTTGAATGAATCGGTATTGACGAGTTCAGCTGTCTGACAAGGATTGTCCGCAGTGAGTATATCTGCTTATACAGGCCAGGCATAGAGGTCTCAGCAAGGGATATATCGCTATCACAACAATCGGAGTCAGAACAGTCAAAAGATGCATAGAATTCTTACAGCATGCTGTGTATATGTGTGTGCCTAATCTGCAATCAAGCTCAGTGCCAGCCGCCATCTTGTGAAAGCACATGGTCGCACAAGCTTACTGCTCTTCATGTGAATGTTGAAAGCTGTTTTTCTAATTGAACTGTGTTACCCCACCTGTCTAAGCTGCTGTTCGTCTTCTTAAAGAGACAGTACCATTTTTTACAAAACCGTGAGAAATGTCTAGACAAGGCTCTGAACACTCTTTTACGGCTGAACCAACGCAGATTCATCATGCCTCTGAACCCGCAGACGTACAGGGAGCAGACTCTGCAGATATTGCTGAACAGAGTGTAAGACCCAAGCGTACAATAAAACCAATACAGAAACTCAGAGAAAACTATGAATACACTAGAGATAAGTTCTCCAGCAAGCTATCGGACTTCTGGGACAGAACTTCACACTGCATGTCAGTTTTGCCACACTTTAATGATCAACCGGCTGAACTAGGAGATTCTATAGTTCGCCTATCTGCTGCGTATGAACATTACCAACGGCTGTCTGCAAAATACACTGCTTTCTTGCAAGACTGTAATATAGAGGACTCTTCAGCAGAACTGACCAAGACTGATGCATTGAACCAACAAAGGGATCTCTTAGTGAAAAATGCTCAGTGTAAGGCAGAACTCCGCATTGCTCAACTGCAAGAGACCAGATCTCACAGATCAACATCAACCAAGCACACTGCACGTTCTTCTAGATCCTCTCGCTCCAGAAGTTCAACATTAAGCGACAAGCTAATAGAGGCCCGCGCTGATGCTGAATCCAAAAAAGCGCAAAGCTCCCTTGCTAAGAAAGAAGCAGAGATGAAGGCCCAAAGCAAAGCTCTTGAAGCAGAGATGGAAGCCCAGAGCAAAACTCGCCAAGCAGAAATGGAATCCCAAATAAAGATTCTGCAAATAGAGAAAGAGGAAGCAGGTGCGCTAGCAAGGCTGAAAGTCCTTGAACAAGCAATGGGTCAAAGTACTAATTCAGACTGTCTTATCCCAGCAGAACTGGAAGATCCAATTGATCGCACCAGTGATTATGTGCTAAAGCATAATGTTTACAAAGATACAGAGTCATCTCCTGTACCTCCTACTAACAACACTGTTCTGACTCTCAACTCAGGGACCTCTCAGCTCAAAATGCCTGAGTCTCCTCAAGTCCACAACGCCAGAGCATCTACGCAGCAAACCACATCAACTCCTGCCATCAACAAGGTGACTTCCAGCGACAAGCCGCAGCTCCAGCCACAGCCAGCAGAAGCCTTAAAGACTACACCAAAGTTAAGCGCTCATGCAACATCATTTCATCCTGGTAAACCTCACCTTTCTTCACCAGAGAACTTTCACACCCAAGGGGTTCCACAGATTACTTTGGCACCAAAGAGTGAGAGATCAGACTTGAATGACTTAGCCAGCTATATGGCACGCCGTGAGCTCATTATCACCAGCCTCTCAAGGTTTGATGACTGTCCAGAGAGCTACAGGGCCTGGAGATCAACCTTCAAGGCTGCTATTGCTAATTTCAACCTTAATAGCAAGGACGAACTTGATTTGCTCATAAGGTGGCTGGGGCCAGAATCTGCAAATCGTGTTAAAAGACTGAGGACAGTACATGTTGACCACCCAGATGCAGGTCTTGTTGCCACATGGGCAAGACTTGAGCAAGCCTATGGTAGCTCAGAAGCCATAGAAAGCGCTCTATTCAAGAGACTGCAAAACTTCCCAAAAATAGGGAACAAAGACTATCGCAAGCTCCAAGATCTAAGTGACCTCCTCATGGAGTTAGAGTTGGCAAAGACAGACCCACGTCTACCTGGTCTAAGCTTCCTGGACACTGCTCATGGTGTCAATCCAGTGGTGTCTAAACTGCCATACGGCCTGCAGGAGAGATGGGCGCAGCAGGGCTCAAGGTACAAAAGAGACTATAACGTATCCTTTCCTCCATTCTCATATTTTTGCAGGTTCATCAGTGAACAAGCCTGGATGAGAAATGATCCCAGCTTCAGCTTCAGTGAACCCGACTTGCCTGCTTCATCACCATCTCCAAGGTATGACAACACAGCAGCTAAACACAGAGACTTTCATAGAGCAATATCTGTTAAAAGGACAGACATCTCACCACCCGTATCCTCTCATGCATACCAGAGTGATTCGGGTGATAAAGATCCTAATCGTCAGTGCCCTATTCACAAGAAGCCTCACCCTCTTAAGAAATGCCGAGAGCTGAGAGCAAAGACTTTACAAGAGCGCAGGGAGATTCTCCAGAAACTTGGAGTATGTTACAGGTGCTGTGCTTCTTATAGTCATTTTGCCAAGGACTGTAAAGTTGTCATCAAGTGCACAGAATGCAGCAGCGAAAGACATGTGACAGCTATGCATCCTACTCCACTTACAGACAGCCCACAGCAGCTACCTACCTCCACCCCTCTCTCAAATAATGGCGGGGAGCAACGAAGCCACGCTCTAGCCCAGGAGAATGTTTCTTCTTCATGCACAGAAGTCTGTGGAGAAGGTTTAGATCACAAGTGCTGTGCCAAGATATGCCTTGTTAAGGTATACCCAGAGGGTCAACCTGAAAAAGCTGCCAGGATGTATGCCATAATAGATGAACAGAGCAACAGATCCCTGGTCAAGCCTAAATTCTTTGAGATCTTTGGCATTGAGGGTCATGCCACACCGTATACTCTCAGAACCTGTTCTGGTCGCGTAGAGACTTTCGGCAGAAGGGTCGATGGGTTCATGGTGTCTCATATCGAAGGGAAAGAGGGCATACTCCTACCAACATTAGTCGAGTGTGACCAGATACCAGACGAAAGAGAAGAGATTCCTACTCCAGAGGTTGCATATCACCATCCTCACTTAAGGCACCTTGCTGATGAGATTCCCGCAATGGACATGAATGCTGAAATCTTAGTCTTGCTAGGAAGAGACATTCTTAGAGTACATAAGGTACGTGAGCAGTGTGATGGACCTGAGGATGCCCCTTATGCACAAAGACTTGATCTAGGCTGGGTAATAGTGGGCGATGTATGCTTGGATAGAATGTGTACATCATCTGAGATCCACTCCTTCAAAACTTACATGTTAGGAAATGGACGCGCATCCCACTTCAAAGAGTGCCCTCACCATTATGAAATAAAGGAGAAGCCTCTTGACATCATCCAAGTACCTGATGCCACTCCTATCCTGTGTGATGATAACCTAGGTACCACAGTGTTTTGTACCACAAGTGACGACAACAAAATAGCCTTGTCAGTTGAAGACAGAGAGTTCATCAAAATAATGGACAAAGAATTCTTCAAGGATGAGTCTAACAGCTGGGTTGCACCATTGCCTCTTCGTGCTGCAAAGGTCAAACTGCCAAACAATCGGGAACAGGCTTTATCCAGATTCAACTCACTTCAACGAACATTAAAGAACAGGCCTGAAATGAAGGACCATTTCATTACCTTTATGAAGAGGATCTTTGACAATGAGCATGCTGAGCCAGCCCCACCTCTTCAAATACACGATGAGTGCTGGTACCTACCCTTCTTCGGAGTGTACCATCCACGTAAGCCAAAACAAATTAGGGTAGTGTTCGACTCCAGTGCCAAACATCAGGGCGTATCCCTGAACGATATTCTTCTCACTGGTCCTAACCTTACCAACAACCTTGTAGGTGTACTCATGAGGTTCAGAAGAGAGCCAGTTGCCATAACTGCGGACATTGAACAAATGTTTCATTGCTTTATTGTACGAGAAGACCATAGGAACTTCCTAAGGTTTCTGTGGCACCGTGACAACAACATGAACAATGAGATGATTGAATACCGCATGAAGGTTCATGTTTTCGGAAATAGCCCCTCACCTGCCGTCGCAACATACGGTTTACGAAGGACTGCTCTTGACGGAGAACAGGAGTATGGTGCAGATGCTCGACATTTCGTCGAGAGAGATTTCTATGTGGACGATGGACTTAAATCTTTACCTACAGCGGAAGAAGCCATAGACCTGCTCCAAAGGACACAAGTTATGCTTTCTGAGGCTAACCTCAGACTACACAAGATTGCCTCAAACAGTGTTGCTGTTATGAAAGCCTTTCAACCTGGCGATCATGCCACAGGGTTTAAAGACTTAAATCTGGGGATGGACATGCCACCTGTGCAGAGAAGTCTGGGCCTACGGTGGGACTTATTAAAGGACAGCTTCGGCTTTCAAGTCAGCTCTGCAGACAAACCATTTACCAGGCGTGGAGTTCTGTCAGTGGTGAACAGCCTATACGATCCAATGGGATTTGTGGCTCCCATCACCATACAAGGTAAATCCATACTTAGACAGCTCTCAGAGACTATCAAAGATTGGGATGCCCCACTACCAATAGACAAACTTTCAAGGTGGGAGTCCTGGAAACAGTCGTTACATGCCTTAGATGGAATTCTTATACCACGCTGCTACACTCCGACTTCCCTTGCCACCAGTCGGAGGAAAGAGCTGCACATCTTCTCAGATGCATCTACTGAGGCCATAGCGGCTGTTGCCTACCTCAAGGTAAGGGATTCAGCTAATCTAACCCATGTAGGGTTTCTGTTTGGGAAGGCTAAGTTAGCACCCAAGCCTGAACACACAATTCCTAGGCTTGAACTTTGTGGGACTGTGCTAGCTGTAGAGATTGCAGATTTCATACTGCGTGAGCTAGACATTCAGATAGATGACATCAAATTCTACACAGACAGCAAGGTTGTTCTGGGCTACATATACAACCAGACTAAACGTTTCTATGTCTATGTCAGCAACCGTGTAGAAAGAATAAGAAAATCATCTAAACCTGAACAATGGCATTATGTTCCATCTGAAATTAATCCTGCAGATCATGGCACCAGGCCAGTGTCTGCGAGTGCCTTCGTAAATTCTTCTTGGTTAACAGGTCCTGAATTCTTGTTGGCTGATCCAGAAGAAACTACGGCTGACGTCTTCAGTCTTCTAGAACCCGACAAAGATCCAGAGGTTCGTCCTGAAGTTAAAACCCTTGTCACCAGAACTGAACAAAGATGTGCCTTGGGCTGTCAACGCTTTGAACGTTTCTCCAAGTGGACAAGGCTGGTACGCACCACCGCAAGGTTAGTTCATATTGCACACTGCTTTCACACGAAGCTCACAGATGCTCACTGTCAAGGTTGGCACATGTGCCAAAAGCTTCTTTCTGCAAAAGACATTGCTGAAGCTGAACTGATCATAATACGCAGTGTACAACAGGATGTCTTTGGCTCAGAAATCAGACGTATCCGTGACAAGGGGGACATTCCAAAAAACAGTCCAATTGCTAACCTGAACCCATTCATTGACAATGATGGCACGTTAAGGGTTGGCGGACGCCTAAACAAGGCTAAGTTCAGTGAGCAAGAACAGAATCCTCTCATTATACCTGCTCGCCATCACATCACCACTTTGCTCATACGGCACTACCATGAAAGGGTGAAACACCAAGGTAGACACTTCACAGAGGGAGCCATAAGAGTTGCAGGCCTTTGGATTATAGGGACTGTAAAGACTTTCATCAGACCTATCACGGAACTCATTTTGCTCTTGCCGTTTGGAGACTGAACTTATTTGGGTATGCTGTTGGATCCTACCTGCGACTTCGAGAAGGAAGTATCTGGAACTTTAGTTGTCACAACTTGAAGCCTTATATTATAGTTGTTGTATTATATGCATGTTCTCCATTATGTCTTTCAGGTTTTCAAGACATCAAGCAAATTGCGCTGTTGTTTATTTGCATAACTACCGTTGTATTATGTAAATAGTGGCATTATCATGCCAGACGGGGAGTGTGCTGCCCCAATAGGGGCATAGAATATGAGATGCATAGCCTCAGTTAATATTAGCATTGTTATATAGATTAGAGTCTATATAGTGTGGTTTGCCTACTATTTTCTCATAGCTAAATCTATGTGTTATCCTATGCTGCCATCTAGTGGCCTTTGTTGCAATGCACATGTTTATGTGATTCTTTGAGTTACCACATATTTTCACTGTATGTATGCCCCTCCCTGCTTCCTGTGTGGAGTACTTCCTGTGTCATCTCTTCAGCCAGCAAGCCACATGTAGAAGGACACTCATGTACTCTGCCCAAGGTAGGAAAGGCATCATCTTTTGACCGCACAATACTATCACCATTCATCTGCTGTTCCTGTTATCTGCTGTAACCTCTGAAGTTTAAAGAATAAACACCTCTTTTGAATGAATCGGTATTGACGAGTTCAGCTGTCTGACAAGGATTGTCCGCAGTGAGTATATCTGCTTATACAGGCCAGGCATAGAGGTCTCAGCAAGGGATATATCGCTATCACAACAATCGGAGTCAGAACAGGAACCTTTATTTAGTATGACAATGAGCAATTTTTTTGTATTTAAAAAAATGCTTAGTGGTTGCTATGGGTTACTACACATTGCGTACCCTCTGTGAAATTCCTTATTACATTAGGGTAAAACTGCATAGTCTTCAGTACCGCTAGATTCATAATACCAAATGTATGGGGGTTATGAAATATTCAGCTGTTGTGAGATTTCCTCTGAAACAAGAGGAAGTAAGGCTTCATGGGCTTAGACAGTTATGTGAAAAGACTTCCAGAGAATCTAAATTAAGACTCGCATATACTTCTAATATACAAAAAGCAGAACAGTACACCCACATACAATGTCATTTTATCAGCATGGAAACTATAAGAAAGTCATCTCATGGTTCTACAGACCAGTGCCTGCCCAAGACATTGTGCTGCCTGGGACCAAGAATAAAATGCTGCCCCCCCCCCCCCCCCCCCCCCCAGAATAACATCACGCCAACCAAAAGGCCCCCACATTCATTATTTTATATTGTGATAACTAAAGGGGACCCGTCGTGGCTCTATACATGTATAAAGGAGTATAAAGAGGACCTGTCATTACTCTTTACATGTAAAGGAATATCAAGAGGACCTGTCATGGCTCTATAAATGTATATAGGACTATAAAGAGTACTTGACATGGCTCTATACATGTATAAAGGAGTATAAAGAGGACCTGTCATGGCTCTATACATGTATAAAGGAGTATAACAAGGGCCTGTCATGGCTCTATAGATGTATAAAGAGGACCTGTCATGGCTCTATACATGTATATAGAGGACATGTCATGGCTCTATACATGTATATAGAGGACCTGTCGAGACTCTTTACATGTAAAGGAATATAAAGAGGACCTGCCATGGCTCTATAAATGTATATAGGAGTATAAAGAGAACCTGTCATGGCTCTATACATGTATAAAGAGGGCCTGTCATGGCTCTATACATGCATATAGGCGTATAAAAGAACCTGCCATGGCTCTATACATGTATCCAGGAGTATAAAGGGACCTGTGAATTGCCGGCGGCCACAATGTCTTTTGCGCAAACGAATCAATGTACGCTAATTGTGTTTTTTTTTTTTTTTTGGTACCAAAAATATGTAGAAGAATACATATTGGCCTAAACTGAAGAAAATTGTTTATTTTTCTAAATTTTGGGGATATTTATTATAGCAAAAAGTTTAAAAATATATATATATTTATAGCACAAAAAATTTGCTGCCCCCCTAAAAGTGCTGCCTGGTACCCATGGTACCACCCGGTCCCATCATAGGGCTGGCCCTGCTACAGACATGCAGAAGACTCCCATGTACCTCTTGGCCTTGGGGACCCAAAAGTGAACACACAGATAACTGTCCAACATCAGGGAGAGGCTTGTGATTAGTTGGGTTATGGACAGGTCAGGCTAAACAAAAGGATATTAAAACTAGTCTATGTGTAGCACTACCCCCGCAGGAGCCGCTGGTGAATGTTGGTTATCTCCCACCCTGCACAGCCAGGCACATCATTTTCCATAAGCTTCAGACAAGAAGCAGTCCTTGCAGCTTTGTTTTGTTTTTTATTTAGGGGATTTAACCACTTCAGCCCCGGAAGAATTGGCTGCTCAATGACCATAGCATTTTTTTGCAATTTGGCACTGCGTTGCTTTAACTGACAATTGTGCTCTGTACCCAAACAAAATTTACGTCCTTCCCCCCCCCCCCCCCCCCCACAAATAGAGCTTTCTTTTGGAGGTATTTGATCTTCTCTGTGGTTTATATTTTTTGCTCTATAAACAAAAAAAGAGCGACAATTTTGAAAAAAACACTGGGCTAGATTTAGGTAGCCCTGCGTAATGTTGTGCGGGCGTTACGCCGTCGTAAATTAGGGCGCAAGTATTTAGAAAGAACTTGCGCCCTAAGTTACGGCGGCGTAACGTATGTGGTCCGGCGTAAGCCCGCCTAATTCAAATTTGGATGATGTGGGCGTGTTTTATATAAATTTACTGTGACCCCACATATTTGACGTTTTTTGAAAGAATCCCAGTGCGCATGCTCGAAATTACGCCGCAAATCGTCAATGCTTTAGACGTGAACGTAACTTACGTACAGCCCTATTCGCGAACGACTTACGCAAACGACATAAAAATTTCGAAATTTGCGGGGACGACGTCCACACTTAACATTGCGCACGCCTCATAAAGCAGGAGTAACCTTACGCCTGGAAAAGGCCATAACGCAAACGACGTAAAAAAATTCGCCGGTCGTACGTACGTTTGTGAATCGGCGTATCTACCTAATTAGCATGTTCCTCGCGTAAATCGACGGAAGCGCCACCTAGCGGCCAGCTTAAATATGCAACTAAGATACGACGGCGTAAGAGACTTACGCCATTCGGATCTTAGCCAAGTTTCGGCGTATCTTGCTTTCTGAATACAGAAAGAAGATACGCCGGCGCAGATTTGAAAAAATGACGTCACTTCGCGCAAAGCACGGCGGGAATTTCAAAACGAAGCATGCGCAGTACGTCCAGCACGGGAGCGTGCCTAATTTAAATGGTACACGCCCCATTTGAATTAGGCGGGCTTGCGCCGGACGCCTTTACGTTACACCGCCGTAAGTTTACACGCAAGTGCTTGGTGAATCAGGCACTTGCGCTGAAAACTTGCGGCGGTGTAACGTATAGACGATACGTTACGCCACCGCAGTTATATGTGATTCTGGCCTTGGGTGTTCAGTGGATGAAAACTGAACTCCAGGCAAATATAAAAGACACAGAACAAGGCAGGTCTGTATTCATTTAATACAGATTTAGGGCCAGATTCACGTAGATCAGCGGATCTATAGATCCGCTCGATCTACGTGAATTAAGATCCGCTCCCGCAAGTTTAGGAGGCAAGTGGCTAATTCACAAACCACTTACCTCCAAACTTGCGACGGCGCATCCTAAATGCCCCAGCGGAATTCAAATTCCGCGGCTAGGGGAGTGTCATATTTAAATCAGGCGCGTTCCCGTGCCGATTTAAATGCGCAGGTGCCGTCCGCGAAATTTCCCGGCGTGCATTGCTCCCACTGACGTCGCTAGGACGTCAGTGGTTGCGACGCTTACGTAAACGACGTCCGTCCGTATTCGAGAACGACTTACGCAAACGACGTTAAAAAATTCAAATGCGACGCGGGAACGCCGGCTATACTTAACATTGGCTGCGCCTGATAAAAGAAAGGGTACGCCGCTACGGAAACGTCGTAAGAAGACTGCGTCGGGTCCGCGTACGTTCGTGAATTTGCGTATCTCGCTGATTTACATATTATTTCTTGTAAATCAGCGGGAACGCCCCCGGCGCCATTTTTAAATTTAAAAATAGATCCGACAGTGTAACACAGTGTAACACTGTCAGATCTTAGCCCTATCTATGCGTATCTGATTCTATGAATCAGGCGCATAGATAGGACCAGTTTACGTCAGAGATACGATGGTGTATCTGTAGATACACCGTCGTATCTCTTTGTGAATCTGGCCCAAAATGTATTTTTAACCACTTTAGCTCCAGAAGATTTTACCCATTCCTGACCAGGCCATTTTTTGCGATACGGCACTGTGTTGCGTATTGCGTGGTTGTGTGGCGCTGTACCCAAATAAAAAATATGTCCTTTTTTCCCCCCCACAAATAGACGCTTTCTTTTAATGGTATTTTGCCTACTAAACAAAAAAAAAACACAGACAATTTTGAAAATAAATAAATATTCTTTACTTTCTATTATAAAACATATCCAATAAAAAAATGTAAAACATATCTTCATCAGTTTAGGCCAATATATATATTTTTGGCAAAAAATAATTACATCACAATATGTGCATATTGATTGGTTTACGCAAAAGTTATCGCTTCTACAAAATAGGTGATAGATCTAGGGACTTTTTATTTATTTTTTTGTTTTACTAGAAATGGCAGTGATCAGCGATTTTTTTAGCGGGACTGCAACATTGCGGCGGACAAGTCAAACACTTTTTGGGGACCAGTGACACCAATACAGTGATCAGTGCTAAAAGAAAAATGCACTGATCACTCAATAAATGACACTGAGGTTAAAGTGTTTGTTAAAGGGGTTGTAAAGGTAAAAAAAAAAATCCTAAACAGCTTCCTTTACCTTACTGCAGTCCTCCTACACTTACCTCATCCTTCCATTTTGCTTTTAAATGTCCTTATTTCTTCTGAGAAATCCTCACTTCCTGTTCTTCTGTCTGTAACTCCACACAGTAATGCGAGGCTTTCTCCCTGGTGTGGAGTGTTGTGCTCGCCCACTCCCTTGGACTACAGGAGAGTCAGGACGTCCACTAACACACAGCTCCTTTCTCTATCTGCAACGTAGTGGGCGCCCTGACTCTCCTGTAGTCCAAAGGAGGGGGCGAGCACGACACTCCACACCAGGGAGAAAGCCTCGCATTACGGTGTTACAGAGTTACAGACAGAAGAACAGGAAGTGAGGATTTCTCAGAAGAAATAAGGACATTTAAAAGCAAAATGGAAGGATGAGGTAAGTGAAGGAGAACTGCACTAAGGTAAAGGAAGCTATTTAGGAAAAAAAAATTGTACCTTTACAATCCTTTTAAGCCGGAGCCTGCTAATAGCTGTTGTAAACCTATATCAAGCCAGAGACTCTTAATGCAGCCCTGTCCTAAAACAGTTTAGAAGCAATACACATCTTCTATTTATTTGATCTGAAAATACATTTTTATACAGCACAACACCCAGCTCTATGCATATTCCATAATTTGTACTGTGATTGAGTTAAAAAAATATGCGTAAAAAATTATCACCCTGATGTATGAGAAGATGCAAATTAGGTAGACACCAAACATGCCTATATTACTAGGAGCAGAAGGTTAAAGAATACATTAGATCTCCCAAGCAAAATATGCCTAGGATTTATTCATATCTGGTCTCTATGAAACCGTAAGTTTGTTCTGTTAGAATTCTGTTAGAAATCTGTTAGAAATAGATTGTGAAACCTTCTCATATGAAAATATACGCTATATTACCAAAAGTGTTGGGACACTTACCTTTACACGCACTGAACTTTAATGGCATCCCAGTCTTAGTCTGTAGGGTTCAATATTGAGTTGGCCCTCCCTTTGCAGCTATAACAGCTTCAACTCTTCTGGGAAGGCCGTCCACAAGGTTTAGGAGTGTGTCTATGGGAATGTTTGACCATTCTTCCATTTGTGAGGTTAGGCACTGATATTGGAGGAGAAGGTCTGGCTCATAGTCTGCATTCAAATTCATCCCAAAGTGTTCTATCGGGTTGAGGTCAGGACTCTGTGCAGGCCAGTCAAGTTCCTCTACCCCAAACTCGCTCATCCATGTCTTTATGGAACTTGTTTTGTGCACTGGTTCAAATCATTTGGTGGAGGGGGGATTATGGTGTGGGGTTGTTTTTCAGGGGTTGGGCTTGGCCCCTTAGTTCCAGGGAAGGGAACTCTTAAGGTGTCAGCGTACCAATAAATTGTGGACAATTTCATGCTCCCAACTTTGTGGGAACAGTTTGGAGTTGGTCCTTTCTGTTCCAAAATGACTGCGCATCAGTGCTGGCTGCATGGATGAGCGCATTTGGGTTGAGGAACTTGACTGGTCTGCACAGAGTCCTGACCTCAATCCAATCTAACACCTTTGGAATGAATTATAACAGAGACTGCGAGCCAGGCCTTCTCGTCCAACATCAGTGCCTGAACTCACAAATACACTTCTGGAAGAATGGTCAAACATTCCCATAGACACACTCCTAAACCTTGTGGACAGGTTTCCCAGAAGAGGTGAAGCTGTTATAGCTGCAAATAGTAGGCCAACTCAATATTAAACCCTACAGACTAAGACTGGGATGACATTAATGTTCACGTGTGTGTAAAGGCAGGTGTCCCAATACTTTTGGCAATATAGTGTAGATATATTTAGGGAAGTAGACATTATGAGAATGATTTCTGCAATATTGTAAAACGCTTCAGCACCCTTTCAGCACACCACTCAGATCTTTTGATTGGTTGTATTATTTCTGTAAAAGTCCCCTTCAAAAGAAACGATGTCTCTGGTCTCCGTCTCTGTCTCTATAGCTCTTGTTTCCATTGAAACTATGAAGGAATGCTTAGAATTATTTATGATATAGCCAGTGACCTTGATACCTCAGATTGGAATTACATTGTAAACCAAACTACTCCGCATATAACCAACAACAAGGAGAAAGTTTAAAGTACTTGTTCACTCTTAATCACATAACTGTTGCTGTTTCATATAGCTAGATTCAGAGACGTTTACGCCGGCGTAACTCTGAATCTACGCCGTCGTAAATTTAAGCGTATTCTGGAAACCAGATACGCTTAAATTAGGCTAAGATACGAGCGGCGTAAGTCTCCTACGCCGTAGTATCTTAGGGTGCATATTTACGCTGGCCGCTAGGTGGCGCTTCCGTTGATTCAGTCGTAAAATATGCAAATGAGCTATATACGCCGATTCAGAAACGTAAGTGCGCCCGGCGCAATTTCTTACGTCGTTTACTTAAGGCTTTTTCCGGCGTAAAGTTAGTCGAACAAAAAGCTGGCCTAGCCAATGTTAAGTATGGACGTCGTTGCCGCGTCGAATTTTGTAATTTTTACGTCGTTTGCGTAAGTCGTCCGTGAATGGGGCTGGACGTAATTTACGTTCACGTCGAAACCAATACATCCTTGCGGCGTACTTTGGAGCAATGCACACTGGGATATGTCCACGGACGGCGCATGCGCCGTTTGTTAAAAACGTCAATCACGTCAGGTCACGAATCATTTACATAAAACACGCCCCCCTGTTCCTCATTTGAATTAGGCGCGCTTAGGCCGGCCCA
This sequence comes from Rana temporaria, assembly GCF_905171775.1. Lineage (NCBI taxonomy): Eukaryota > Metazoa > Chordata > Amphibia > Anura > Ranidae > Rana > Rana temporaria. The sequence goes on along the minus strand of NC_053491.1, from coordinate 430,469,632 downwards.
TTTACGCTACGCCGCCGTAACTTAGGAGGCAAGTGCTTTGTGAATACAGCACTTGCCTCAAAATTATGCCGCCCTACCTGAATCCAGCTAATAGTGTCTGTTTTGTAATAGCTTTTCTGTTAATATTTTCTTGCACAGTTTTTCTTTTCATTAAAACAATATTTTAAATTGGGATGATTTTAAATACAAGGTATGAGGTACCGAATTTCTTAGGCCTGATACACACGATAGGATTGATCCGCGGATACGGTCCGCCGGACCGTATCCGCGGATAAATCCTCTGAGGATTTTGATCCGATGGAGTGTACACACCATCGGATCAAAATCCGCGCCGAATTCCCATCGCGGTGACGTGTCGCGCCGTCGCCGCGATGATGACGCGGCGACGTGCGCAACGCTGTCATATAAGGATATCCACGCATGCGTCAAATCATTACGACGCATGCGAGGGATGGGTTCGGACGGATCAATCCGGTGAGTCTGTACAGACCACCGGATCGATCCGCTGGAGCCGATTCCAGCGGATAGATTTGTTAGCATGTCTACAAATTTTTATCTGCTGGAAATCGGAAATATCCGCGGATAAATATCCGCTGGAACGTACACACCAGGGGATCTATCCGCTGAAACCGATCCGCTGAGATTTTTCAGCGGATGGATCCTCTCGTGTGTATGGGGCCTCAAAGGTCACTCAATTTACACCTTTCCTAAGTAATATTTTAAATTATTAAAGTGGTTGTAAACCCTTTCCAACCACTTATACCTACAGATAAACCTAGATTAAAGGGTTTGTAAAGGATTTTTTTTTTTATCTTAATAGCTTCCTTTACCTTAAAGCGGTCCTCCACCCTAAAGTGGAGTCCCGCTGATCGGAACCCTCCCCCCCTCCGGTGTCACTTTTGACACCTTTCAGGGGGGAGGGGGGTGCAGACACCTGTCTAAAGACAGGTATTTGCACCCACTTCCGGCCACACGATACGGGCGAAAGACGGGCATTCCGTCACATCCCGTCTGTCGCCCGTTGTGTGCTGGGAACACTCGGCTCCCAGCACACAGCGTGTGAGCCAATCGGCGGGCGCAGCGCGACTCGCGCATGCGCCGTAGGGAACCGGGCAGTGAAGCCGCAGCGCTTCACTTCCTGGTTCCCTCAGCGTGGATGGCGGGGGGAGCAGCAGAGTGACGAGCGATCGCTCGTGCTCTGCTGCGATCGGCGCTGGACTCCAGGACAGGTAAGTGTCCTATTATTAAAAGTCAGCAGCTGCAGTATTTGTAGCTGCTGACTTTTAATATTTTGTTCCCATGGCACATCCGCTTTAATGCAGTGCTGTTTTCATGTCCTCATTGTTCGTTTTTGCTCTCAAGTTGCTGTAATTCTTCTCTGATCTCCACACTTCCTGGTTGTCTGTTTCCTGATAACCACAGTACTGGGAGCTTTCTCTCTGTGGTCACTAATCAAGGAGGTGTGATTACTGTGTGTCTAAAACCCCTCAGCACCAATCAGTTTTGTTTTCCAAACAATCACTGCCCTGTATTGGCTCTGTACATCACAGAAGCAGGAAACAACATGCAAAAACGAAAACTAGAAACTGCAGGTACATTATATGATTGATTGTTATGTATTTTTAATAATTTTTAAAAGGAATCAATTAACAATAATGTCTCTCTACCCTGTAAACAGTCATTTCAGCAAAAAAAAAAAAAAAAACATTTCCTTTACAACTCCTTTAAGGCTTACCTGTGGGTGCTTAAAATATCTCCTAAACCTCCACGGTTTAGGAGATATTTACAAAAGATACTGGCGCCGATGTCTACAGCGCATGCGCCGTACACAACGGTGCAGGCGCACTTTAGAAACGGGGATCGTGCCATTTCTAAAGGAGAGCGTTACGTGGCTGGTGGCTCCCGCGTGCATGCGTGGGAGTGATGTCATCGCGGCACCGGCCAATCACAGCACTGGAGCCACGATACCCAGAAGGAAGATGGGCGCTTTGTGGAAGTGGGGACAGCGGTGACATCGCAGGCTTCGGTTTCAGGTAAGTGACATATAATGGGCTACTATGCGATGCATAGTAGCCCATTATGCTTTACTTTTGCAGGGAAACAAAGAGGAAGTAAAACCCATCATTAAGCTTAGTATCTGAATGCTCTAAATCAGAAATCAAAGAATCCTTGCCAACCCTTTGAAGAAAGCTACTATATTATAAACTCTGTTATATTCCTGTCTGGGTGTGGCAGTGAGTGTCACAGATTTTTTTTAAAGGTTAGAATTACTACAGCAGATGCTGAGAATGGTGCGTGTTTCTGTTAAAACACATGGCGGCACCTACTGTATGTGTGTGGAGGGTAAATGCACAATTAACCTTCCCCAGTTACAATCACTCTCAGTCTGCTTGTAAGAAGGGGTTATGACCATGACATGACCTAGACTGATTTTTGTATATCACGTTTATCTAACTATTAAAGACATTTCCTATAAAGTGAAGACCGCTGTCTGCCTTATCCCTTGTCCTACATTGAACTTTATTGGGCTCTCCCCCTTTCTCCGTTTTTTATACACTCTGGGCCATATTCTTAAACAAGTTACGCCGGTGTATCTACTGATACACAGGCGTAATTCGAAATTCCCGCCGGCGTATCATTGTTTTGTATTCACAAAACAATATACGCCGGATTTAGGCTAGGATCCGACTAGTGTAAGACACTTACACTGTCGGATCCTAAATGTAATTACTCCGCCGGCCGCTAGGTGGCGTTTATGTTCAGGTCTCATTTGTTTATGCAAATGAGCCTGATACGCCGATTCCCGAACAAATTTGCGTCGCGTAACCGTCGCTTACGTCGTTTGCGTAGGCGTAAGGTTACCCCTGCTATATGAGGGGTAACCTTACGCCAGTCCCACGTAGGCCATGTTAAGTATGGCGTCGGGTCCGCGTTGTGTTTTCCCGTTGGGTACGTCGTTTTACTAAGTCGTTCTTGAATACGACTTTACGTCAATGACGCACACGTCGGCGTCATTGACGTTTTATGCCGAGAACTGGAGCATGTGCACTGGGCTATTTTAAGCCCGGCGCATGCGCAGTTAGTTCGAATCGGGGGCGCGCTTAATTTAAATAGAAGCCGCCCCCTTGGATTTACGCGGGGATACGCCAGGCCAATTACACTATGCCGCCCCAAACTACGGAGCAAGTGTTTGGGGAATACAGCACTTGCTCCTGTAGGTTGGGGCGGCGGAGTGTAAATGGCTTACACGCCGCCCGCCTACTTTCTACAAGAATATGGCCCTCTGTCACTACCCTGGGATGGGACAAGTTTCAAACTGCGAGTTGTTCTTCCATAGCTGTGGACTTATTTAATATGTTTTGGGGTATGTGCTACTAGACTGAACTGAGGTTATTCCAGGGATTTTGGTCTATTGTTGAAGATTTATGAGGGATACACTAAAATTACCTGACTTCTCCATAAATTGCTGAGATGTGAAGATGATGAAGGATGACTTCAAATTGCCTGTCAAGCCAAAGGGCCCAGAAAGTCTCAGGAATCAATATAAGACAAATGGTCTGATCGGTGTGAGCAGACCTTTCATCAACCAAACAGGAGTTTGACCAATACCCCCATTCTGGCCTACACTGACCCATCTCAGCCCTATGAACTACATGTCAATGCTAGCCGAGAAAGACCAGTTGGGGCATTGTATCGGGAGAATGATGGACATCTATGATCCATCGTCTATGTGATCCTTATCTCTGCTGAAAAGAATTATCCCACTCACAAGCTAGAATTTCTTACCTTAAAGTGGGCAATGTTCGACAACATAAATGATTATCTGTATGGTGCACACTTCAAGGTCAGGTAAGATAAATATGCACTCATGTGCATACTCATCATGGCCAAACTGAATACCATAGGACACAGGTGTGGAGTTTTTCCCTCGTGGGGCATGCTGGGGAGGGGTATATCTGTGGCAGACGCCATTTTTGTTATTTCTTCCCGCGGGTTCCAGGTTCCAGGTGCGGCATCCACCTTTAGGGTGTGAGCATCCAACGGACCCCGGCGATGGCCTTCCAGGCCGGGGGCGCATAACACGCGGAGCTCCATATGGCTGAGAGGGGCCCCAGTGACTTACTGGGTCCCCCGCTTTACTGAGAAGATCCCAGGCTGGGTGCCGCTCGATTGGGGGGTCGGCTTGAGGAGAACCCGGAGGCAGGTTGTCCAACAGAGCTTGAACGAACCATCGGGGATCTGGTGACCGGAATGCTGACAGGTACTCTTTGCTGTCTTCCGGTGACCTATGTTCAATCTACTGGGAGGATGCGCTCAGTTTGTTCATTTAGCTCATTCAAGTAATTGGCCTGCGGCAGAGGCCCTAGAGCCAGGTCTGTGGCAGAGGCCTGTTCCTCCCAGCAATTTAAAGTGACGCTTCGGCTGCCAGGCTCGTGGCAGGAGTCTGTCCGGGGGCACTTCACCCACTCTGGCTAGAGTGGCGACAAACTGTGACTACTATTATTGCGCTGCTGAGAGCAGGATTGCTCTGTTCATATCCAGGCCTGATACCGCAAGTTCTCTATCGCTTCATCAACCTTTTCCTTCCTACTGCATGTTGATGTTGGCTATGTTGGGCCTGAAATAAGGCATTTGAAAACCTTTCTTCATGTACTGGACATTCGCTCACTACTTTATTCATCAGCTACACCCCTAGACAACACTGAGGTAACTTAATATGCCGATCCCAACAACAAACCAGCAGCTCCTGCGGGGGGTAGCGCTACATATACTATCAGCACACCACACTCTCTTTTCAACCACCTCATCCCTATGGCTTTACTCATGCTGTCCTTCCCCTGAAGTGCAAGACAAGTTGTTTCTCTGTCCAAGCAACCAACTTGTTCTCCTACACACTTCATTCTCGGGAACTGGACGATATCCTTGCCCCCGCACATTCAAATGTCAGATTTACGCCTGGGGGTTATATGGCCAAAGATCTGTTAAGGTATTTAACTGCATTATTCCTGCTTTCTATGTGGTCTTCACAATTTCAGTGTTGAATATATTTTAATCAGGCCCCAGGAGGCTCTTGTATTCAGCAACTAGTTTCACAGGTTTTCAAGTTGACGCACCACTTATACATCAATCAGACAGTTTATATTTAAAATGACCTACTGTATATGAACACAGCTTTCACTCACGCAATTTATTCTGACGTATAAAATAAACCATATACAGCATGTTCCATATGCTATAAAACAATGGTATATGAGAATTGGTATACAACTTTTGTCAATAGATTTCCTAACTTATAAGTACAGTACTATGCAAACTTTTTTGGCAGGTGTGAAAAAATGTTGTAAAGGAAGACTGCTTCCAGAAATAGAAGTGTTAAAGTGGAGTTCCACCCATAAATATAACATTACATCAGTAGTTTTAAAAAAATGTCATTAGTCCTTTACAAATTTTTTTTTTTTTTTTTAGATGCCTTCAAAGTGTTGTTGCTAGGCAGAATAGTTAATCTTCCCACTTCCTGCACCTAGGTGCTTAAGCTTCCTAACCTACACCGCACAGACTCCTGGGAATGTAGTGGGTGTAACTTTCCAGGAGTCTGTGCACTCCCCAGTCTCAAAGAATCATGTGACTTGGACAGCACAGGTGCTGAAACCTGATCTGACACTGCTTGTACAACACTGAGCACGTGCGAGATCTGCAAGGCTGAAATCCAGGAAGTCATACAGTCTGGCTTCATGATGCCCACACTTAACATGGCCCCAGTCAATTTCTATTTTATAAAGTGTCTAAATGCTGTAACAACCTAACAAAACGGACCTTAGTTTACAGACTAACTTTACTAGAATACATTAAGATTGTGTATTACAGGGGTATTTATATTTAAAAAGTGAAATTGTGGCCGGAACTCCGCTTTAAGTTTATATTTTTATTAATTAACAAAATGCTGCCTGCAAACACTCATTATTGTGCCGCTCTCCAGCCCTTCATGAACAAACTGCCTCCTGCTACGGCCAAGTATTTCACATTTTGACTCATCAGTAGAGCACCTGCTGCAATTTTTCTGCACCACAGTTCCTATGGGCCAGATTCTCGTACAATTGCGGCGGCGCAACGTAACCCGTTTACGTTACACCGCCGCAAGTTTTCAGTGTAAGTGCCTGATCCACAAAGCACTTACCTGTAAACTTGTGGCGGTGTATCGTAAACACGTCCGGCGCAAGCCCGCCCAATTCAAATGGGGCGTGTACCATTTAAATTAGGCGCGCTTCCGCGCCGGACGTACTGCGCATGCTCAGTTTAGAAATTCCCGCCGTGCTTTGCGCGATGTGACGTCATTTTTTAAAACGGCGACGTGCGTAGCCTCCATTCGTATTCCCGGACGTTTTACGCCAAAACAAAAAAAAAATTGAAATTCGACCCGGGAACGACGGCCATACTTTAACATGGCTCGACTAAAGTTAAGCCATGTTAAAGCAGGTGTAAATTTGCGACAGGAAAAAATTACTAGCGACGACGTAACGAACGCGAAAACCGTCGTGGATCGCTGTAAATGCTCATTAGCATACCCGACGCAGGAAAACGACGCAAACTCCACCCAGCGGCGGCCGAGGTACTGCATCCTAAGATCCGACGGTGTAAGTCAATTACACCTGTCGGATCTTAGGGCTATCTATGCGGAACTGATTCTATGAATCAGTCGCATAGATACTCTCAGAGATACGACGGCGTATCAGAGATACGCCGTCGTATCTCTTCTGTGAATCTGGCCCTATGTTTTCATGCATAAGACGTGGAAACATGGCTAAGCGACTCATTACTGGAGTAAATAAAGTGGTTCCCACAGGCCAAATAGTTTTCTATATCTCTGACTGTGTTCATACCATTCTAATGCAGCAAGTATTCTCCTGGTGTCCACAGTTTTCCCTAAAAACATTTCCACCTCCACTATATAACTGTAACTGACAATGATCTATAATTTGGTAATTGCATAACGGGCTGTATTATATTTTTCTAATAAGCTAGTTACACAGAGTACAGACCGCGGCTGTGTTTCATCATGATTATGCAGCGTATAAGTAAACTGTAATAAATCAAACACACCTAAGGGGAACATTTGCAAGTACACAATGCACTAGGAAATTCAGTACAGGGTTAACCACCTCTATATTACTGGCCGAGCCCACACTCCAGCGCTGTCTGAGTTAAGCCATTAGCAGGTTCTGGGCTCACTTGGGCCCCCAGGGGCCAGGATTCCCGCACGTGACAGGGAATTCTGGGAAGGGTCAGCAGCTAACGGGAAAAGACAGCAGACAGATAGACTGGTATTGATTAAAGGGAGTGTGGGAGGTAGAGGGGGAGAGAACTTGTACAGGGCAGGAGATATTTAGGAGATGGAGGGACAATAAAGTGCGAGAAGGAAATTCAGGGAGAAGAAGACAGAGAAGTAAAGAAAAGGACAAAGTCAATTAGCTGGACAGGAGGCAGGGGACAATAATGTCCACTATTAAAGGGGTGCTATTTTCGAATATATACAGTTGTGCTCATAAGTTTACATACCCTGGCAGAATTTATGATTTCTTGGCCATTTTTCAGAGAATATGAATGATAACTCAAAAACTTTTCTTTCACTCATGGTTAGTGTTTGGTATTATTAATCAACTGTGTTTACTCTTTTTAAATCATAATGGCAACAGAAACTACCCAAATGACTCTGATCAAGTTTACATACCCCAGTTCTTAATACCGTATATTCCCCCCGTTAACATCAATGACAGCTTGAAGTCTTTTGTGGTATTTGTAGATGAAACCCTCTGTCTTCTCAGATGGTAAAAGCCTCCAATTCCTGTAAATTCTTGGGCTGTCTTGCATGAACCAGTGGTGTATTTAGATTTTGTGCTGCCCTAGGCCTGACTAAAGTCGTGCACCCCCTAATTAAAATATGATCCACCCCTTCCTGTCAAGGTCACACCCCTTCCTGTTTAAGACCTGCTCTGAAATTTTCCAGTGGGCAGACTAGTTATGGGGGCCTTGGGGGGCAGGGATTTCCTTAATCTGCAGAGATTTCCTCTTACTTCCTGTTTGGCTATGGGGCAGGAAATGAAGGGATGGCAAAAAAAATAAAAATTAACAGGGACTATAACCATACCTTACTCTATCTAAAATGGAAAAAAGTGTTGCCTATAGTTCTACTCTAGCACACAATTCTGCTAAATTTACTGAGGACTAAGAGGATATAATCATGCCAGTGGTGCAGCAGAAAACATATAGCACAGTGATGAAGATATGTGGTCCAGGCATTAAGCAAATGAAGGATTGGGGGCAGGAACAATAAATCCATCTGTTTATTTTTCTCATCAGCAATCAACAGAAATAAAATTAAGATTCCTTAACCACTCTCCGACCGCCGCATGTAAATGTACGTCCACAGTATGGCACGTACAGGCACATGGGCGCTCATGTACGTCCTTGCCTTTCCGCGGGTGGGAGGCTTAAGCACGGGGAGAGCCGTATGTAAACACGGCTTCCCCGTGCTTCACTGTGGCAGCGTATCGATCGAGTGATCCTTTTTATAAAGGAGACTCGATCGATGACGTCAGTCCTACAGCCACACCCCCCTACAGTTGTAAACACACACTAGGTGAACCCTAACTCCTACAGCGCCCCCTGTGGTTAACTCCCAAACTGCAACTGTCATTTTCACAATAAAGAATGCAATTTAAATGCAATTTTTTGCTTGTGAAAATGACAATGGTCCCAAAAATGTGTCAAAATTGTCCGAAGTGTCCGCCATAATGTCGCAGTCACAAAAAAAATCGCTGATCGCCGCCATTAGTAGTAAAAAATAAAATAAAAATAAAAATGCAATAAAACTATCCCCTATTTTGTAAACGCTATAAATTTTGCGCAAACCAAACCGATAAACGATTATTGCGTTTTTTTTTACCAAAAATAGGTAGAAGAATACGTATCGGCCTAACTGAGGAAAAAAAAATGTATACATGTTTTTGGGGGATATTTATTATAGCAAAAAGTAAAAAATATTGCATTTTTTTTCAAAATTGTCGCTCTATTTTTGTTTATAGCGCAAAAAATAAAAACCGCAGAGGTGATCAAATACCACCAAAAGAAAGCTCTATTTGTGGGGAAAAAAGGACGCCAATTTTGTTTGGGAGCCACGTCGCACGACAGCGCAATTGTCTGTTAAAGCGACGCAGTCCCGAACTGTAAAAACCCCTTGGGTCTTTAGGCAGCATTTTGGTCCGGGGCTTAAGTGGTTAATATGTACAACTGACACAAGCAAAGGATTGCAGGAGAGTCCTACTACCTACCTGCCAGGTTAAGACTCTAATCAATATTACAATCGCACACAGACCTGGATTAATGGCCTCGTAGAAAGAAGGTGGGTGCTAAAATGATCCCCAACTGGGCACTGGAACCATCAAACAGTTTAAAAATATTCACCAGCACACCACGGATCGCAGACAGCGTCCAAAAATTTAATACAAATAAGGCATTACAAAAAAGTGCAGCTGTCTGCGATCCGTGGTGTGCTGGCGAATATTTTTCACCTCATAAGACTGGCGCTACACTAAAAGTGTAGCGCAAGCCGGCGGGGACTCTTTTCATGCTGCCCCCCTGCAAAGTGCTGCCCTAGGCCTGGGCTTTGTTGGCCTAGGCCAAGATACAGCGTTGGCATGAACTGCACGTTTAAGAACTGCACGTTTGAGATCTCCCCAGAGTGGCTGAATGATCTTGAGTTCAGGAGACTGAGATGGCCACTCAGTCTCCAATGTAGCCAATGACAGGTCGACTTGGCCTTTTGTTTTGGATCATTGTCATGTTGGAATGTTCAAGTACGTCCCATGCGCAGCTTCCTGGCTGATGAAAGCAAATGTTACTCCAGTATTTTTTGATAACATACTGCATTCATCTTGCCAACAATTTTGACCAAATTTCCTGTGCTTTTGTAGCTCACACGTCCCCAAAATATCAGCCATCCATCTCCGTAGATCATATTGTGGGTGCAGTATCGGTGCTGGATGGTGAGTGGGAGATTGCATAGTGAAAGAGGTGGTTTAGAACCCCCCTAATGTATATTTCTTGGTTTGGGTTATTACCCCTTTAAATATATTGTTGCTCTAAAGTTAGAAGTAAGAGAAATGTTTCTATAGAGAAGATGGAAGTCTTGGTTTAGTTTTGTCCTAACCGCAAAACTAACACCTGCATTAAAGTGATGTAGTGATGTGATAGTCTGTGTATTATTATAAAAGCTGTTATAAAAACTGTCTGAACATTGACAGGCGAAAAATGCTATGAATAACCGTATGTACATGGGGGAGGTGTTTGGCATGACTTGGATTGGTAATATCCTATTGTTGGGCTATATCGGTAATGTATACTATTAAAGTGGTTGTAAACCACTTGTACCTACAGCCAGTGCTGTGTTTTGGCCTAGGCCGACAAGGCATAGGCCTAGTCCGGGAAACTTGGTGGGGGGGGCAGCAAAAAAGCTGTCCCCCGACTCATCGTCCTGATTCCCGGCTCCCATACACATGCAGCTCACGGTGGCCGGCTTTCTGTAGCGGCGCCGGCACTTGCAAGTATAGGCAATTAACAGTATGGGCGTCTTTAAGTCTGACCGCAGATTTTCTATTGGATTGAGGTCTGGGCTTTGACTAGGCCATTCCAACATTTACATGTTTTCCCTTAAACGACTCAAGTGTTGCTTTGCCAGTGTGTTTGGGGTCATTGTCCTACTGGAAGGTGAACCGCCATCCTAGCCTCAAATCACACACAGAGTGGTACAGTACAGGTTTTGCTCAACATATCCCTGTATTTAGCACCATCCATTTTTCCCTCAACTCTGACCAGTTTCCCAGTCCCAACTGCTGAAAGACATTCTCACAGCATGATGCTGCCACCACCATGTTTCACTGTGGGGATGGTGTTCTTTGGGTGATGTGATGTGTTGGGTTTGCACCAGACATTGCATTTTCTTTGATGGCCAAAAAGTTAAATTTTAGTCTCAACAGACCAGAGCACCTTCCTCCATACATTTTGGGATTGTCCCACATGCCTTTTCGCAAACTCAAAACGTGACATTTTGTTTTTTGCTGAAAGTAATGGGTTTCTTCTGGCAACTCTGCCACAAAGCCCAACTCTATGGAGCGTACGGCTTATTGTCGTCCTATGTTCAGATACTCTGCAGCTCCTCCAGGGTTACCTTGGGTCTCTGTGCTGTCTCTCTGATTAGTGCCCTCCTTGCCCGGTCCGTGAGTTTTGGTGTGCAGCCATCTCTTGGCATGTTTGCTGTTGTGCCATGTTCTTTCCATTTGGTTATGATAGATTTGATGGTGGTCCTAGGAATCATCAAAGATTTGTTGTGTTTACAAGTTAAAAACATTTTTTTTGTTAGAAAATTACTTGGAACCCCCAAACATTATAATTTTTTTTCTAACACCCTAGAGAATTTGTATTTGCGCAGCGGTCTTACAAGCGCACTTCTTTTGAAAAAAAAAAAAAAAAAACTTTTTTTAATTAAAAAATAAGACAACAGTAAAGTTAGCCTATTTTTTTTTATATTGTGAAAGATAATGTTACGTCGAGTAAATTGATACCCAACATGTCACGCTTCAAAATTGTGCCCGCTCGTGGAATGTCGTCAAACTTTTTTCCTTAAAAATCTCCATAGGTGACGTTTAATTTTTTTTTACAGGTTGCATATTTTAAGTTACAGAGGAGGTCTAGGGCTAGAATGATTGCTCTCGCTCTAACGATCGCGGTGATACCTCACACGTGTGGTTTGAACACCGTTTTCATATGCAGGCGCTACTCACGTATGCGTTGGCTTCTTTTTACCATTCACCTCATATATTAATATTGATAAGACATTTAGTCAGTATAACACATATGGAAAGATTGTGTGCACCTCTCTCCGTCTCCCCCCCCCCCCACTTCCACCTCGCCCTAATGTTTGTCTAGCACTTACATGTGACCTCTTGTAGGCAAACCTGCTCTCCCCTCCTTTGGCGTTCGGTTGCATGATCATCATTGAGAATTCAACCACTATGCTTTTAAAATACACTCTGGTCTAGAATATACAGGTGATACTCGAAAAATTTGAATATCGTGCAAAAGTTCATTTATTTCACTAATGCAACTTAAAAGGTGAAACTAATATATGAGATAGACTCATTACATGCAAAGCAAGCTAGTTCAAGCCGTGATTGCGACGATTATGGCTTCCAGCTCATGAAAACCCCAAATCCACAATCTCAGAAAATTAGAGTATTGTGAAAAGGGTGCAATATTCTAGGCTCAATATGTCCCACTCTAATTGGGTCAGCAACTTAAAGCCATAACACCTGCAAAGGGTTCCCGAGCCTTAAAAATGGTCTCTCAGTCTGGTTCAGTAGAAAACACAATCATGGGAAAGAATGCTGACCTGACGGTTGTGCAGAAAACCATCATAGACACAGGTAATAGGTAATTGAAAAAGAAGTTGCATGCTTCCTTCCGCAGACAAGCTCTATGGGGATGCTAACTTCATTTTCCAGCAGGATTTAGCACCTGCCCACACTGCCAAAAGCACCAAAACCTGGTCACATGACCGTGGGATTACTGTGCTTGATTGGTCAGCAAACTCGCCTGACCTGAACCCCATAGAGAATCTATGGGGCATTGCCAAGAGAAAGATGAGAGACATGAAACCGAACAATGCAGAAGAGATGAAGGCCAATATTGAAGCATCCAGGTCTTCCCTAACACCTCAGCAGTGCCACAGGCTGATAGCTTCCATGCCACGTCGCATTGAGGCAGTAATTGCTGCCAAAGGGGCCCAAAGGGGCATGTTTATACTTTTCAGAGGTCCGATATTGTTCTATGTACAATCCATGTTTTATTGATTGCATGTAATATTCTAATTTTCTGAGATTGTGGATTTGGGGTTTTCATGAGCTGTAAGCCATAATCATCACAATTATACTCTTGCTTTGCATGTAATGAGTCTATCTTGTATATTAGTTTCACCTTTTAAGTTGCATTAGTGAAATAAATTACATTTTTCACAATATTCAAATTTTTCGAGTATCACCTGTATGGTGTTTTCACGTGAGGTATGATGCTAGTAATTTATGGGTTTTAATTTATATAAACAGATGTTTATTAAATGCAACGTAACAATATAAAATGCTAATAACAGTCACACAGGGGCAACCCGACTTACAGCGCGACTTTGCAAGACAACTTCAGCGCGACTTGGAGCAACTTACAACGTGACTTAAAGTTGCCTCCAGGACAGGCGACTTTGGCTGTGGCCAATCACAGAATAATCAGCTCTGTGAGAGGGAGGGGTTTTGCCTGGGTAAACAATTTTCTCTTCCTGTAAAGTTGCTTCAGTTAGGATGGAGATCCGACTTTGGAGGCAACTTCCATTGAAGTCACCTTGAAGTAGTACAGGAACCTTTTCTGAAGTCGGAGCGACTTCAGTAGTGTACATTAGGACGACTCTCATTGACTAACATGAGATTTCCGATGTCAAGCGACTTGGGGCGACTTGAGGTCTGAAAAGTCAGATCCCAAGTCGCTGTAGTGTGAACCGGCACTTAAATACACCATAGCAGTGGCGGCTGGTGCTCAATTTTTTTTGGGAGACGTAAACAAACGAAAAAAAATAATAAATTGCAGCATCACTGTGCCCATCAAACGCAGCTACTGTGCCCATCAATTGCCGCCCCCTCTGGCTCCGCACCGCCACTGAAAATAACATACATTCATGCATTGCATGAATGTATGTTATTGTTGCCAGCTGCCGCTGGTTTATTTAGGTGGCCGGACATTGAGCACCGACCACCTGAATAACAGGCAGCTGGTTGGCTGTGCGGAAGTGCCTATCAGAGCCAGCGGCTCTGATAGGCTTTCCGAGTACAGCCCTCGTCTCCCGAATGCTTTATCCAGGGAACGTACGGGGTGCGTTCCTTGGATAAGACTGACGGCTGTCTCAGCCAATCAGGTTATCGGTAACCTGGTTGGCTGAAGCGTCATCAAGGTGGGAGAAGACATTGAGGGACGTGGAAGGATTAAGGTAAGTGCATTTTACAGGGCACAGCTGCATCAATGGGCACAGTGGCGACAAAGGGCACAGTGGCATCAATGGGCACAGTAGTGACAATGGGCACAATGGCAACAATAAATGGGCACAGTGACATGCACAGTGGCAACAATTGGCACAGTAGTGACAATGGGCACAGTGGCATGACACAGTGGTGACAAGGGCACAGTGGTGACACAGTGGTGACAAGTTTGGTGTCAGTTTTTATTTATTTTTTAACCTTTATCCACTTCTACGCAGGGCACTTTCCACCCTTCCTTCCCAGCTTTCAGCGCTGTCACACTTTGAATGACAATTTTGAAGTCATGCAACACTGTGCCCAAACTACATTTTTATAATTTTCTTCCCACAAATACATTTTTTTTTGGTGTTATTTGATAGCCACTGGGGTTTTTATTTTTTTTTAAGTATTTTTTCTTAGTTTCTTTATAAAATAAAAATTCTCTTTTACTGACAGGCACTATTGAGGCTGCATTGATGGGCATTGATGAATCGGCACTGATGGGCACTGATGATGAGGCACTAATATGTAGAATTGATGCGCACAGATAGGCGGCGCTGATATGCAGCACTGGTGGGCACTGATGTGCAGCACTTATGGCAACTGTTCATCATGGATGTCCAGCCGACAAATCTGCAGCAACTGCTTGATACTATCATGTCAATATGGACCAAAATCTCTGAGGAAACACCTTGTTGAATCTATGCCACGAATTAAGGCAGTTCTGAAGGCAAAAGGGGGTCCATTAGCAAGGTATACCAAATAAAGTGGCTGGTGAGTGTTAATACAGTATATGTTAGAAGACTGGCTGGAGGCCAGCCTGGATTTGTAGGAGGAGTCTGGAGGGGTATAAATCATTCCTCCTCTGTCAGGTCCCTCGTCGGCTCGTATTCCTGGTTCCCACCCTCCCGTTTCCCCCACACTTTCATTATTTCATTCACATCTCACACATTTCATATACATTTTATTTAAGGTATGCCCTCTTTTAGGCGTACTGACCAGCTTGACCAGGGTACACCTCAGGTCTTGGTAGTTAGGGAATTTCCAAGTGAAGACTCTGACTACATATATATATATATATATATATATATATATATATATATACAGTTGAACCTCAGGTTACGAGCATAATCCATTCCTGGAGTATGCTCGTAATCCAAAGTACTCGCATATCAAAGCTAGTTTTCCCATTGAAGTCAATGGAAACGAAAATAATTTGTTCCGCATTGACTTCAATGGGATGCAATACCGATTGCGGCCAGAGGGCGCAGAAAACGTCCGAAAAGGCCAGAGGACACTTCGCCTCTTTTTCTGTGCCCCCATACCTCAGGCCAAATGAGGTACCGCAGGCCAATGCTCTGCTTTTCTTGGCTCCTGCGCCCCCGTACCTCAGGCCAAATGAGGTACTGCAGGCCTCTTTTCGGCTCTGCTCGGCTTCTGCGCCCCCCGTACCTCAGGCCAAATGAGGCACTGCAGACCTATATAGCTTGAATTCTGCTCGTCTTGCAAACCGAGGCACAATTTAAAAAAAAAAGAGTTGTTTCGCAAACCAAAACGCTCTCAAACCAAGTTACTTTTAAACTGAGGTTCCACTGTATTCATACATATATATATATATATATATATATATATATATATATATATATATATATACATTTTTTGGGTGGGGGGAGGGGGTAATGTCAGGTTTTTGTTTCTTTGGGTTATTATTTTTTGGTTTTGCTTTCAAGTGGAATGCTTATTTACAGTTTTTTTTACATTGGGCTTGATGTGTCTTCATACTACTAATGCCTTTGCCCATCATGTAAATGTGTATCTTGTTTTTTAGTCAATAACTATAGTCTTGTCCAAATACTCTATCCAGTTCTCAATGATAGTACTGTATTTATCGGCGTATACCGAGCACTTTTTCCCCCTTTAAATAAGGGGAAAATCGTGGGTGCGCGATATACGCCGATCCCCGCTTCCCGCGCTGTGTTTGAACAGGGCGTGACCGCGAGGGGAGCCGAGCCTGGCCGAGTGTACCCGAGTGTACTGTGCTCAGTATATGTCGTCGGCGGCGTTCAAACACAGCGCGGGAAGCGGGGATCGACTCAGAAACAGCGCAGGAGAAGCGGGGAGGACACCACCAGGGCCGCAGATGGACGCCGGACCGGACAAGGCCGCCGATGTACGCCGGGCAAGACACCGACATGGGGCATTCAAACTGTGAGTCTTTTCTTTTTTTCCTGAAATTTCCCTTCCAGGTTGGGGGTGAGCGCTATACGCCGGGGCGCGTTATATGAAGATAAATACGGTATATTATATTTTATTGAATTATAATTCTTAATCGTATCAATATTATTGGTATTATATACCTGCTGCTATCTCTGTATAGATAGACCCATTAATTCCTTGCACTTGATATTTTATGATATTCTCGTTGCCATAGCCTTTGGCCCAGATTCTCAAAGGAGATGCGACGGCGTATCTCCAGATACGCCGTCATATCTCTGAGTCTGGGCGGTCGTATCTATGCGCCTGATTCTTAGAATCAGTTACGCATAGATTTCTATTAGATCCGACCGGCGTAAGTCTGTTACGCCGTCGGATCTTAAAGCGGGGGTTCGTTCACCCGAAAACAAATTGTTAACATTAGATTGAGGCTAATTCTGGGAAGCACAATCGGGTGTTTTTTTTTTAAATCAATGCATTACTTACCGTTTTAGAGATAGGTGTTCTCCCGCCGCTTCCGGGTATGGTCTTCGGGACTGGGCGTTCCTATTTGATTGACAGCCTTCCGACCGTCGCATACAGCGCGTCACGAGTTGCCAAAAGAAGCCGAACGTTGGTGCGGCTCTATACGGCGCCTGCGCACCGACGTTCGGCAACTTTCGGTAACTCGTGACGCACTGTATGCGACGGTCGGAAGGCTGTCAATCAAATAGGAACGCCCGGTCCCGCAGACCATACCCGGAAGCGGCGGGAGAACATCTATCTCTAAAACGGTAAGTACTGCATTGATTTAAAAAAAAAACATCTGATTGTACTTCCCAGAATTAGCCTCAATGTAATGTTAAAAATTAGTTTTTCGGGTGAACCCACGCTTTAACTGCATATTTACGCTGGCCGCTAGGGGCGTGTATGCTGATTTACGCCTAGAAATATGTAAATCAGCTAGATACGCAAATTCACGAATGTACGCCCGGCCGACGCAGTACAGATACGCCCTTTACGTTAGGCTTTTCCCGGCGTAAAGTTACCCCTGCTATATGAGGCGTACATGCGGCGTACCAATGGTAAGTATGGACGTCGTTCCCGTGTCAAATTTTGAATATTTTACGTCGTTTGCGGAAGTCGTCCGTGAATGGGGCTGGACATCAATTACGTTCACATCGAAACCAATACGTCCTTGCGGCGTACTTTGGAGCAATGCACAATCACGTCGGGTCACAAGTTATTTACATAAAACACGCCCCCTGTTCCAAATTTGAATTAGGCGGGCTTACGCCGGCCTATTTACGATACGCCGCCGCAACTTAGGGAGCAAATGCTTTGAGAATACAGCACTTGCCCGTCTAAGTTGCGGAAGGCGTAACGTAAATAGGATACGTTACGCCCGTACAAAAATACACCGATCTACGAGAATCTGGCCCTTTGTGTTTTAATAAGAGAAAAAAAAGAAAACGACTGGAAAGAGCAGAAAAAAAAATCATATGAACAGGAAATTACATTTCTGGAGAAGTTCATTATATCAACCACGAACATCATCCCCCTAATGTGTTTGTGGTCATAGTGGTGACAAGAAAGCTATATTTGAAATGATAGAAGACAGCAGATACATTTTGGTAATTTTGTATAACACTGGCATTTGTAGGAATTACATATATTTAATTAATATAATATATTTAATTGAATTTAATATTTAACAATAGTGGAGTTATCACAGAATTATAATTAGTGATTTTAAGGTGATTCTCATTATATTGCTTTTCATTAGACCAGACTTGTTCTTTAAATAAATCCCTTCACGTAGGGATCTATGTGAAAATGTCAAGGACAAATGAAGGTCAAACCATAGAATCTTGGGATATTTAAAAGGTGGAAAGCAGTAAGCCTGATACAAATGGAAAGCTCTTCAATGCCTTTAAAATAATGTGGGAAATGACAAGCAGACTGGACACCTTGTAGAGAATGGGACGACATCCACGCTCGGCTCACAAAATCCCAGAATAACAAAAAAAAAAAGAAAAGAAAGAGCTGCCAGGTAATACTGGAGGAAAGGGACAATCTCAGTACTCACCACTAGATGACACTGTCCACATGATAATTTAATTAGAGTGTGTGGTCATGTTTGTGTCTTGGAGTCAATACTTTGTCAATACATTATTATTTTTATGATGATTTATGTGTGCATCCTGACATAGCGTGTAGAGTCGGGCAAAGCAAAACAAATAAGCGTAGTATGGATCCGCAGCGCAGATTAATTCCTGATTGTTATGAGGTGATGATTGCAATGTCGTGGCTTATTTTAGAATGATTTGAAAAGATAGAGCGTTGCATTATGAGAGGTATTTCTATGTACAACCGAAGGATGCTATATTGGGCTTGATATACAAAGAGTATGCCAAATATAAAATGCCTCTTTGTTCACAGAAACCAATCAGCTTCCTTGTTTGTTCCTCAAATATATAAATGAAAGCTGATTGACTGCTCCAGGCAATAAGAAATGTTGCTTTCAGCACACTTTTTATGCATAAGTCCTGTGAGTAGAACAAGAATTGTGTACATACCTTAAAACTGTCATATAGGTAGGTCGTCTTTCAGACTTAAAATGATTTGTAAAGTCTCGTTTTTTTCCCAAACATGTTGGGGCAGATCCTCAAAGAAATTATGCCGGCGTATCTCTTGATACGCCGCGTAATTTCAAATTTTGCGCGTCGTATCTTTGTTTTGGTATCCACAAAACAAGATACGACGGCAACTGTGTTAGATCCGACAGGCGTACGCCTTAGTACGCCGTTGGATCTTAGATGCAATGTTTCGGCGGCCGCTAGGTGGCGTTTCCGTCGTATTCCGCGTTGAGTATGCAAATGAGCTATTTCTGACGATCCACGGACGTACGAGTGGCCGTCGCATTTTTTTACGTCGTTTCCGTTCGGCTTTTTCCGGCGTATAGTTAAAGCTGCTATATGGTGGCGTACTCAATGTTAAGTATGGCTGTCGTTCCCGCGTATAATTTTGAAAATTTTACGTTGTTTGCGTAAGTCGTCCGTGAATGGGGCTGGACGCCATTTACGTTCACGTCGAAAACAATGACGTCCTTGCGACGTCATTTGGAGCAATGCACCCTGGGAGTTTTTACGGACGGCTCATGCGCAGTTCGTTCTGCGCGGGGACGCGCTTCATTTAAATGAAACACGCGCCTACCCGCCGAATTTGAATTCCGCGCCCTTACGCTGCGAGAGATACACTACGCCGCTGTAACTTACAGCGCAAATTCATTGAGGATTCAAACCAACTCAAAGTAAGTTACAGCGGCGTAGCGTATCTTACATACACTGCGCCCGGCGCGGATGTATGTGGATCTGCCCCGTTATACTTACCTGCTCTGTTGCAGTGGATTTTCATAGAGCAGCCCAGATCCTCCTCTTCTCACGTCCCACTTCGGTGCTCCTGGCCTCTACCTTCTATTCAGTGCACCCACAGGAATCAGCTTTCTATGGGGGCACCCGAACCGATTCACAGCTCCCTGTGCGCATTCAGACATGGAGCCCTGACCCGGCCCCGCCCCTTTCTCCCCTGATTGGCTAGCTGACTTTGATTGACAGCAGCTGGCACCGTTGCCAATCACAAAGGAGAATCTCGGTCGGCTGAGACACTCGTGGACATCGCTGGATAGAGAGGGACCTCAGGTAAGTATTAGGGGGCTAAATGAACAAACAGGGAAAAGAACCCGCTCCAGGTGTCTGGGTCACAAAAAATCTTCTCCTTCTCAAAATGATGGTGCTGGCTCAGTATGCAAAGTAGCATATAGAAAATAAGTAAATCCGGATGCCGGCACTCCAACAACGATTCCTTTATTGGTTAAAAACCATACCGCAAAAGATGCAATCAACAGCTGAAATGTTTCATACCGTAACTACTGGTGCTTACTCATTGCTCACAGTTCAATATGAATCCCATGAGAAATTAAAGTATTTTGTTTTGAATGCTAACTCGTGTTCTTAATGGTGTCACCTGCTGGCTGCAAGTAGTGAATACTGTACTGTAAGTACCGTACTGTCCTATATACTATACTGTACTGTATATTACCAGTATTTCCAAGGTATGCAAACTTATGAGCACAACTGTATTATGCTCAGGAATGGAAAAATTCAAACTTTTTGTTTTTCAATCAGGTAGGTATTACATATAAATATATTGGCCCGGATTCACAAAGCACTTGCGCCGACGTATCTCAAGATACGCCGCGTAATTGCAAATATGCGTCGTCGTATCTGTGCGCCGTGCCAACAAAACTAGATACGCCTGAAAATAAGCTTCATCTGACCGACGTAACTTGCCTACACTGGGGTAGAGTGGGCACATATTTACACTGGACGTATTTGGCGCTCCCATTGATTTTCTATTCACATATGCAAATGAAGGAGATACGCCGATTCACAAACGTACATACGTCCGACGCAGTGCACGTAAAGTCATATGTCCGGCGTAAAGTTATGCCCCATAAAGGAGGTGTAACTCAGCAGCATCCATGCAAAGGTCTGCACCAGGGAACTTAAGCCGACGTATTTTACACCGTTTACGTTGGACGTAAATATGGCTGGGCGTAGGTTACGTTCCCGCCGTAGGCAGTGATTCCTCGTATCTTAGGGAGTAGATCCGACGTGATTCTGAGCATGCGCACTGGGATGTGTCCACGGGATGGCGCATGCGCCGTTCATTATACGTATCTATCTGAGACTCAGCCCATCATTTGCATGGGGTCACGCCTCATTTGCATGGCTCACGCCCACTTCCACATACGTGGGCTTACGCCTAGGAAACCCAGCGCAGATTTGGCAGCACTGGCTTTGTGAATCCAGTGCTTGCCTCTCTGCGCTGCGTCGGCGTAGCGTAAAGAAGATACGCTACGGCGGCATAAATATGCGCCACTGTTTGTGAATCCGGGCCATTATATTTACTACTTGCAACCAGCAGGTGGCACCATTATTCTAAAGGCTACTAACAACTGAAAGGCTCCACACACTGTAGAATGATTTAGATGCTCTTCATAATTAAATGAAACCAGTCATAAGCGATATATGTACAGGGGTTACCGTTTCTGACCTTCCAAAAATGTCAGTCTGGCTGACAGGCAGAGCATCTTTTTACAAGGCAATAAGTCCCTGAACGGGAGTGTGTACAGTATGCAGAAAACTATTTTTTTCCTGACATTTCTGATCTGTGATCTTGTTCAGGGACAGAAAGTAATGAGGTCAGTGGGTCAATGTAATGGCATGGCAACCAGTGGTGGTCGCTCATTAGGGGCACAAGGGCCGCCCCCCTAATCCATGCGCTCGTCCCCTAATCTACATGCAGGGTGCCAGACGCATGTATTCCAATGGGGTTTCATGCAGACTGGGGCCTGGTGGGCAAGAGGGCGAGTGAGTGACCCGGCAACCTGGGAGGGTCAGTCTGTGGGTATGTTGTGCGGGAGCAGACTCGGGCCACAGGGGTGGAGGGGTAGTGTGGGTTGGCGGGCTGGAGAGATGGGGGGGGTGTCTGTGGTCAGGTCTGTCTGCCACCCCCTCACCTGACCAATGGAGCACCAGCTGCCACTGCAGGTAACTAGCATTTTCAGAAGGAGATCAGCAATAGTAGCCGTGTTTCATTTTAAGCCCAGCTCTGGACAAATAAAAAATTATCCATTGCAGTGGGGCTGTGTCAGCACTGCAAGGGTTAATTGCTCGTTTATAAATAGGGGAAGAATAAAAGGAAATATAGGGCCAAATTCTCAAAAGAGATACGCAGGCGGAACTGCTGTTCAGCCTGCGTATCTCTGTGCCTAACTTTGGAAACGATCCTCAAAAGGCTTTTTCCAAAGTTAGGCAGAAGATCTGACATCTGTAAGACACTTACACTGTCAGATCTTAGGATGCAGTACCGCATCCGCCGCTGGGGGCATTTATCATTAAAATGCCGCTTTGCGTATGCAAATGAGGACTTAAGCAGATCCACAAAGCTTTTAAGCATTGTGATTTCTGCGTAAGTTCCGATTTGCTTGCGCAAAACTAGGTCTGCTTTTACAATGTGGAAAGTTAGTAACACCATGTAAAAGCACATTCAAGCGACGGCATTTGGTATGCATTCCTGAGGGAGAACTCCACGGCAATTTGTAAAATCAAAACCGGCATGGGTTCCCCCCCAGGAGCATACCAGGCCCTTAGGTCTGGTATGGGTTGTAAGGAGACCCCCCCTACGCCGAAAAAATCGACGTAGGGGGTCCCCCTACAATCCATACCAGACCCGTATCCAAAGCACGCTACCCGGCCGGCCAGGAATGGGAGTGGGGACGAGCGAGCGCCCCCCCCCTCCTGAGCCGTACCAGGCCGCATGCCCTCAACATGGGGGGGTTGGGTGCTCTGGGGCAGGGGGGCGCACTGCGGGCCCCCCCACCCCAGAGCACCCTGTCCCCATGTTGATGAGGACAGGACCTCTTCCCGACAACCCTGGCCGTTGGTTGTCGGGGTCTGCGGGCGGGGGTTTATCGGAATCTGGGAGTCCCCTCAAATAAGGGGGCCCCCAGATACCGGCCCCCCACCCTAAGTGAATGGATATGGGGTACATCGTACCCCTACCCATTCACCTGGAGGCAAAGTGATAGTTATTAAACACACAACACAAGGGTTTTTAAAATCATTTATTAGTCTGCTCCGGAGGCCCCCCCTGTCTTCTTTAGCTCTAATACCAGGGGGGGCTTCTTCTTCCGCTCTCCGGGGGTCTTCTCCGCTCTCCGGGGGGGCTTCTTCTTCCGCTCTCCGGGGGGGGTCTTCTCCGCTCTCCGGGGGTCTTCTTCTATCTTCGCCGCTCTCCGCTGTTGACTCGGCGCACCCCGGTTCTTCTCCAGCTGTCCGGTGCCTTCTTCTTCAGCGCTGGCTGCCTGCTATCTTCGTGTGTTAGCTCAATTACTAGCAGGCAGCCAGCGCGGTCTTCTGTGACGTCATCTTCTTCTCTTCTCTTCTTCTCCCTTCTTCCGATGTTGACACGACGCCTCTTCTCACTGCAATGATGGAAGCGCGCCTTGCATCCCATTTATATAGGCCTCACCATCCCATCATGCTCCGGTAGGTACCCACGTGGGTAGGCACCCACCACGTGGGTACCTACCGGAGCATGATGGGACGGTGAGGCCTATATAAATGGGATGCACCCCATATCCATTCACTTAGGGTGGGGGGCCGGTATCTGGGGGCCCCCTTATTTGAGGGGACTCCCAGATTCCGATAAGCCCCCGCCCGCAGACCCCGACAACCAACGGCCAGGGTTGTCGGGAAGAGGTCCTGTCCTCATCAACATGGGGACAGGGTGCTCTGGGATGGGGGGGCCCGCAGTGCGCCCCCCTGCCCCAGAGCACCCAACCCCCCCATGTTGAGGGCATGCGGCCTGGTACGGCTCAGGAGGGGGGGCGCTCGCTCGTCCCCACTCCCATTCCTGGCCGGCCGGGTAGCGTGCTTTGGATACAGGTCTGGTATGGACTGTAGGGGGACCCCCTACGTCGATTTTTCGGCGTAGGGGGGTCTCCTTACAACCCATACCAGACCTAAGGGCCTGGTATGCTCCTGGGGGGGGAACCCATGCCGGTTTTTTATTTGAAAATTGGCATGGAGTTCTCCCTCTCAGGAATGCATGCCGAGCGACGCTGTCAATTTTTTTTTTTTTTAGTTTTTTTCCCGGCGCATATTTTTTTTTTCACCCGTCGCAACTTTATTGTCCCGTCGCAATCCACAAAGCCTGGCGTAAATTACGTTCGCGCGCTGCACGTCGGGAAAATTACGTCACATGCATGCGCAGTACGGCCGGCGCGGGAGCGCGCCTCATTTAAATTGTAATCGCCCCCCGGAGAGGAGGACTGCCTTGCGACGGAGGCACTTAAGTTACACGGCGTGTAATTTCTAGGTAAGTGCTTTGAAGATCGGGCACTTAGGTAGAAATTTAACGCCTGTGTAACTTAACTGCTGAAAGTTAAGTTAGGCTACGTTTTTGGGAATTTGGCCCATAATTACCCAAATCTCTTATTTCCCGTATACTGGTCCCCAGAGCTTCTGCAACCCCCCTTGGTGCTCAAGTGATCTAGTGTCCCGATGTCTTCAGGACCAGAGCTAGGTCTTTAGCCCTTTATTGTACGTGAGGATGCCAAGGGAAATTCCACCACCGGAGCATGGGGGCGCACCATCTGCCAGGGGAGTGGAGGATCAGATAAGTAAAACTCCTGGAAAAACTGAGCTATTAACCCTTGCAGAGCAAAAAAAGCCCCTCTGCAAGGAATTTTTTTTTTTCTGCCTGAAGTTGAACTTCAATAGAAATTCAATACGCCAACTTCAACAATATGACAGCATTCAGTGATAAAATATAAGGTGCAAACATAATTTGCAATATACACCAGGAAGCTGTTTGGATTGTGAATTTTAAGGCATTTATACCACAAATTATATACAAATTTTATTTATCACATCTCATAAAACACATTAAAAGACTGAACTGTACAATATATAGTGATCACAATACAAACTAGGTACAAGTTTCTCATAATCTGATGCATTTACGTAACTTTCTTTTTAAAGGGAACAAAGAAACATTTTAAATCACGGGGAGGGTTCATCACTATCCCAGCACAGTGGGCCAGAATCAGACCAATTGATCTCCAGACATAGAACTTATGGTATATAATAGTACCAAGGTTGAATAGGTAAGAGTATACCACAGATTTAAAATGGGCATGCTGCAACTTTTTCCATGCACACCAAAGATGGTTACTAGAAGCAGGATGGCATATAATGCAAGTTACACAGAATCAAGCTCAAAAACCATGCAGTCAAATAGTACTCATCTATGGACAAGCGAAAAAACAGGGGAAAATTTGCAATCCTCAGCAGCCAATCAATATTCACTTTTCCGAAGCCAGGCCAGTACAAGATAGATTTAGATGACAGGTCAGTGAGGACTGCTTTCCATTGCCTTCATTTTCAGAAAAAAACATCTCAATCGTGTTACCTCCGACCCAGCAGTATAAAATAAGTCTGACTGCTGTGACATTTATATCTTTAGAAAGGTCACACCAATGATTGGCAATGAAAAAAAAAAAAAAAAGCCACAACAAATAGTTCCAAACTACACACCTCCTCATATCTTCTTTATGAAAGTCACAACATATACATTACAAAGTCATAATTTTCAACCTTCATTTTGATTAAAAATATGATCCAAGCTGGAATTTAAGCTTTATATATTTAAAAATCCCTTTTCTATCGACTATCTATTTACAGAATCAATTCAACCAAAGTCAAAATGATAATTATAGGTGGGGTTTGATGAGTCGAGACACCTGCTAGCTTCTTATTTATTTTGAGGTTTGCGACGGCAACATTTTCCTGCCATAGTCCAAGCTATTAGTATTCTTCGTAACATTAGTTCAAATCCAACTGGGAAGTGAGAGGAAATTTTTGCAAATTAAGGGAATCATTTGGAGGCCACCACTTTACCAGAACTAGTATCCCCATTAGAAGATTTCTCCTCTATTGCTTTTCTGGGGACAACCTACATCCAAAATAAAGGTAAATGGGACAAATAGAGAGGATAAATCTCTCTTTATAGTAGCACAGACAGCAATAAAAACTAACAGATGTCCCAATCCCTCTCCCACTCCACAAAATGTTTTGCCTTTAGTTATACTTAAACCTTTATAAGGTACTGTACATGCCTTAGCAAGATCTACTTACAATATGTACACATAAAAAAATTGAAGACCCGCTTAAAGTAATATTAAAGGTATTTTTTGTATTTAAAAAAAAAAATAACAAACATGTTATACTTACCTGCTCTGTGCAATGGTTTTGCACACCTACAGTATCAGGGGTCTAAGTACGTTGCCACCCAGTACTGGTCCTTGCCCTTTATGTTTTTTATACGGGGTCTCTCTTAAAACACTAGAGCATGAAGGCCCCCATTTGCACTAAACTGGAAGCGCTGTACTGGCCTGGCTCCTGCTCATCATCCAGGATAATTTCGTCCTCGTTCTCCTCCCCACCATCCACGGACAACACCAGAGATCGAAGAAAGGTTTAAAGTAGGGTTGACCGATACTGAGCATTTGCGCGAGTGGAGAGGGGGCAAAGATCGTGTGGAGAGGGGGCGGAGAGCCGCTGCCGCCGTCTAGTCCCCAAAGAGAAAGCCAAGCCCAAGCCCCGCCGCCTAGTTGATCAGCGCAGGGAACATTACAGCTTTCATTGAATAGCTGTGTGTTCCTCGCCGCGCCTCATCATATATAGCCCCTCACCCTTGTCCAGGCACTTTGATAGACAGATCACCCATCCCAGGATTCCAGGAAGCATATACAATGTTGAGTTCCATCGCGTCGGGCAGTCACAAATAAGACATTTGACAGGCAGGTTGTGTCGCCGCTGAATGTCAGCAAGGCGAGCCATGGCCGTGTAAGATCTTCTGAAATGGCCGAGATTTTCCTGGCCTGCCGCAAGACGTCCTGGAGCCCAGGGTATTTGGCAACGAATCGCTGCACGACCAAGTTCAGAACGTGTGTCATGCATGGCACATGTGTAATTTTGCCCTGTTTCAGCGCGCTCAGCAGATTGGCACCGTTGTCGCACACCACTTTACCAACTGTCAAATTGAGCGGTGTTAGCCACTGATCTGCCTGTGAACGCAAAGCTGAAAGGAGTGCAGGACCAAGTGTGTCTCTTGTCTTTCAGGCACAACAGACAAAGCACAGCATGGCAACATCTCACCTGGCATGTCGAATAGGTTCTGGGGATCTTGGGCGGCGCAGCGGAAGAGACGGTAGCATCAGAAAATGAGGAGTCAGCCGAGGAGGAGAGGGAGGATGGAGTAGAAGGGGGAGGAGAAGAAAAGGCAGGCCTCCATGCAATCCATGGCGGTAAAACCAAATCTACATGGGTGCCACGGGTTACATGCTTGACGGCCGTCAGAAGGTTCACCCAGTGGGTAGTGAAAGTTATATACCTTCCCTGCCCATGTTTGCTAGACCACGTGTCTGTGGTCAGATGTATCTTGGCACCGACACTGTGTGCCAGAGATACATTCACTTGCCGCTGAACATGGCAATATAGCTCTGGGATGCCCTTCTGTGAAAAAAAATTCCTTCCTGGGACCTTCCATTGTGGTGTTCCAATGGCCACAAATTTTCGAAAGGCCTCCGAGTCCACCAGTTTATATGGCAGAAGTTGGCAGGCTATCAGTTCCGACAAGCCAGCGGTCAATCGTTGGGCAAGAGGGTTATCCAGCGTCATCGTAAGAACATTCTACTAAATTAAGTTGGTATATATTACCCTATTTCATAGCTCCCAACTGTCCCTGATTTTGAGGCACTGGCCCTGATTTCGAGCAATGTCCCTCTGTCCCTC
The DNA here is from genome assembly GCF_905171775.1 of Rana temporaria. Lineage (NCBI taxonomy): Eukaryota > Metazoa > Chordata > Amphibia > Anura > Ranidae > Rana > Rana temporaria. The sequence goes on along the minus strand of NC_053491.1, from coordinate 430,441,905 downwards.
ATTCCTCCTCATTTGTCCCTCATTTTGGTCTGATCTATATAGTTGTATACACAAATTCACTTTTTATCTATCAAAAAGCGTTTTCCAGCACAAAACCTTTCATCCAATTTCTAAATTGCTGCATTATTGCATGTAAATTCCAAAAGCCAATATAAAGAAATTGTAGTGGTAAAAATAAGCACTTGTGGGTTTAACCAATCTTGTTTTTTTGTACAATTCTCCAATTAGGGGCGTGGCAAGGGGTGTGTCCTATGCCTACATACTTTTGCTGATAGGTGTCCCTCATCCCCATCTCAAAAAGTTGGGAGGTATGCCCTATTTAACTCTCGGTACACCATTTTTTATCATTATTCAGAAAATATTTTTTTTCTTTTGTGCAAATGCCTATGCTTTTTTGAAGATTGCTGTACAGTTCCGGACAACTCTTTAACAATCCAAAACTTCAGAAGACTCAAATGACAACTAAAAAATCTTTACATCTAAAGACTTCCTATTACTTTCTGTTCCAATGGCAACGGTCACCAGGACAAGCGGAAAGGGTGTATCTTCTCAAAGGTCCATACTCTATCCAAAAAAAACAAGAAACAACTGACTATAGATATACTTTAAAAGTTCACTTACATATCTACTGCAGCAGACAGAAATTACCTTAGGGTATATGCTACTAATGTCAAATTATAATGTTGTACTTCCCCTCAAACAAGAAATCAAGTTCATCCTTCTGTTAACCATTGGCAGCAAAATTGGCATATCTGCTTTGTAAAAGCTGTCGTACCACCCTGGATGCTTTCAGGGATGCTGAGTGGCAGTCTCTGTCAAAATGTACAGCTTCCCTACAGGCTTAAATGTTAGCGCTGAAATGCAACCTGTACTGCATAATGCCATTTTGTGATTTGCCATTGCCAGCTGTAGCTAAGGTGCCAGCGGAATGTGCTGCTTCACCCTGCAGGAAGGGAAGAAGTTTTGACAGACTGCCACTCTGCGTCACACCCCCTATTTCCAGCTTTCAGGGAATTGAGGAAGCTATTTCAAAGCATGAGACCTTTTTTCATGTCAAAGGCTTTGCACTGTGAATGCTCCATTTGTAAAGCTTGTATTTTACTTATGTAAGTTTTTATGTTGGAGCAGAATGTCCAGTATATTAGAAGAGCCATAGTCATTTTCTGTTGAAGACTATTGAACTGTTGTTGTTATTCTATTCAATAGACATTCCAAGGATCAAAGAGCTAAGTGAAATGTCCAATGGCTCAAAGCAACCACTATGTGAACATCATTCTGTGCAGTAGTAATTACTGCTTACCACCAACACCAAATAAGTAGGGGATGGGATGAGACCATTGATCCTGCATTTTATTTGATGATGTCTGCAAGAGGAGCAGCACGAGACCATGTGGAGACTGGCAAAAAGGAAAGAACTGACATGGCAGAAGACTTGACATGTTAAGGACCGATCCTAGTGACACTTTACCCATTATCTACAAGACCCCAACCCCCTTATACCTTACCCCACAAAACCCAATGATACAAGGGACGGCGTTGTGGAGTAAAATTGGCCTTTTTATTTAACTATTTCAAAGTTTAACATAAATAACCGTTTAAATAACTTTTAAATAACTATATACACATTTTCAAACACTTGGTGGTCTAGGAGACCACCCGTCTCAACTTGGACACTGGGACAACAATTATTACCTAGGCCTCAGTCGCAAGACAACGACTCAGAGGCAGTATAACCGTCCTCAGTGACCTAACACGTTAACCCACGTCAACCGAAAAGTACCCAATAACCCCCATACCACTTATGGGTACAACCTTTTCCTACCCCAACTTCCAGCCTTTTCTCGTCTTACATAGACCCAAAACCGCCACAGCTCACAAGGGTAAAGCCTTATCCTTGCGAGCACCTCCAAACCCTCAGGGCCCTCTGGATTCCCTCCTGTAGTCCCAGAGCCTACAGGTCAATGCCAACGTCATTGAGGTGAACCACATCTCTCCGCAGATACCGCCAGGTATCCACTTCCAACTCCCTGTGGCGCACCACCAAACCACCATTCTGAATGAAGAACCTCCCCACCTCCTTGTTAACCTTCACCCGGGCCTTATTAACCTTCTCAACCGACCAAGCCCACCTCCAAGCCGTTCTGCCTACCATGTCAGACCAAACAATAAACATCCCCGTGAATAAAGAGCGAAGCCTAAGGAAATCGTACTTCACGTCTCTTATCAACTGAAGCATAGACCTGGCCCCCATGTCGTTACCACCCGCATGGAGTACCAAGACATCGGGTGCTCTGTCCAGGCGCGCAAATTTCTGCACCTCCGGCATGGCCCTGCTCCAGACCATCCCCGGTACCCCAATCCATCTGACCTGAGCTTCTCATAAAGGGATACCTAGCTGTCTCCCATTGGGCTGAACATCAGCCCGTCTGGCCGTCTGCAGCTTCACTTCTCAGTTCCCTACTGCGCATGCGCGAATCGCGATGCGTGTCCTCACTGGTCCCTGCTATCTTCTGGGACTTGTGTGTTTCCCAGAAGACAGCGGGGGAGGACATGGTAGGCGCCAGACATGTCGTAGGTTACTGCATTTACGCGGTGATCTATGCCAGGAAGTGGGAGCAAATACCTGTATTACACAGGTATCTGCTCCCCCCTCCCTCTGAAAGGTGCCAAATGTGACACCGGAGGGGGGGATTCCAAAAAGTGGAAGTTCCATTTTTGGGTGGAACTCCGCTTTACGAACATCAGGCTGCTAAATCTACTGTAAGAACTCACACTTAGCAAACGCTAAAGAAGATGTCCTGTGATCCAGCTGTTGACACTGGGATGTAATGGATGAGAGGTACACCATTACATAGGTAAAAGCAATATTCTATGGATTATATGCTTTGCTATATATAGATACCTCAATAGATAGTGAGGACAGAAAAAAGAATTTGAGAAACTAGGCGATGAGCATTATTAGAAGCTGAAAAGGAAATTCATGAAGGTTTTTCATTACAAAGATGAAGATCTCATTGCTGCTAACATCCATAAACATTCCGTTCTGTGAAGCATAATGTGTGGCTGCAGATCAGAATATAAGGCGAGGGTTGTTCCCACTCTGATGTCATGGTGTAAAGTTGATAGAATATATTTTATGTGTAGAGGTGTTCCAATATGTATGTAAAAATGATATACCATAGGGTTCCTGCTGAAAAAAATCAAGCGATTGCCTAGATTTTCATAAGTGAGCTACTCAGATACCTTATATTTAAAAAATAAACTAAATATAAAATGCCACTTGGGTTATGTAAAACTAGTAAAACTTAGGGATCTATTTATAAGGAATGGAATATTTTCTTTGCCAGAATTATTATTCTGATAGCTAATTGTAATTTACAAAATGCATGTAGTTGTAATTTATTGATAATCAGAATTTCTCTAGAATTCCATTCCAGGTTTTTATTGCTAGCTGCAGAATATACTTCATGGTATTAGTAAAGATTTTATTTGCAGTAGGGCATAATAAAATACAATTGTTGTAGTATTTATTTTTATTGGTTCCTTTGTCAGTTATTTTACATACACACCTCAAAAAGGTGTTAACTCCCCCTTGCTCTGGTGAGTGGCTTTGAGGGAACGAGCACCGGAGCACTGATTCTATGGGATTGGAACACAAGATAAAAGTTAATTTTACACTTTTATGCACTAGTTTTAAAGAACTTTGGGCTTGCTATTAATTTGAGTTTGCTAATTGTGATTTGGCATAAAATTGGAGTTGAATGTAGGAAACAAATACGTTTGTAGTATTTGCACTTTATTCATATCAGTTTTCTCATGTTTATTTGCACATTTTTTCAGTATATTTATTATATGTAAAAAATAGTGCAGAGCTAAATAAAAATAAAAATGAAATGAACATGCACAAAATTATTCCAAAAGCCACATAAAAGTGTAATCCCACAAAAATGCCCATGAGCAATCTCTGCAGTTGCATACAAAACAATCAGAATGAAAGAGTCCCTCTAGCCGTAAAAGTGATGAAGGTAAGATAGGGTAAGTGTCACCAGCCCGAAAACATACTAGAGGACAATGTCCACCTAATAGGAGTGGTCCATTACGCTTATTTACAATAACCAAGCCAAGGATCCGGACCTCCTACTTATCCTTGTCTGTCATAGAGATAAA